>NC_135816.1:53386019-53694271 GCF_964213995.1 Mustelus asterias
AAACGGGTACCTTCATGCATAAACGTGGACATTTGAGAAGTTAATTCACTGTAGGAACTACAATTAAGCCTGATCATGGTTTCTTTGATGTACACACTTTCCAGTTGGGATCACCACATGTTGATCAGACTCGGGAATCTTAAGCATGATTTTCCTCTTCAATGCTGTTATAATTTTTGGCTCTCCTACTGCTAATCAGATCAGTTACCTCAGCACAGACAAGTATTTGAACATTCAATCTGCTCTACAGCTCCGTATTACACCGTAGCATTTACCCATCAGAAGAGTTTGTTATAAAATGATCATATCCAGCTAAATTTTAATTCAGGATGGTAGCACAATGGTTAGCACTGCTGCCTCACAGCGCTAGGGACCTGGGTTCCATTCCAGCCTCGGGTCACTATGTGGAGTTTGCACATTCTCCCCGTGTCTGCGTGGATTTCCTCCGAGTGGGGATTTCCTCCGGGTGCTCCGATTTCCTCCCACACTCCAAAGATGTGCAGGTTAGGTGGATTGGCCATGCTAAATTACTAAATTAGTGTCACAAGATGTGTAGGTTAGATGAATTAGCCATGGTGAATGTGCGGGGTTACAGGTAAAAGGCAGGGGCTAGGGCTTGGGTAAGACACTCTGTCAGAGTCAGTGCAGACCCGATGGGCCCAATGGCTGCCTCCTGCGCTGTAGAGATTCTATGGATTTGAATACCTGTTAGATTTTTTGCACATAAAACTAAATTACTGCATAATTTGTTTAAATGGTTTTTAACTTCACTTCTTATTTCCTGTAAATTAAGCACTCTTCCTGTGATTTAAGTTTATATTTTGCACCTTAACCCTTTAAGCTCCTCTGTTTAAAAAAAACTATTAAGATTATTAATATGTACTTGCTAAAGCAATCTCATTAACACTGATTTGAGTAATATTTATACCATACCTGTGTAGCAAGGTAACTTGTTGTGTACGACACATTAATACACTTAAATAGTGTTTTCAATATTAATGCAACTCCTACAATGTGAAGGGATTTTTTTTGAAGATATTTTGATAAAATATATTTATCAGGCATTGTGGAACTTGTTATAATTGCAAAGGGAAAAGTTAGAGCAAAAGAAATATTTTTGCATTTATATACTTATTGCATTTATTTACTTATCACATTCTTGGCATATTCCAAGTGCCTCATTTTCAATAAATTATTTCATAAGTATTTTGTCACTGTTATGTTAGTTAGTTGGGCAGCCAATTCACACAATGCAAAATACCTTGAGAAATAACTTGAAGTGAATAATGTTTTCATGGAATACAGATGGGAAGTGGTCGAAATACTCAGTTGCTTTGACAGCATTGAGAAGAGAGAGATACAGAGTTGGCATTTCAAACAATGACTATTTATAACAACTGTTCTGACGAAGAGCAATCCCCTGAAATGTTAGCTTCATTTCTCCCTCCATAGATGCTGTCTGACGTACTGTGTATTTCCAATATTTTGTGTTTGTATTTTGGGTTTCCAGCATTGGTACTCTTGCTCTTGTGCTAATATTTTCATGGGATTAGTTTAAGGCAAAAGTGTTGACCAGGAACCTGGGAGATCTCCTTACACTTAGATACAAAAGATTCGGAGTTATTATTCTGTCTACAAAGGGCAGGCGCAAACTCAGTTTGACATTTCAAAGAGCAAAGAACAAAGGACAAAGAAAATTACAGCACAAGAGCAAGCCCTTCAGTCCTCCAAGCCTGCACCGACCATGCTGCCCAACTGAACTAAAACCCCCTACCCTTCTGGATGCCACATCCCTCTATTCCCATCCTATTCATGTATTTGTCCAGATGCCCCTTAAAACTCACTGTCGTATCTGCTTCCACTACCTCCCCCGGCAGTGAGTTGCAGGCACCCACCACCCTCTATGTAAAAAACTTGTCTTGTACATCTCCTTCAAACCTTGCCCCTCGCACCTTAAACCTAGTGATTGACTCTTCCACCCTGGGAAAAAGTTTCTGACTATTCACTCTGTCCATGCCCCTCATAATCTTGTAGATTTCTATCATGTCGCCCCTCAACCTCCGTCGTTCCAGTGAGAACAAACCAAGTTTCTCCAACCTCTCCTCATAGCTAATGTCCTCCATACCAGGCAACATCCTGGTAAATCTTTTCTGTACCCTCTCCAAAGTCTCCACATCCTTTTGGTAGTGTGGTGACCAGAATTGAACATATATTGCAAGTGCGGCCTAACTAAGGTCCTATAAAGCTGCAACATGACTTGCCAATTTTTAAACTCAATGCCCCGGCCGATGAAGGCACGCATGCCATATGCCTTCTTGACTACCTTCTCCACCTGCGTTTCAGTGACCTGTGTACCTGTACACCCAGATCTCTCTGCCTATCAATACTCTTAAGGGTTCTGCCATTTACTGTATATTTCCTATCTTTATTAGACCTTCCAAGATGCATTACCTCACATTTGTCCGGATTAAACTCCATCTGCCATCTCTCCGCCCAAGCCTCCAACCTATCTATATCCTGCTGTATCCTCTGATGGTCCTCATCGCTATCCGCAAATCCACCAACCTTTGTGTCGTTCGCAAACTTACTAATCAAACCAATTACATTTTCCTCCAAATCATTTATATATATATTACGAATGGCAAAGGTCCCAGCACTGATCCCTGAAGAACGCTACTTGTCATGGCCCTCCATTCAGAAACACACCCTTCCACTGCTACCCTCTGTCTTCTATGACCAAGCCAGTTCTGTATCCACCTTGCCAGCTCACCTCTGATCCCATGCGACTTTACCTTCTGCATCAGTCTGCCATGAGGGACCTTGTCAAAGGCCTTACTGAAGTCCATGTAGATAACATCCACTGCCCTACCCTCATCAATCATCTTCGTCACTTCCTCGTAAAACTCGATCAAGTTAGTGAGACACGACCTCCCCTTCACAAAACCAGATTTCCTCCAAAAGACAGCTCCTGCTCCAGTGGATGGTATGATGGTGTGGAGATGCCGGCGTTGGACTGGGGTAAACACAGTAAGAAGTTTAACAACACCAGGTTAAAGTCCAACTGGTTTATTTGGTAGCATTTAGTGGCATTTGCTACCAAATAAACCTGTTGGACTTTAACCAGGTGTTGTTAAACTTCTTACAGTGGTGTGATGGCACAGTGGTTAGCACTGCTGCCTCACAGCGCCGGGGATCCGAGTTCAATTCCGGCTTCAGTGACCGTCTGTGTGGAGTTTGCATGTCCTCCCTGTGTCCACATGGGTTTCCTCCGGGTGCTCTGTTTTCCTCCCACACTCCATAGATGTGCGGGTTAGGCCAATTGATCATACTAAATTACTCCTTAGTGTCAGGAGGATTAGAAGATTAAATATATGTGGTTATGGGGCCCGGGCCTGGATGGGATTGTTGGTGCAGGCTCCAAATGGCCCCCTTCTGTACTGCTGGGATTCTATGAAATGTGTAGCATTGAACCCAATAAGCAAATACAATTACCTCAATTGAAAGAAAATATATTTAAGCAGGCAATAGGAGATCTATTACTATTTCTTTTAATCAAATGGGAAAAGCATTTATAATTTGGCAGCATTAAGGAGGATTTTTGGCTGAAGCTTTTTTCTCCCATTAGATTATGGAGGTTGTTTACTATGATTCTAATATTAATATTTTTGAAGACAATGTTGAAATTTCAGGAATGTCCAAACCCTGAAATTTGAACTCCCAAAACAACTAAATGCTTCTCCTCTCTTGAGACCCCCACCCCTTTCCCCCTCAGTTCCACTGGAAAGCCGATTGCCAAGCCAAATATAGAAAAGTGAACCCATTGTCTCACAAGTGAACTCCAAAAGGAGTGCTAAATTTACAATATCTCCAGGGTAGTTGAGCTATTACACAAAAATTTCAAAATTCTGTTTCTGCAGACTCATTGAATCAGGGTGGTCCTGGCACTGAACCTGTTATTGTAATCACTTCAACAGGGTTTCCGCAAACCTTCTTCCTTGGAACAACCTATTTTCAGGTATCGTGGCAGCAGAGGTTAATTCATTCATTTTGTTCCACACGAAAAACAGCTTCATCTTGGGAACAAACAGAAATATTTACCAAAGTACAACTTTCACATCAGGTCAATACTGATACTCATTTTATTCATTTGTGGGATATGGGCGTCGCTGGCTGGCCAGCATTTATTGCCCATCCCTAGTTGCCCTTGAGAAGGGCAGCTCACTCATTGTGAGCTACCTTCTTGAAACGCAGCAGTCCACGTGCTGTGGCTTTAATCTACAATGCCGTTAGGGATGGAATTTCAAGACTTTTGACCTAGCGACTGCGAAGGAACGGCGATATATTTCCAAGTCAGGATGGTGAGTGGCTTGGAGGGGAACTTGCAGGTGGTAGTGTTCCCATGTATCTGCTGCTCTTGTCCTTCTAGATGGAAGTGGTTGTCTGTTTGGAAGGTGCTGTCCAAGGATCTTTGGTGAATTGCTGCAGTGCATCTTGTAGATAGTACACACTGCTGCTACTGAATGTCAGTGGTGGAGGGAATGGATGTTTGTGGATGTGGTGCTAATCAAGCGGGCTGCTTTGTCCTAGATGATGTAAAGCTTCTTGAGTGTTGTTGGAGCTGCACCCATCCAGGCAAGTGGGGAGTATTCCATCACACTCCTGACTTGCGCCTTGCAGATGGTGGACTGGCTTTGGGGAGTCAGGAGGTAAGTAACTCACCGCAGTATTCCTAGATTCTGACCTGCTCTTGTAGCCACTGTGTTTATGTGGTGAGTCCAGTTGAGTCTCTGGTCAATGGTAACCCCAAGGATGTTGACAGTGGGGGATTCGGTGATGGTAACACCATTGAATGTCAAGGGGCGGGGGTTAGAATGTCTCTTATTGGTGATGGTCATCACCTGGCATTTTGTGACGTGAATGTTACTTGTCAGCCCAAGCCTGGATATTGTCCAGATCTTGTTGCATTTGAACATGGACTGCTTCAGTATCTGAGGAGTCACGAATGGTGTTGAACATTGTGCAATCATCAGTAAACATCCCCACTTCTGACCTTATGAGGGAGGGAAGGTCGTTTATGAAGCAGCTGAAGATGGTTGGGCCTAGGACACTACCCTGAGAGACATCTGCAGAGATGTCCTGGAACTAAGATGATTGACCCTCCACAACCATCTTCCTATGTGCCAGATACGACTTCAACCAACGGAGAGTTTGCCCCCTGATTCCCATCGACTCCAGTTTTGCTAGGGTTCCTTGATTCCACACTTGGTTGAATGCGGCCTTGATGTCAAGCACAATCACTCTTAACTCACTTCTGGAATTCAGCTCTTTTGTATATGTTTGAACTAAGGCTGTAATGAGATCAAGAGCTGAGTGACCCTGGTGAAACTCAAACTGGGTGTCACTGAGCAGGTTATTGCTGAGCAGGTGCTGCTTGATAGCACTGTTGATGACCCCCTCCATCACTTTACTGAGGATCGAGAGTAGACTGAATTTGTCCTGCTTTTTATGTGCAGGATGTACCTGGGCAATTTTCCACATTGTCGGGTAGATGCCAGTAGTGTACTGGAAGAACTTGGCGAGGGAAGCGACAAGTTCTGGAAAACGAGCCTTCAGTACTATTGCCGGAATGTCATCAGGACCCATTGCCTTTGCAGTATCCAGTGCCGTGTGCAGTCGAATTCTAATTATACTGTAGCGATTCAAGAAATGTCGTCCTATCTCTTGTAATCAAGTAGCTGAGCAATGTGGTCACTTGAGACGGTTCAACAATATAGACAAAGCCCCGAATGTACTATAGTTATCTCGGTCCATATTTTCCACCCCACATTGTCCTTTTTTGATCTTCATCTCAAACCCCACAAACTCGTTGCAAGGCAATTGACCTCCTCAAAATGGCGTTACCAATGCCACTAAGTCTACTAAGATGATTATGTATCTGCTTCAAGTCATACACAGGATATAAACTAAGCTTCTGAGTCTATCCTAATAACTAAAAAGCTGCAGCAATTTATTGTACGTACACAGAACAGTAATCCCATTACTGAAGTTAAATCCAAACTGTAGACCCATTAGCCAAATGCCATTTCATTTTCTGGTATCTTTTCACCAATATGGGAATGCCCCAATCCCCAATGTTGTACTTGTATTTCCATTCTAAACTGGCTTATTGATCCTACAATAGTTCTGGATTCTTAAGCACAAATACATTGTAAGTAACTCAGTTGATAGCACTCTTGCTCTTTGAGGTAGGAGCTGGTGAGTTCAATTCTCAATCCAGAAATAAGGACAAAAATCTAGACTGACACTTTAGTGCAGTATTGATGGTGTGTTGCCTTTCACTTACTAAAACATGTCTGCATGTAAGTCTCTGGGATCTTGACAAATTGAGTGATCAATCTATTATTATTATTTGAACTAAGTAAACTATAATTAATTCCAAATGGCAGCACTTAATTTTATAGCTCCAGTTCATTTATTTATTCATGTAATACTTTACATGATAATTATTTGACATATCAGCTGCATTACGACAATTGATGTTTCTTGACCTTTTGACTCTGATTCATAATGTTGTTGCAAATGGCTGAAATATTTTAATATTTGTCATTTTTTACATGAGATTTTAAAGCATAGGTTAAATGTTCCCCAGCACTGATAACGGAAGAGTAGGTAGGTTCCTTGGTGACCTGGCCAACCATTCCTCATCGACAAACACCAGCAAAAATAGATCATATAAAAGCAAAATACTGCAGATGCTGGAAATCTGAAATGAAAACAGAAAATGCTGGATAAGTTCAGTTCTGGCAGCATCTGTGGAGAGAGAAACACAATTAACCAAAAATGGATCAACTGATTTTTCATCTCTTTTTGTTTGAGTGGTCATTGTGTGGAAATAGGCTGCCTACGTGACAACAGTGATTGCACTTGAGAAGTAATTCATTGGGCGAGATTTTCCAGCCACGCTCGCCCCAAGGCTGGAAATTCCTGCCTGAGGTCAATGGACCTTTGCAAGGTCCCCACCCACTACAATTCCTGTGGAGGGTGGGATGGGAGAATTCGGCCCATTGGCTGCAAAGTGCTTTAAGGTATCCTGAAGAGGTGGCAAGATGTTATGAAGTCTTTATTTCTTCAATTGTAGAAACAGCGAAGAGAAAGGAAACAACGACCACATACACAGATCAGGCAGATGCAAGACAGAGAGAAAGGGAAGTCCAGATTAAACTGCATTTTTTCAATGCAAGAGGACTGGCGGGCAAGGTAGATGAACTCAGGGCATGGATGGGTACATGGGACTGAGATATTATAGCAATTATTGAAACATGGCTAAGGGAGGGACAGGACTGGCAGCTCAATGTTCCAGGGTACAGATGATATAGGAAAGATAGAACAGGAGGTAAGAGAGGAGGGGAAGTTGCACTTTTGATTAAGGAAAACATCACGGCAGTACTGAGAGGGATATATCCAGGGTTCGCCCACTGAGTCTATATGGGTTCAACTGAGGAACAAGAAGGGGGAAATCACCTTGATAGAGTTGTACTATAGACTCCCAAATAGTCAGCGGGAAATTGAGGAGCAATTCTGTAAGGAGATTACAGATAACTCCAAGAAAAATAGGGTGGTAATAGCAAGGGATTTTAACTTTCCCAACATTGACTGGGACAGCCATAGTATTAGAGGGTTGGATGGAGAGAAATTTGGTGGGTGTATCCAGGAGGAATTTCTCATTTAGTAAGTTTTGCCCCCTAGCAGAGAGGGGGCAAAACTTGACTTCCTCTTGGGAAATGAGGAAGGGCAGGTGACAGAAGTTTTAGTGAGGGATCACTTTGGGACCAGTGACCATAATTCCATTAGTTTTAAGATAGCTATGGAGAATAATGGGTCTGGCCCAAAAGTTAAAATTCTAAATTGGGGCAATGCCTATTTTGATGGTATCAGGCAGGAACTTATAATAGTTAACTGTAGGAAGGCAAAGGGACATCTGGTAAGTGGAAGGCTTTCAAAAGTGTGTGAACCAGGGTTCAGGGTAAGCACATTCCTTTTAGAGTGAAGTAGGGAACCCTGGATGACTCAGGATATTGAGGCCCTGGTCAGGAAGAAGAAGGAGGCATATGACATGCATAGGCAGCTGGGATCAAGTGGATCCCTTGAAGAGTATAGAGGGTGTAGGATTAGAATTAAGAGAAATCAGGAGGGCAAAAAGGGGACACAAAATTGTTTTGGCAGATAAGGCAAAGGAGAATCTTCTACAAATGCGTAAAGGGCAAAATAGTAACTAGGGAGAGAGTAGGACCTCTTAAGGATCAACAAGGTCATCTATGTGCGGATCCTCAAGAGATGGCTGAGATCCTAAATGAATATTTCTCATCAGTATTCACTGTTGAGAAAAGCATGGATGTTAGGAAACTTGGGGAAATAAATAGTGATGTCTTGAGGAGTGTACATATTACAGAGAAAGAGGTGCGAGAAGTCTTAAAACGCATCAAGAGAGATAAATGCCAGGGACCTGATGAAGTGTATCCCAGGACATTGTGGGAGGCGAGGGAGGAAATTGCGGGTCCCCTAGCAGAGAAATTTGAATCATCGATAAGTCACAGGTGAGGTGCCTGAAGATTGGAGGGTGGCAAATGTTGTGCCTTTGTTTAAGAAAGGCTGCAGGGAAAAGCCTGGGAGCTGCAGGCCAGTGAGCCTCACATCTGTGGAGGGTAAGTTGTTGGAAGGTATTTTGAGAGACAGGATCTACATGCATTTAGAGATGCAAGGACTGATTAGGGACAGTCAGCATGGCTTTGTGAGTGGAAAGTCATGTCTCTCAAATTTGACTGAATTTTTTAAAGGGGCAACCAAGAAGGTAGATGAGGGCAGTGCAGTTGATGTTGTCTCCATGAACTTTAGTAAGGCCTTTGACAAGGCACCACATGGTAAAGTTAAATCTCACGGGATCCAGGGTGAGGTAGCCAAATTGATACAAAATTGGCTTGATGACAGAAGACAGAGGGTGGTTGTAGAGGGTTGTTTTTCAAACTGGAGGCCTGTGACCAGCGGTGTGCCTCAGGGATCGGTGCTGTGTCCACTGTTATTTGTCATTTATAGTAATGATTTGGATGAGAATTTAGTAGGCATGGTTAGTAAGTTTGCAGATGACACCAAGATTGGTAGCATAGTGGACAGAGAAGAAAGTTATCTCGGATTGCAACAGGATCTTATCAATTGGGCCAGTGGTCTGACAAATGGCAGTTGGAGTTTGATTTAGATGTGAGGTGATGCATTTTGGTAGATCAAACCAGGGCAGGACTTACTCAGTAATGGTAGGGCGTTGGGGAGAGTTATAGAACAAAGAGATCTAGGAGTACAGGTTCATAGCTCCTTGAAAGTGGAGTCACAGGTGGACAGAGTGATGAAGAAAGCATTCTGCATGCTTGATTTCATTGGTCAGAACATTGAATACGGGAATTGGGACATCTTGTTGAAGTTGTACAAGACATTGGTAAGGCCACACTTGGAATACTGTGTACAGTTCTGGTCACCCTATTATAGAAAGGATATTATTAAACTAGAAGGAGTGCAGAAAAGATTTACTAGGATGCTACCGGGACTTGATGGTTTGAGTTATAAGGAGAGGCTGGATAGACTGGGACTTTTTTTTCTGGAGTGTAGGAGGCTTCGGGGTGATCTTATAGATGTCTATAAAATCATGAGGGGCATAGATCAGCTAGATAGTCAATATCTTTTCCCAAAGGTAGGGGAGTCTAAAACTAGAGGGCATAGGTTTAAGGTGAGAGGGGAGATACAAAAGGATCCAGCGAGGCAATTTTTTCATAGAGGGTGGGGGTGTCTGGAACCAGCTGCCAGAGGTAGTAGTAGAGGCAGGTACAATGTTGTCTTTTAAAAAGCATTTAGACGATTACATGGGTAAGATGGGTATAGAAGGATATGAGCCAAATGCGGGCAACTGGGACTTGCTTAGGGGTTTAAAAAAAGGGGCGGCATGGACAAGTTGAGCCAAAGGGCCTATTTTCATGCTGTCAACCTCCATGACTATGACTAAAGTTAAGGTGGGTGTAGAAAATTCCAATGAAGAAGAGCAAGAAGGTTCCCCCTGTATTTTTGGCCAATATGTGCCCCTTAACCAATATCATGAACAATAGATTATCTGGTTATTATCATACTGTTGTTTGTGGGACCTTGCTGTGACTGCTACAATAACCTACATTGCAACATTGACCATACTTCAGAAGTAATTCATTGGTTATAAAGTGTATTTGAATATAGTGAAAAGCACTGTATAAATGCAAGGATTTCTTTTTAACACTTTGACATGCCTTTCAGAATTGTCCAAAAGGGTTTGATGCATATTTGCCTTAGATATTTTCTCAGGTGAAATGGTGCCCAGTGGTCTACATTTAGGGTGTCCTCAAATTGTCTGCATCTAACTACACAATCACAGCTTAACAATAGCATCCCTACTTAATCTGAACTAGTTATTGTCTAGTTTTACACATCATGTGTACCCTCTGTGAACCTTTCCAATTTTTTTGGAGGGAAATGACTTGAATCATTAAGTTGCTTTATTTCACAGAGAGCCAATGACGACACAGAGTGATGTTCAGACTAAGTTCAATATGCTTCACAATTACTGAGTTCAGCACAAAAGATTTCAGTTCAACCTATAAGAAAAGCTTCATCTCCTTAGCTCTGTTTTGCGATATTCCAAGAAGAGATTAAAATGACAAAAAGGAATCATTTATAAGGCAGTATCATGACACCCTGCAGTTTTTTTTTCCCATCAATTCATCTGATTCAACTTTCAAAATGACTTTCAGCAAAAGGAAACAACCAGAAGGTGTTTTTCCACTTGGGCCTTGAATCTTGCTGACGTCATAGAATTATACATCACAGGAGGAGACTATTGAGCCAGTGGAACTTGTGCCAGCTCTTTGATATCCAATTATTCTGACTCCTCCACTCTTCCATAGCCCTACAGATTTTGGATCGGATTTTTGCCAGGTCAGCCTGACTCAGGAACCCTATAAAAATGGCGAGTGAGACCAGATTCCAAAATTCCCATTGGCATTTCTGGTCATTTTAGCCAGTATGGGATAAGGTTGTTGGCTCATCCACCAATGGCATTCCAGCCCTTACCAGGGAATTAAATCGGGCCACTTCTGTAAGAATACGTCGTTCACAGCAGCTCAAATGAGTAGTGAACCACAGGGAACCCCAGTCTCAAGTGGGGAACAAAATAAAAATCAGCCCTTGAAAGCTTTCATCAACCGGCTTTGAAATACAAAAAAACGCTGTTCTTTCATTTTCAATAGTTGGATGCTGTATTTTTAGAAGTTTGATATTTTTATTGCAGTAATTGATCTTGTGGCGGGGTACTTTGTAAGTGTTATGTTCCCATAGTGCTATTATGCACCTCTGGAGGTAGCAGGTCCAACTCCATCCCTGCCTTCCCCAAGTGAAGATACAGTAGGTGACGTTTATTTTGAAGGAGCCAAATCAGGAAATGTCCAGATGCAACCTTCCCATCTCCTTCACAAACCTCGAGCACATTACCATTAAAGCATATATCCAACACTCTTGAAAGTTTCTACCAAATCTGCTTTCAAGCTGTGTATTTCAGATCATAATTCCCACGTATTTTTTAAATAGGTCCTCCTGATCTCCCATTTTAGTTCTTACGCCACTTCATCATCTGTCCCTTACTGTCTGATACCAGCACAATAGCCTAATTCTGATAACATAACTGATGTCAAAGCATTTGATGTCCAGCACACAGGGCAGTGAAAACATTTTGTGTTTAGTGTTATTATAGCTTTTGCATAATGTAGGACTGTGAGAACCAGCATTATTTCTATGCTTCCTCAATAACCCTCTTAATAAGCTAAGAAGTTATAACTTCTAGCTGAAGAAACATGAAGCTTAACTTCTAGCTGAAGAAACATGACGTTTTCATTTTCCAATTTTGGTCCTATTACGCAAGAGTCCCCAGTTTGTGCTAAACTATAGGAATTTTCATCCTCTGGGAACTGGGATGTGATTTGTCCAAACATTCTATTTATAACTGAACAACCATCAAAGTAAAGTAAGGTTTTCATCTCCACCATATGGGGATTCTTGTTCAGAACTCAGGAGTGAAAGAACTATATTCTAATCCATTGTAACAACTGTTTCCCCCCACAGGTTGAGTATGTAGGAAGTTGTCATTCATCATGAATTACCTTTCCTTGTGGTATTTCTCCCCAGACGTATTAAGTAGTTCCAGAGAGAAATGACAACCAGATGACCAGTTGAAACATTTTGCTTGTTCACATGTCATATTTCATGGTTTCAAGAAACATAGAGGAAGAAATTTCACAGAATAATACAGTGCAGAAGAGGCCCTTCGGCCCATCGAGTCTGCACCGATGCGTGAGAAACACCTGACCTCCCACCTATTCCCATTTACCAGCACTTGACCTATAGCCTTGAATGTTATAATGTGCCAGATTTGACTATGTTGATCTCGTTTCTTCGGTGCAACATGGGTATAAATCATACCTGTTTAGAAGTGTACAGTTTTGGTCTCTTTTTCTGAGGAAGGATGTTCTTGCTCTGGAGAGAGTGTAGCGAAGGTTTACCAGGCTGATTCCAGGGATGGCGGGACTGATGTATGAGGAGAGGTTGACTAGGTGAGGATTGTTTTCGCTGGGTTCAGACGAAAGAGGGGGGATCTCATAGAGACTTATAAAATTCTAACAGGACTAAACGGGGTAGATGCAGGGAGAATGTTTCTGATGGTGGGTGTGTCCAGAACCAGGAATCACAGTCCTGAGGATTCAGGGTAGACCATTTAAGATGGAGATGAGGAGACATTCCTTCACCCAAAGAGTGGAATTAATTACCACAGGAAGTAGTTGATGCCGAAACATTGAATGTATTCAAGAGGTGGCTTGATATAGCACTTGGGGCGAATGGGATCAATGGGGAGAAAGCAGGATTAATTGGACGATCAGCCATGATCGTGATGAATGGCGGAGCAGGGTTCAAGAGCCAAATGGCCTCCTTCTGCTCCTATCTTCTATGTTTCTATGTTTAAGTAGAACAACCTGGGTTACTCTTGCAGATGTTGGCCCCACTGCTAAATTTGGGGGTCCATTTTATTGCTCTCGACATTTTGGTTTATAGCTGCCAACTGCAGGAAAGTATGTTAATCCCATGTCTTTTTTATTGAACCGCACCGTAAGGAGGAGAAATGCTCCAGCCCCCTTCTCCCCCTCCAATGATAGCCCTCCCCACATTGATCAATCTGACCATCCTTGCCTCCCCTTGATTTAACCCGAAGGCCAATGGCTCAAAATTGATTTCTTTTGGGGAGCGAGCTGCCTGTGAATGCGCAACAGGTGATAGAGTTGGGCCCAAAAATGTACATTCATGTGGTCTTAGGCCCAATTATAGGTTATCTCTTGAGCATCTCTGTTCAGGTGCTTCTGCAGCAGTCATTTCCAACAAGAGAGCTCGAAATAACTCATTCATGTTGTGTATTGCAGAATGACGCTAGGAACACAGAGGGTTAAAAACAACTGAGCTTTATTTGCAGGGCGTGTGTTACCTTCTCTGCCTGGTTCCCGCGCTAGCGACTTATCACTTCAAGTGAATACATTAATGCAGCAGAGCTTACTGAAGCTAATAAGAATAAATACAAATACATAATTCACAGTAGATTTCGTACTGCATCATAAATAGAATTGGACTGTATCTAGTCATTTACTAGATTAATTAGATTATGCTAATCTGTTATATTGGTTAGTTAAGGAATTCCAATGGGTTAGAAAGGAATGGTGTATAACTTTGATAAATGTGGTTCTCCTGTGTGATGTAACTTCCCATTTGTGTACACAGTGGGAATTGGATCTAGTCTTTTAAATCACAGGATTATTGTGAATAAATGAATCTTTCAAGTCAGTAGACCTTGAGTGAAGTTTTATGGCCCAGTCACAGTGGGATGGGGCTGTAAAATGCAGTGAGCCATTCAAAAGTCCATTGACTTCAGCTGGACAGGAAATCCCACTGGGGGTGGGGGGAGGGGGCTATAAAATTCTACCCTTCTACCCCGTAACTCCCACAAAAAATTGTCAGATTTAGGTTAGTTTGATAAAGTAAGGTGCTTTTTGATGTTTTCATGTTCTGGATTTTCCTTTATTTCGCCATGTATTTTATGGCACATCTAGTGGAACATGATGAGACGGGGCAACCTACTGCCAAACACCAGCCAATAAAACTCCTCACTCCAAATTTCCTCCATTTGTGATGTAAATAGCACATTGCACTCAACACAATCTCACCTGTATGGGAGCCAGATGAATCATTGAGTCCGATGTTAGATTTCCTACTGTTCCCATCTGTACTAACCTCAAAAAATCTATCCTTTTCTTTTAAGGAAAGAGTAATTGCTGGTTGCTTATTTTAATTAATTCTTGGAAGGTGAGTGTTGCTGGCAATGCCAGAATTGTGCAAGACCCACCTTTTGAACTGAGTGGCTTGCTCGGCCATTAAGAGTCAACCATATGGCCAGCGTGGTGGCACAGTGAGAAGCACTGCTGCCTCACAGGGGCCAGGGACCTGTGTTTGATTCCTGGCTTGGTCGCTGTCTATGCAGAGTCTACATGTTCTCCCTGAGTCTGCGTGGGTTTCCTCCCGGGTGCTCCGGTTTCCTCCCACAGCCCAAAAGACATGCTGGTTCGTTGCATTGGCCATGCAAAATTCTCCCTCAGTGTACCCGAATAGGCACCGGAGTTTGGCATCTCGGGGATTTTCACTATAACTTCATTGCAGTGTTAATGAAGCCTACTTGTGACACTAAACAAACTTTAAACATTGCTGTGATTGTCAGCTGTCATGTGTAGACCGGATTGGGTAAGGCTGGCAGCTCGTCTCCAAAGGACGTTTGTGAACCAGATACGGCATCATGATAATTGTTAGTGAGACTAATATTGAATCCAGATATATTAATTGAATTTAAATTCCAGCTACCATGGTGGAATTTAAACATTTGTTTCTGGAGCTTTGGCCCTGGCCTCTGGATGGGTGAAGTAATATTATCATTCCCTCAATCTCAAAAGCTGGATTTCAGCCAACAGTTCAACTGTTGATTCCCTGAAGAAGCACCAACCTCTGATGTTAAGTAATTCTTTCACTCAGAATAGTTACCATGTCCTTTAAACCTACTGCAGCCATATAGCTCCGTAACCAGTGAGACCAGCTTCCAGTAGCAGGTGCAAATAGTTGAGGGTCTACCATCAACCTTAAAGTGAAGTTGATCTGGGGAAAATGGAATAGAGTTGCAGCAGAGCCTGACTGGCAGAGTAAATGCATTGCCCGTGATTAGCAAAATGTGATTACAAAAATTACCATAAATGCGAGGTGATTCATTTTGGTAAGACAAATTTAAATGTGGATTACAGGGTCAAAGGTAGGGTTCTGAAGGAACAGAGAGATCTTGGGGTCCATATCCACAGATCTCTAAAGGTTGCCACTCAAGTGGATAGAGCTGTGAAGAAGGCCTATAGTGTGTTAGCTTTTATTAACAGGGGGTTGGAGTTTAAGAGCCGTGGGGTTATGCTGCAACTGTACAGGACCTTGGTGAGACCACATTTGGAATATTGTGTGCAGTTCTGGTCACCTCACTATAAGAAGGATGTGGAAGCGCTGGAAAGAGTGCAAAGGAGATTTACCAGGATGCTGCCTGGTTTGGAGGGTAGGTCTTATGAGGAAAGGTTGAGGGAGCTAGGGCTGTTCTCTCTGGAGCGGAGGAGGTTGAGGAGAGACTTAATTGAGGTTTATAAAATGATGAAGGGGATAGATAGAGTGAACGTTCAAAGACTATTTCCTCGGGTGGATGGAACCAATACAAGGCGGCATAACTATAGGGTTCATGGTGGGAGATATAGGAAGGATATCAGAGGTAGGTTCTTTACTCAGAGAGTGGTTGGGGTGTGGAATGGACTGCCTTCAGTGATAGTGGAGTCAGACACTTTAGGAACATTTAAGCGGTTATTGGATAGGCACATGGAGCACACCAGGATGATAGGGAGTGGGATAGCTTGATCTTGGTTTCAGATAAAGCTCGGCACAACATCGTGGGCCAAAGGGCCTGTTCTGTGCAATACTGTTCTATGTTCTACCAAATCATTCAGAGAGCAAAATCTAGTCCAGCAAGGTAATGCTGATTCCTTAGTAGGCAAGAACACCATCTTTCTGTAAACTGCAGAGTTGTTACCTGTATTGATATCCTTGCTGCTATAGAGGTCCATGCGAGTGAGAGAATCAGGCTAGCTCTGCTAAAACCTAACAGCGACAATTATGTCTGGGACTTTTGACAATCGACTACATATCGAAGTGCATCATGCAAAGCTTCTGAGCTCAAAATAGTTACAGGCTGTAACTGTACACACAGTAGTATTTGTGCAATCTGCAAACACAAGTTCACCATTGTCTTGCAAGGACAGTTTCTATAAATGAAGGGCAGCTCAGAGTTTAGAGAGAGAATGTGCAGCCTTGCAGTATCTTTGTTCTCTGAAATGACTAACTAATGATGTCATGTAGCTAAAGTGACCATTATAAAATGCTGAACGAGATATTTGTAGTAAGTGTCTCTCGGCAGACTGAGAACCTCTTTGTGTTCGATCCCAGTCCAACCCCAACCCTGAAAAAGAATTCAAAGTCAAAATCAAAGAAACTCTGTGCAGACTGGTCAGTTAATCGCTAATGAATGAATTCATATTCTCAAACTGTCTGCTCCCTCTATTTGTTACTGCTATTAGTCCAAAGGAATATGCCTCAGCTGTAGAGTATTAGGTGCCTCTCTTGAGTCAGCTTATAATTTTTCAATGTTTGCTTCCTAAAGAGTAAAATGTTCCACTGCTGAAGCCAATTAAGTGTCACCTTGGTAAGCACAAAAAAATATTAAAAGTGCTCTTACTGGGTACTGACTAATCACCATGTTTTTTTAAAAAGTGAATAATTATAATCTCGGCCGGGTCCAGTGCCACTTATTTAATTTTATTTCAATGTAAAAATACCTTGGCTGGATATAAAAGCAAAACATTGTGGATCCTGGAAATTTGAAATAAAAATGGAAAATGCTAGTTGAACTCAGCAGATCTGGCAGCATCTGTGGAGAGAGAAACATAGTTAATGAGCAGGATTTTACAGCCACGCTCATTCTGAAACCATAAAATCCCGCCTGAGATCAACAGACCTTTCCGTTGTCCACCCCTCGCCTGATTCCCGTGGCAGGTGGGGCGGTTAAAATTCCGGTCAATGTTTCAAGTCCGAGTCATATGAACTTGACAGGGCGGCACAGAAGCACAGTGGTTAGCACTGCTGCTTCACAGCGCCAGGGACCCGGGTTCGAATCCTATCTTGGGTCACTGTCTGTGTGGAGTTTGCACATTCTCCCTGTGTGTTTTCTCCGGGTGCTCCAGTTTCCTCCCACAGTTTGAAAGATGTGCTGGTTAGGTGCGTTGACCCGAACTGGCGCCGGACTGTGGCGACGTGGGGAATTTCACAGTAACTGCATTGCAGTGTTAATGTAAGCCTTACTTGTGACTAATAAATAAACTTTACTTTAAACTTTTAACTCTACTTCTTTCTCCACTGGTGCTGCCAGACGTACTGAGTTTATCCAGCATTTTCTGTGTTTTTATTAGCAGGATATAACATTGATTCTCACTGCAAACACCTCATTGTTCTTATCAATTACAACAAGTATTTAATGGAATGATGCTCCATATTCTGAGTTGCATTACTGCTTCTAATTTGTCAGAACAATGCCCTGCATAATGTTGTAAAATGCTGCATCTGTGTCTCTGCCTCTTTTATTACTAGCATCTTTTTATAGACTTTCAAAAGCTCTTGCAAGGCATTTTTATATTGCTGGTTTCTAAAGCTCTCCCAAACCTCAGGTTTACTTTCTTTACCACTTTACTGGAGGACTCTGGTGGTGATTTGCTATCAGCATGCTTAGCCTAAAGTTAAATGGCTTGGAACTTAGTGCATTATTATTTTGTCTTCAAACCTCTCTCCTGATGGTACTGACCACTTGTGTACAGTTATTTGAGTACCAGATACCCTGGGGTACCTTCCCAGGTGGTCATTTATCCATGTATCAGCAAGCTTGTGGGTCCTGGGTGGATGAGGATGAGATTTGGCTGTAATGTAACTTTTTACATACAAGCAAATTAGGTGAATATTTTTAGTTAATTTGGAAAATCAACTGCAAAGGTGAAAAAAGTGACATTAGCATTTCAGTAACTGCTCTGTTAAACGTGAATGGAATCAAAATTGCCTGGTGAGTATGCAGTAATGAACAGTGGTATAATTGATTCCCTATGGATGTATATCAGTGAGCAAACTCCAGATTTTGTAACAATATGCAAGTGAAGAAAGGTTGTAATGTTTGATCCTTAGCTGCGGGTAAATTTGTGTTGGTGCGTAGTCACATTGTTTGTCTGGAAACAGCTCAAGTGAAGCAGTGCAGATCCAGCAATGCAATTAGATTTGGCTGTAAACCTCATGACCTTGAAATCGAAACCCAACCTAACATCAAAGCTCAAATACCCTTGGGTAGAAAGACAAACCGATATCAAAGCAATTAAATCACTGAGCAGGTGAATCTCCGTTTGGCCTCCAGTTTCATTAGGAATAACACTAATCCCTGAGCTCACTGTGTAATGATGCTGTTTCAGAGCAGGATAGTTCAAATAAAATAGGTTTTTGAGGGGCTTGGGGTCCACTCTAATGTAACTCGGGCCCATTAAAACATCCACTCCATGTTATTGTGGTAACGAGACACTCCTGCTACCAAAGAACACTCTGTCTGTGTCAGGGTTACTTGTGGGTGAGAGTGTGGGCAGACACCTGTCTAGAACGAAACAAGCTGTTGTTCCGCACAGTCGTGGGCTGTTCCAGCCACAAGAGGTTTTCCAAGAGCCGGAGCAAGGTTCTCTCTCCGAATGCAAGAAAGTTAAGTCCAGGGCTTTAATACATCCAACACCCATTATCTCAAAAATGTGCACAACATTTTGAAAAATTGAGTTTTGTTTGCTTTCAAAACTTACCCACAGAAAAAACATCCATATTTTCTATATTGTTGTCCTCATTTTTTTCCTTGTCAATTATCTCCCCTCTCTGCAGCTAATATTCTGAAGCTGCTGGCTGTTATTTGCTATTACTACAGGCTGAGCTGTCTCTGCATCCCACTTCGGCGATCATTCTTCAAGCGTGAACTTGGTTTAGTTCTTGATAGTTTCAACATCCATCTCAACGCACTCCCTCCTCCTGAGTTCACTGCCCTCTTATCCTCCCTAAATCTCCTTCTATGTAAACTCCCCAACCCATATTCACGGCCAGCCCTTTCACTTTGCCATGTGACATGATCTTGCTAGTCTCATCAATTACAGATAAACCCATCATTTTCTTGTATCATTCAACACCCACACCCTTTTTAATGCCCCAATCCTACCTCATATCCTCCCTGAAAAAAATCTATCCCTCAATTCACTTACTTTTAAAATCCCAACTTTGGCCCTCCGTCCACCACAACATTTCGGCAGCTGCATATCTGTTTGACTGCACCCTGCCCTCCATATTTGATGCCCCAGTCCCCAAACTAAAACCATTACACACACTCATCCCGTTCTGTCAAGTCTAAGGGATGCAGACCTATAACAAACAACTGGTTGAAGCATCTGCCATCAGTTCTGGTTGTACCACATGGAAGTATGATTGGGTCCTGCTCCTGTTGGCTAAAGCTGCTCAAGAGCATCCTGAGATGGAAAGAAAATTGCTGACTGTGGTGAACCATTGTTGGTTCCCACCAGGTAGTGCTGAGCCAGGGTCTGGCCAGTACTATGAGTCTGTATATATGTTACTGTTGGGGTTAGGGTTGGGCTGTTCTACATGTTACTGTTGGGGTTAGGGTTGGGCTGTTCTACCTGTAATATAGTTCTTATGGTACATCCCAGGCGGGCTCCGCCTCCTGGGAGAGGTATAATGGTCACTGCTCTGTCTGGGACCCTTTAGTCTGGGATCGTGTATTATATATGGTAGCTCTATTGTTGTAGTCAATAAAAGCCTTTATTTCCCCGAGTACCTCTAGCCTCGTGAGTTATATCGCGCATCACTGACTTTTGTTTCCTGCAATTCCTCTTCTTAAACTTTCCCCTGTCCCCTCCACCCTTGTACCTCCCAAGTGCAAGGAGCTTATGGATGACTTTGTCACTAAAATCAAGACCATCTATAATCTGCCTCTGCCACGTCCCACCCTTCCACTAGCTCACCTGGCCAATCTTCCTCCCAGCCTCCCTTTGTCCTCGCCCTTTACCTAGTTCCTGTCATATCTCCCCTCATGCCGTCTCTGAGCACATCTTATCCATGAGACCCACCTCTTGCTCCCTCAATTCCGTTCCCAAGAAATTTATGAACACCCAACTTCCCCTCCTGGTCACCATTTGTGCCAGTGTTAGTCAGGTACCTTCTCTCTCTTTAAATCTGCCATAATCACCTCTCATCATAAAGCCAATCTTTGACCCCCATTATCCTTACAAACGACTGCTATAACTGACCTCCTAATCTTCTTCAAAATCCTCCCGGTCCCACCTTTCGTGGAGCTTCGTGCTTGAATTCTTCCATCCAGTCAGGTTTCTATTCCATGCCGCAGTATTCAAAATGCTCTTGTCAAAGTCACAAATGACATTGCATGTCACTGTGACAAAGATAACTTTCTCTCTTTATCCTCCTTGCCCTGTCTGCAACCTTTGACATGTTGACCATATCACTCTCCGCTAATGCCTCTCCTCAGTCATCTACCTGGATGGATTGTTCTCAACTGATTCCATTCATACTTTATCTAATCGTAACCAGAGTATCACTTATGATGGCTCCCTTCCTGCTCCTGCATCGTTACCCCTGGCTTCACCTTGGCCCCCTCCTATTTCTCATCTGCACGCTGACCCTCAGTGACATCATCTGAAAGCACAGCATCAATTTCCACATGGACGCTGACATCACCTATTTCCACCTCACTCAACTGTTGCTGAATTATCAGACTGTGCATTAAATCTTCAGTGCTAAATGAGTAGAAATTTCCTCCAGTTAAATATTAGGAAGTCTGAACCATTGTCGTCAGGCCTTCGATTCCCAGCTCGGGTCACTGTCTGTGTGGAGTTTGCACATTCTCCTCGTGTCTGCGTGGGTTTCCTCCGGGTGCTCCGGTTTCCTCCCACAGTCCAAAGATATGCGGGTTAGGTTGATTGGCCATGCTAAAATTGCCCCTTCATAGAAATCATAGAAACCCTACAGTGCAGAAGGAGGCCATTCGGCCCATCGAGTCTGCACCAACCACAAACCCACCCAGGCCCTACCCCCACATATTTTACCCGCTAATCCCTCTAACCTACGCATCTCAGGACTCGAAGGGGCAATTTTTAACCTGGCCAATCAACCTAACCCGCACATCTTTGGACTGTGGGAGGAAACCGGAGCACCCGGAGGAAACCCACGCAGACACGAGGAGAATGTGCAAACTCCACACAGACAGTGACCCGAGCCGGGAATCGAACCCGGGACCCTGGAGCTGTGAAGCAGCAGTGCTAACCACTGTGCTACCGTGCCGCCCTTAGTGTCCTGCGATGCGTAGATTAGAGGGATTAGCGGGCAAAATACGTAGGGATATGGGGGTAGGGCCTGGGTGGGATTGTGGTCGGTGCAGACTTGATGGGCCGAATGGCCTCTTTCTGTACTGTAGGGTTTCTATGATTTCTATGAGGCCCTACTCCGAACTCTGTTCCCCAGCTGCCAACTCCATGCCTGATCCTGACAATATTTTGAGACTAAACTAGATTGTTTGCAGTGTCAGTGTCACATTTAATGCCAAGGTGAGCTTCTGACTGCATGTCTGCGACATTAGTGAAACCGCCTATATCCACTTCCGTATCAAACGACTTCACTTCTGTCTCAACTGATCTGCTGTTGAAACCCCCATTCAAGTCTCTGGACTTGACTATTTGGTACAGTGAAGGGGTGGGGTAGAGAAACCTGATGCGGAGGATGTGCTAGACATGGATTTGAAAGGCAACAACACATTCAAGGTCTTTGGAAAGGAAAGGGAGGTTAAAGATGGCGTGGTCGATTGCATGCATGACCAGTGATGCCTGTTGAAGGGAAATGAGCTCACTGCCATTCTGAAATCTAGTTGCTGTTTGGGATGTAGGAAGTACAGCAGCCAGCTTGCTCCCAGCAAGCTCCCACAGACAAGAATTTGATAATGACCAGATAATCTGTCCTGTTTTGTGATGTTGAATGAAGATAACACCACTGTGCCCTTTGAAATAGTGCTTTTACATCCACCAGAGAGGGCAGGCAGGATCTTGGTTTGAAGTCTCATGCAAAGGTTGGCACCTCCAACAATACAGCTCTCCCTCAGTACTGCACTGGAGTATTGACTTTGACCAAGACTTGGGCTGAAAGTTTCCAGCATTTTTTTTCTGCTGATGGCCTCTTCTACCCACCACCCCCACCCCCCCTCCCCTCATCCCTCCACCACTGTGGGTTCCCCAGTGACGGAGGGTGTGAGCAATGGGAAAACTCGTTGACAGCAATGGGACCAGAGATCCCGCCAATGGTGGACTGCCTCCACCAGTGCGAAACATGCTGCGGGGGAGAGGGAATGGAAAATCCCGCTCCCGGAGTGGGACTTGAATCCACTTCCCACTGAGCTATAGCTGATACCTTGCAACTGAATCTGTAGTTTTTTTGCGAACTGTGGCTATTTCTTTAAGGTCACTATCATATAAAGAACTTCCAATTTCTTTTTGCAATAAGTATGGTGTTATCCAAAGCCAGTTAGCAACAACCCAGAATTACACTTTCCATAGTAGTTTAACAACACCATTTGATCAACACATTAGAGGTACTTTATTTATCCTTTTCTAAGATCTTCTCTTTAGATTTCATCAAATTGTCAAGCTTACACAAACTGTCAAACCGTTATATTTTCACTTGAAATAAAGAAATTAGCTAAACCTAGGCAATAGATATTTATCTCTTTGGCTGTAGTCTTTTTGTATTTTCAATCCTTCATACCTGATAAATCACATTACAAGTGTGTGCAATCAGATAATATTTTGGTCATCCGGTTTATTTTGTAATAGAATATCTCTGCCTCATTTTACAATTATTTTAGTCAGCTTAAATTACTTAAAAGTCAACATTGAGAGAAAGAAATGGGTTAGTTAATTAACCTGCAGCCTGAGAATTTAATACAGTCTGATAGTGTTGTGTAAAATTCCTACAGGAGTTTTCATTAAACCTCATGGTTGTTATCTTAATTTAGTACAGCAAACACAATTGCAGATCTGTGCCTTAAATACAGTCAAGTCATTAAAATGAATACAGTGTATTATTGTCTTGGGTGTAAGCCAGGCTTCAGTGTTTTCCTGTATATTCTTTGTTTCCCCCACCCTGATCTCTCTGAGGGAGCAGAAATGAATGATGCTCTCTGAATGTTGTATTATTCAAAAAAACAGTTCCAAGGTCAAAAGTGTCTCAGATTTGCTGTCGCATCATGACATCAACTTCCTACTTTAAAATGGATAAATTCAACAGGAGGGGAATGTGTTAATGCTTCAAAGTTTAGAAATGTTCTGTAATTATATTGAGATCAATTGAAGAAGAGGGCTTCTGTCAAAGTAGTGTGGGTCCAGAAATAGTCTGGAAAGTGGCTACAATCTCTGGCACATAAAGACATTCAAGTTTAAAATAATGAGATGCAAAAGTTTCATTAACAATTACACTATATATATATATATATATATATATATATGCTAACAACATGAGTTAGAAATTCTAGGAGAAAAAAAGTCCTCAAATATTTAATTTAAATTTAAAACCCAGGGCCTTTTTTTTTTGAGCCTATCAGTAATTTTTCACTATACTAATATTTTATTCCAGCTCTAACCTGCCTTTGCCCAGTGGAGCTGGCGTGGGAGTTGATCCAAGTGTGTGGATCACATCCATGGCTTAGTATCTGATGCCTGGGAGGGAGAATATTCATCCAGGTGGGTGGGACTGCACAGCTGTAGACTGTTCAGCCCACCTACATTTGCAATTGTGTCCTTCATGGCCAAGTTACTGCACTTTAAATTATTCTATTTTAATTACATATTTTCAAATGGGAGAAACTGGTGGGAGTATGGCAATATTAGCAGTTCTGCTGTCAATTATGTCAATTAAGATACAATTCCCTGAAGAGATTGCCTTACACAGCTGGATGAGATGATACAGAAAGATATACTTAAGGGATCTGATCCCACAGTAGATTAGCATTCACTGCATGAATTCATGAAATCCTGCAAAATCAAACAACAGTGTTGAATTTTATGTCTGTTTATCGTATAAGCTTTATCTAGCACCCACCCCATTATCACTTTCAGAAACTTGAGCATAAACATCCTCAAAAGAGGATGTTTTAATATAAATACTGAGGCAAAATTCTTACTCCAAGGTACAATCAGATTTTTACCTGATGTAAATAACCCCAATTTGCATTCAGCAGTGATGGTGTTATCAGAGCTGCACTCTGTAATGAGTATGTGTATAAGATGGAACAGTACTTACCTTAAACTACACCAGGGCAGAATGTTGCTTTCCCTTGTGGGTGGGTGGGTGGGTAAAATTCTGCAGATAATATTCCTGCCACCTACCTACCCATCCCAGACCTTGACCTAATTAAAGTCCATAAATGCCCACTTAGGGGCCACTTCCTATCCCAGCTGCAGTTTACTAGCCAGAAGGAGGAGATTTGGGGGGGGGGGGGAGGTGAAGGTGAGTAGCTTACTAGGGCCTCAGGCAGTAATGAAAGTGGAGTGCCTTCTTCACTGCCCCCTTTGTTGCAATGGGGTGTGTGAACTTTCCACAGCCCTCTTCCTCCAAGGTGTTCTCCCCCCCCCCCTCCATGTTCTGTTTTGCACCCTGTCACCCACCCGCTTTCTCACTTACCCCCGGTACTTCCTGTCCTGACCCTGCCAAGAGACCTTCGCACTTACCTTGCAAAAAGCTCCTCATTGGCACTGCACCCAGAGGCATTGCTGGGACCAAAGAGATGTTTACCAGTCAAATGGTTGGCAGCTCTCAGGGGCAGGACTTCCTATAAGGGGGCTAAAGGCTTGCCTCCAGCCAATTGATACTCTCAGAGCTGTGGGGAATGGGGGTGAGCTCCCTGCTGATTTTTTTCAATGACAAGGCAGGAAATCATGCCACTCATCAAATTCATATCAATGTTGCCCTCTGTCATCCTGAACTGAGGGTGACATCCACTTTGGGTTGGCAGTTACTACCATGGGTTTTTATGTGACCGAGTAATTTTTAATCCACAAATCTTTGAACTCAAAGTGAACTTCAGCTTGATGGAAAAGTTGTTGCCTTTCTGAACAACTAGTAATGAACTCCTCCCAGTCATTAAGGTCAATGCAGCTGTGCTTCAAGGAGAGCTTCAGATTGTCTTTGAAGCCTCTCCTTTGTCTTGCCCTTCTTGAGGGGGACACTTTGTCAGCCATGCAGACACAGTAGCCAGTCCAGCAGTGTTGGGAAGCAAGTTGTGCAGTGCCATTAACCCTGCATTGCAGGATCGCATTCCTGCCTGAAAATAATGGTATCTTTATTCCTGTTTTCTGGACTCACTAGGAGATGTTGGCTTGGTATTGACAGGTCGAACAGATTCTATCCCGGATTGCGTTTAGCTCTAGTGGGATGTAACTGAATGTATCTCAATAATCATGTTATAGGCGGTAATTTGAAACATGGCCTAGTTCAAGAAAAAGAGCAAACACTGATTATATTGTTTTCAGGTCAGTTCTGCAATGATCAATGGTGAAACTAACCTTCCATTTAAACAGATTAATGCTATTAACAGAGATGAATTGACTTTGCAGCATAAAATGCCTTTCAGTTACTGTATTGACTGACATGGCAATTGCTGGGGATTGCAATTCACTTTGAATCACGCAAAGCATTTAATATCTGAATGTTGTACTGAAAAGCAGGACACAGATCAGACAGCACCAGCTGTAGAGGAGGCTGTGGCTTTTATGAAGAGCAGACTTGCAAGTAATTCCTTCTCCACTTCCCTTCTCATAGGAACAGTTTTAAGCTGCAAACTCACATTACTGGTGACAGCATTTTGGGTGTGTACATGTTGTTTTTGAATTCATCAAAAACATTGCATATGCATGAAATCTGGGGAGAAAAACAGAAAAAAAAGACTGAACACATTCTGCAGAATGTGTGGGGGGGAATTAAAGTGAACATTTCAGGTTTGTAACCTTCTTTAGAACTGACAAAATATGAGCCAGACAAGCATGTTAACAGGATTAGCAGGAGATGAAAATACATTTTAAAAATCACTTTTCATTGTTGGCTGATGAAGCACCTAATAGAGTGGGGCAATTAACAAAAGACTTGTATTTTTATCATGCCTTACAGGGTTAATTAAGTACTGAAGATTAGTCACTAATATAAAAAGTAGGAAAAGGTACAAAGAATGTGTAAGTCATAATTTGATCATTTTGCTAAGGTGCTTTCATATGGCTTTTTGCAAATTAAAGTCATCATAATTTCAACAATAGAGGTTAGCATTCTGCCCAGCTGCAGGTGGCAGTGCAAGGTCCACACTGGAGATTTCTTCTCGTGTTCCATTTCCTTGTGCACTCATATACCCTTTGTAGTGGACACGAAATCAAAGGTAATGGTTTATGGAATAATTTTTAAAATCCAGACTATTAGCAAGTCAGCAAAATCTGTGTTAATATGGTCCTTGCTCTACTCTCACTGCTATGTAGAATCCTTCATAAAGAGCTCTTGTCATCAAATCAATAGCAAGCAAAGCACTAATATTAAAAAGTTGACAGAGCAAAAATGCTAAGTGAGGTAATGCAAAGTAATTAAGCAATGCATAAATGTTTACGCCTCTTGAGAATAGGATTCTCTACACTGTTGTTACATGTAGATATCATAAACTATTTTAAAACCATTCACTGTGTACTGTTTTATACATCACTGTTAAGTACCCCACAAAGGCTATTAAATCAGCAGGAAGGAAGTGAATGGGCAACTAACATTGTTCCATTACTGCTGTGATGATTGCTTCTTATTTTAAAGCTTTCATACAGTAATAGCATGGTAAATGTAAAAGGAAGTTACCAATTTTCAATTCAATCAAAAATATCAGCATGAGATGTGAAATACGAACAATGGATATTGTGAAGGACCAAATCCATTGAAATATTCCTGTATAGAACAAGAGACTGGGAATGAATGAGGGAAGTATATGCTGTTCATGGTTAGTATTGAATTGGGCTGGAGTCCATTTCTTTGCTCCTATTTTGCAAGCCTCTTAGAATCTTTCTTTATGCCAAATATGTATTATACATTCTTGTTATTGTTATTAAATACACAAGGAGGAGAAGACTAGAGGGCTCATTCCTCAGAAAAGAATAAAAGGTATTTCTGTAGTTTTGCCAATCTATATTATATTCATATTGTAAAACATTTTTAATCCAATGTTTCCATAGGAGGTACAAAGTTTAGTGGAGGCTTTATCGCTCCCCATTGTGCTTGATGGATATTTTATGACAGCAACACAGATCAAGAAAACATCTTTGACTTGGTTTGATTTTATTGAACTTTAAACTGACTGAATTCACAACTGCTTCCAGACCAGTGAAATTCTTGAGCCAAAAACAATGACTGCTTGGTGCAGGTCATGACTTTTATGTTAATTGGGGTTTAAATCTTTGGGCATCAGCACAATGCAGCAAACCAATTGTGGGTTAAGACTACTTTTATTTTCATTATTCCTGTTTATCATGGAATATTCTGACATCCACACTGGCTGACTTCCAATCCAGTAAGAAATCTCACAACACCAGGCTAAAGTCCAACAGGTTTATTTGGTAGCAAAAGCCACTAGCTTTCGGAGCGCTTGCTGCTCCTTTGTCAGGTGAGTGGGAGTTCTGTTCACAAACGGGGCATATAAAGACATAAACTCAATTTAGTTTGTGTCTTTATATGCCCTGTTTGTGAACAAAATTCCCACTCACCTGACGAAGCAGCAGCAAGCACTCCGAAAGCTTGTGTGGCTTTTGCTACCAAATAAACCTGTTGGACTTTAACCTGGTGTTGTGAGACTTCTTACTGTGTTTACCCCAGTCCAATGTCGGCATCTCCACATCATGACTTCCAATCACCATTCCAAATGCATATGAGGTTGCCATGTTAATTTCAGTTTATGCCTTCAAGCACTATTCCACGTAGGAAATGTTGTGAGCATAAATGTATGAATTATATGCTCATACACATGCACTATTGTAAGAGATCTAAAACATTGCTTTCTCCAGGTTCAGAAGTTGAGGCAAGATGGATCTCCAGCATTCAATACATTAAGTGTCAACATGGTTTTTTTTAGATATTTGGTCAAATTTGAAGATTGTTGCTTGGTAGTTCAGAACTGGAGTAATGCTGAAAAAAAAGGCATTTCTGTCAAAGTTTTTCATCTTGCACTCATCAGGGCAGACACAAAAATACCAAATTTCAAATGTAATAGCAATTTATACTTCATGAGAAATACTGCTGATTTGTTGGCAAGTGGACTCCGGTCAACACATTGCCATGGGGAATACACCTGGAAACGGTTATTCCTCAAGTGTTTGTTTAATTTTTTTAAAAGGCAAGTCCATTCAGATTGGTTGAGGTGATGCCATGGGGAATGCACCAGGAAGCGGTTTTCTCCTGTGTGTATGCATGGGTTCTCGACTACTGTCTACTGTAAGCCTACTTTGACTGGTCATTATATGCATTCGGATTTTTACAGCTCCGCATGGTATACAATTGGTCTTAATGAAAAACTCATAAATAGGGCACAAGCCATTTGCTCATTGTGCAAGCTTGGTGCCAATATAGGGTGCATCAAAGCTATCCTGCTGGACAATGACTACTCTGATCATTGTCCACTGTTTATCACACCAACTTATGAATATATAAAGTATCTCAAAAATGTGAACAAGTGACAAAGCTAGCAATTTCAGTGAGTGAAGGGCATGAGAGGCATGGTTGGGGACAGGGGAGTGTGTGGGGTGAGGGTTAGCCAGCTGTTTATTTTTCAGCTGGGACAAAGATTTCTGCCTGGGAGGTAGTGATCCCTCTGAGCTGTTTCCAGAGTCAGCAGGCATGACTTCTACTGTACCCCAGCGTGTCCCGGAATGAACATTGGAACATCTGAGGGTGTTTTTCAGGAGTCCAGTTTGCAGAGGCAGGAATTCTACTGACGGCAGCAAAAATTCAGGCCAATGGGTGTTCCCATCTTCGAATTTTGACATCACTCCCTCTCGGCTTGTGTCCAGATTATTGATAAACATAGTGAACGGAAGTGTCACAAAATGGAATCAGATTAGACACCACAGCCCACTTCTAGCCACTTTGAAAAAAATGTTCTTCATTCCTATTCTCTCTTCCTTCAAAGCATTTGTGTATCCACTTTGCCATTGTCTCCTTGATTTCATACCACTAAAACTTCTGTCACAATTGCAAGCTATCCTAAAATCCGTGCACACTGCATCCACTGTATTTCCCAAATTGGACCCTCAAAAACAAATTTGATGGTTAGTCAAGCACAGTCACTCTTAAAATTTCTGCTGGTGACTTTTCTCTTTATCTGGATATTTTAAAGACTTTTAAAATTTTCCTATTTCATGTGTTAACCCAGTTGGCCTGTGATTACCACTTTGCAATACTGGTTATACATTAGTCATTGCTTAACAAACATCCACACACAAAGCCTGAAATATAATTTCTAGATTTACAATCTCTTCCCTCATCTTTCTCAAGATCCGACATCTTCTGTTTTCCTTTAGCATAAATAATTTGTCTGAAATGTTAAATTTATCCATCATACTGTTGCTCTCGACTATTTCAGGAATTACTTTCGCTCTGATCTCTTTGGTAAAAACTTTAACAGCAAACTAACATTGGAAGGAATAAGTAAAGCACTTTAAGAAAATAATAATAACTGTTCATCCCTTAATAAAACACAATGGTTAAAGAAGTTAGCATGCATTGTTAGCTGAAGGTTCGCCACATCCGACTTCCAGGAAATTCACTCATCCATCCGAGGTAGCGCATAACTGTCCAACATTTTGAAACTGTAGGAGAGTCAGTCAATATAAAAACAGAGTTAACTCTCCAATATACACAAATCAAGTTTCCCAAGCACACAAAAAGCGTAGTCCTCACATAAATTAAGCTATAAAGCATCACACAGAAAAAACGATACCTTCATGAGTGAAACTTCCACACATTCAACTCTCCTGACCCATAAAATGTGAAATACCGTGAAATAAGTCAGGAGAGGCCAGTGTCCTTTCACCAGATTCCCTTTTATTTGCAAGCACATGGAGTGCTACAGGTTCAATGTCAGCATCCAGAGTCCTAATCGCATTCTAATCAATATTCAGTAATCAGTATTCTGTAACTTGATGTTGTGTCGCTGTGCACTGTTTGAGAGCACATTTCCACTCCATCTGACGAAGGAGCAGCGCTCCGAAAGCTTATGGTATTTGCTACCAAATAAACCTGTTGGACTTTAACCTGATGTTGTGAGACTTCTTACAGCATCCAGAGTGCCAGAGACTTTTTCCAAGGGTGGAAGTGTCAATTACAAGGGGGCACAGGTTCAAGGTGAGAGGGTGAAAGTTCAAAGGAGATGTGCGGGGGAAGTTTTTCAGACAGTGAGTGGTGTGGAATGTGCTGCTGGAGGGGGTGGTGGAAGCAGGCACATTAGCAACATTTAAGAGGCATCTGGGTGGGTACATGAATAGGGAGGAAATAGAAGGATACAGACCAAGTAAGGGCAGAAGGATTTTTTTTAGTTTGGTTAGGGCATCATGATCGGCACAGGCTTTGGAGGGCCGAAGGGCCTGTTCCTGTGCTGTACTTTTCTTTGTTCCTTCTGAGACTTGACATTCTGAGTTATATATACAGAAATGACTCCCTGATTGGGCAGGCAATAATAAACTCAATCTGGGACATCTTTTAGTGTCCAACCAAATAAACGAAATCAAACTAACTTAGGGACAACTCAAAAGGGGCAGCTCCCTAAAAGGAGGGGCACCGCCCGAAACAAAAAACAAAGCAGAAAGGAAACTTAAAACATCAAATTAAAATGTGATTAAGGGGGGTCAATAATACATCCCAGTCCCTGCGGTGCCCAGTGGGCACGGAAGGCATCAACGGTGCCCTCGGACACCCCATGCTCCCTCTCCAGGGACACCCGGCTATGAATATAGTCGCGGTAGAGGGGTAGACAGTCAGGTTGGACGACCCCCCTCGGTCGCCCGCTGCCTGGACCTGTAGATGAGGAACAGGTTCACAAGGAGGTCCTCCTCCTTCCCAGGCCCCCATCCGCACCGGGTGCCCATAGATCAGGAGCGTGGGGCTGAAATGCAAACAAAAAAAATCAACAAAAGGTTTTTGAGAAAACTGAAAAGGTTGTGCAGCCTATAACATGTAACATAGACATGGCTCACAGACTCCACAAGGTGACAAAAAGGGGACGCTTGGGAGCCTGTGAACCAGTGCAACCTACGATTGCACGGTACTGCTGCGTGTAACTCAATCTGGGAGTTCATATTCCAAGAGGCCAACCTCAGTTACCTAATTGAAGATATTACTTACTATACACGTCTTCCTCTCAGCTTCTCCTCCTCTCCCCATTTCACCCCCATGTTCCCCTTCATTTCTCTCTCCTTTTTCCTTTCAACCTCCCCGCTTTCTCCTACCTTCCGCTTCATCTTGCCCACCATCATTCTTCCTATTGAAGCAGAAAGCATGATTAATATATTAAATGAGTATTTTCAAACTGTTTTCCCAGATGAAATGGATGATGTAAAGCGTAAACTGGAAGAGAAGAGGGGAGTTCTGGATCCAAATCGAATCCCATCATCAGCTGCTAAGAGAAGCAAAGGTATAAAGAGCACAAGCAATGGTCATTCCTCATCGGATTCAGGAGTAATGCCCGAGGACTGGAGGGTTGCTCATGTTATAGGGTATAACTATTCAGGAAAAGGGCAAGGGATAATGCAGGAAACTACAAGTCAGTCAGCCTAACGTTAGTGGAGAGGTAGTTATGGAACTCATTATCAGGGACAAAATAAACTTTCATGTGGTAAGGCAAGGGCTAATCCAGGAGAGCCACTGTGGATTTGCTAAAAGTAAATTGTGTCTGACTCACTGGAATTAATTATTTGATGAAGTAACAGAAGATTGTTCAGGGTGGTGCACTAGCTCTTGCATATCTATGCTTTTGGAAGGCATTCAAAACGTGTCCCACAGGAGGCTTGTTCAGAAATTTGGAGTCCCTGGAATTGGTTCAATGACGAGAAACAAAGATCGGTGATAGATGAATGTTTTTCAGTGGTGTTTCCCAAAGGCCAGTTTTGGCTTCATTACTCTTTACAACTTTAATGAATGACCTGGGATGTTGGGAACAGCATTATAAGGTCTGTTGATGATGCAAAACTTGGCAAACTATTAGATAGTGATGAGAATAGTTGTAGACTTCAGGATGATATACACAAGACAGTGAAATGGACAGAAGTATGGCAGGTGGAGTTCTATGTGGAGAAGCGTGAATTATGCGATTTAGGAGAAAGACAGTATACTAAAAATGGCCCAAATCTGAAAAGTGTAAATGAACTTTATGTCCATGGATCCAAACTCGGTCAAGGACACATTAATAATGGGGCAACTTATTAAGGTGGTTTAAATAAAAGCATATAGGTTTAAATAGTGGAGCCTATAATAATAATACTCAGTTTTGTCTGGGCTGTTTTGATCAGACAGTTTATAGGACGTGGGTTTATTTGGTGGGCGTTGCTTGGTGTACACAAATGCAAATAGAGTGTATGGAAGACTGGAACATGTGACGCATATGCGACTACCAATGCTTGGTGGCAGTGGAAGTGGGGTTTGGCGGAAAACAAAAACAGCATAAGGTCAGGGAAGCCCAACAATAAAATTACCCTTGCTAAAGAGATTGTTTCCAGATGGAATGGAATTGATAGGAGGGATGAGGAGGACAAGAGTGGGAGGAAGGAATTGGGATGGCATGAGAGAAATGGTATAGAAAGAGTAGAATGGCATTGAAGGGGTGACGTAGGAAGGGGTGGGTGAAACTTTGGAATTGCTTAACTGTAGCAAAAATAGTTTATTATTTACTACAACTTATTCAGAATATATTCTTTGTGCTAAAAATGAAGATGCATGTGATTTGGATGAAAAAGGTTTTCAAAAGCTATCTGTTGAATTAAAAGAATGCATCAACATTAATTCTATAGAGGAAGAAGATGGTCACCATCTATACTCATCGAGAGTTTCTACGCAGTCTGTCTGCAATGGATATGCCATCATACAAGTTTAAACTCAAGGAGAGAGCAGTCATAATATTGCCAAGAAACCTGAATTCTAAATAAGGATGTTGTTGTGGAATAAGTTTGATTATTAGAAAGCTGTACTCAAAAATGCTGAAAGTATGATGGACAAATTTCAAGGAAATGGAGTTTTATTCCTCAAATAATATTGAGCCCATCAAATGTAAAAAAAAATCAGCCATGATTGAATGGCGGAGCAGAACCGTTGGGCCGAGTGGTCTAATTCTGCCCCTATGTGTTATGGTCTTATATAAAGCCACCAAAAACATTTCCAAGTTAAACTTTCATATTCTATAGCTATAAAATAAGTCACAAGACCAGACTCTTAACAAGATTAGTATTTATATTCCTTGGTCAGTTTTTACGTATGAGCAGATTTATGTAACCCTCTCCAGAGTGAGAAGCTTTGGTTCTGTTCAAGTCTTTGAAGAAAAACTAACTAAAAACTCTACTTAAAGATGTTTTGTTGCAGTAGAGATACTACATGGTCGCAAATGTTTTGCAGGTCTCTCTTAGTAGAATATGAAAACAAAGAAATCTTGCTAGGATTTTATAAATCACTTGTTAGGATTCAGCTGAGGTATTGTGGACAATTCTGGGAACCACGCTTCAGGAAAATTGCAAGGATTTTAAAAAGGGTGTGGAGGATGTTACCAGCATAAAAGACTTTAGTTATAAGGGGAGGAGGTGATTCAATGAACGTTTTCAATATGATGAGAGAGTTTGATGGAGGAAAAACTCTTCTTGAGAATGGGTCAATAATGAAAGATCACACGTTAAAAATTGGTGTCAATGGATTGAGCAAGAAAATGGGGACGTTTTTTTCAGGTGATTGATCACATTGCTGAACGCTCGACTCGAAGATAGTGAAAGTTTTAAGTTTATTTATTAGTGTCACAATTAGGCTTAACTTAACACTGCAATGTAGTTACTGTGAAAATCCTCGAGTCGGCACATCCTGGCGCCTGTTCGGATACACTGAGGGAGAATTTAGCATGGCCAGTGCACCTAATCAGCATGTCTTTCGGACTGTGGGAGGAAACCGGAGCACCCGGAGGAAACCCGCACAGACATGGGGAAAACGTGCAAACTCCACAGTGACCCAAGCCGGGAATCAAACCTGGGTCTCTGGCGCTGTGAGGCAGCAGTGCTAACCACTGTGCCACCGTGCTGCCTGACCTGATTCCAACAAAGTTGGACAGGTACTTGAGAAACTTCTGCTATAGACAAAAGCAAGCAAAGGGCTGTTGGATTGAGCATGATTTCACTTTCAGAAGAGCAAGCGTAGACACAATGTACCAAATGTACAATGTACCAACCTCATGTGCTGGCAGTTTCTATGATTCTCGTGTTCTCTTACCACCTTTTCCCTCCCGATCTCTTATCTCCCTCGCTCCTCCATCCCCCACTCCCATTTGATCCATGAATACTTGAAATCCTCAGCTCCCGTGTGTCTAGAATGTTAGTAACAGCCAACTGATCTAAATTTACTAGTCAACGGTGGCCACGTCAATTGTTTGAAAAATATCGGGAGCTAAATTCCCAGGCAACAGAAGTTTGTCTTAGGAAGAAGCTTTAAGAGCTTCACAGATTGGATCCAAAAAGCCGACAATGGGCCACATCAACCCTGACATAATTAACTGAATAGTCTTCTATATCAATGCTGAATTTTGGTAGGGAGAGATGGTAAAGTACCTCCTGCAGCAAACAAGGAAATGTGTCGCAGTTAACCTGTAGCATTAAAGCACTGGCATGTACTCTTAAGTATAACCCTAATCTTAAAATTATTCATTTTAAGATTTAATTGGTGATGGCTCAATGGGAATGTTCTCATCTTTTGAGTTAGAAGGTTGGGGGGGTCAAGTTCCATTCCAGAGACCTGGGAATAGAATCTAAGCTGACCCTCAGTGCAGTACTGAAGGAGTGCTACACTGTAGGTGGTGTCTTTGGGATCAGTTGTCAGACTGCCTCCCTCTCAGGTTTGCTTTAAAAGAATACCACGGCATTATTTCGCAGAAGATCGGGGGAATTGTCCCTGCGTCCTGGTCAATATTTATCCCTCAACCAACACCTACAAAATGGACATTTTTGTATTGTTGTTTGCGGGAGCTTGCTGTGCACAAATTGGCTGCACCATTTTCTAATCTGTTGTAAGAGCTTCACAGATCCAATCTGTGAAGCTCTTACAACAGTGACTAACCTTCAGAAATATTTTTCTGATTGTAAAATGCGTCGGGGCTTCCTGAGGCTGTGGAAAGCGCTATATAAATGCAAGGCTTTCTTTTGCCTGTCTCCAGCTCCAGGAATCTTGGTTTTTTAATTGAAGGGATTTAGCTGTTTCTGTAATCTTATCCTTTAATCTGCGGATTTACCTCACTGCAGCCCACACGTGTTCTCTAACGTGTTGACATGGATGCAATATATTTGACACTTTTTCTTGAAAAGCAAACTCACTGACACCCTCAAAGGAATCATTTGTTTGCCTTATATGGGACTTAAAAAACAGTACAATCCTTAAACTGCAGAATTCATGTGTGATTTACGGTGTTCCATTTCGTGCTAAACTCTCATTTTTATTCACGAGAATGACAGCTTAAGTGCCATTACCTTAAATGGCAGTGCCTCCTTGGTGTTGTACTACTTTGATGAAGCACACGACTAGGATATTTGTGTCAGTAAAGGTTTTATTGTTCTGGTGTATACTGCCCAGAAGATTCATTCGAGTTTGTTTAAGCTTCATCAAAATTGACCAGGTGATTTGTCACTAAGTGGAATACACCACCAGTTGCTAAAGAACGGAACGTAAAAAAATGTCATGAGTACTAACATGTGAAATGTATATCTCACAACAAGCTGGATTCTCTCTTTTCTTTAACGGTCTGTGTGAGTGGATGCATATTAAGTGAATGTTGTGGCGTTTGCTAATGATTTATCTTTTTGCAGGTTTCAAAAAAAAGGGGTGGCACAGTGGTTAGCACTGCTGCCTCACAGCGGCAGGGATCCAGGTTTGATTCCTGGCTTGGGTCACTGTCTGTGTGGAGTCTGCACGTTCTCCCTGTGTCTGCGTGGGTTTCCTCTGGGTACTCCATTTTCTTCCCACAGTCCAAAGCTTTGTGGGTTAGGCTGATTGGCCATGCTAAATTGCCCCGTAGTGTCAGGGGCATTAACAGGTTACTGGGCAGGAATTGTTGTCAGTGCAGGATCGATGGGCTGAATGGCTCCTCTCTGCGCTGTAGGTATTCTATGATTTCTATGAAAAGCTTGGGGGCGATTATCCCAGCCCGCTGTGCTGCTTTTGTTTCAGGGCTGCAGGGTGGCGGGGCGTGGGGGGGTCGTCGAGGCTGGCCTGGGCATGTTCGGGGGGTGGGGGGGGGTCGTCGAGGCTGGCCTGGGCATGTTCGGGGGGGGGCAGCAATCGGGCCAAGGGGGGTCGCATGGCCGGCGATGTGGTGGTCGCCGGGCTGGCCAGCGATTGGGAGGCCAGCAGACAGGGGCCACAGCACATGCGCTGATCTCGGCGCTGACAGATCAGCGCATGCGCAGTGGCCCACTCAGCGCTATGCTGCTGGCCTATCCAGCGGGAATCGGCCTTACCCTCTGATTTTTTGGACTGATTCACGCTAGTGCACTCAGCAGTGCACAGAGTGTGGGAGATTCATTTTGAAACTCCCCCTGAAAAACCCAACGTGATTTACTCCAGTTTTTGGGAGAATCGCCCCTCCATTAGCTTTACAAATGAGAATGCCACTTGGCAATGGGATTGTGCCCATGGGAACATGCCATAGGATGAGGCAGTGCCTTCAGTAGAAGAGGGGAAACAATTGGGCACAAAAAGAATGTGCAGTGCTTTTCCTGGTTAAAAGGATCCTAAGTATTTGCAAGTGATTCTTGTGTAATGTTCCTTGACACAATTGAATTGTCATTGTTAGCCGGATTCTTTGCCTTTTGTTAAAGAACAACACAATTAGGATTCACTTAAGAATGTGCCTTGTTGCTTACAGATAGATTTGATACTTTAGTTATTGCTTCAATAAGATATACTATCCACTTCAAAAGGGAAAAAATATTTTTGTCATTTCGTGAGTATGTCATGAGGCTAATTGTAATCTGCATTAACATTAACAATGATCTAATTTTTGTTTTTTTCTCATTTTCACATCTAGTGATTCCAGTATGTATATTTTCTTCCACGATTGCCCTCTCCCTTCACCTAATGTAAATCATTGATTGAGAACGCAGACATGCAGGACGGGATTTTCAGCACAACCTGCTGCATGTTTTGTGGCAGCAACCGTTGTCAATGGAGTTGTCTGTTGAAAGCATCCTTCCACCGCATGGTGAGAGTGTGCCGTCATGAAATCTATGGCGGGGTGCGCCATTGCAGGACCAGAAGACCCTGCCGGCGTGAACGGCCGGAAAGCTCCGGCCATAGTCTGTTTTCAGGTCTCTGCCTTGTCCAGTTTGGAAGCAACGAGTGTTAGGTACATGACAGTGGTACATATTTACTTAAAACAGTCGCCATCACAAGGGAAAGGATGAGGTGAAAACTATTAGACCTGAAGGCTGACATGCCCCTGGACCAGATGGCCTGCATCCTAGGGTCTTAAAATAAGTGGCTGCTCAGAAAGTAGTGGCATTGGTTGTAATCTTCCAAAGCTCCTTAGATTCAGAAAATGTTTTAGCAGATTGGAAAATAGCAAATGTACCACCTTTATTCAAGGGAGGATAGAGATATGAAGCACAAAACTATAGGTCAGTTAGCCTAAAATCTGTCATAGGGAAATTGCTATAATCCATTATTAAGGAGGTTACAGCCGAATACTTAGAAAATCTTAAGGCAATCAGAAAGAGTGAACAGGACCAGAAATTCCCTTCCAAAGGCAATGGGTGTTAGCTATCTCTTCAAATTTTCTATCCCCTCTACGAAGGGTCCCCTGACTTCTCACCTGTCAAAACTCTGACCCGTTGCATGGCTTACAATTTGCATGTCTTGCGTTTTTAAATGTGGAATGCAGAGACGATGGACTTGGCTGGGTTTGGGCGCAGTCTCCACTTGTAGAAATATTCAACCATTTTTTGACAGATCAGAGCTTAGCATGGCTCCCATATCCTGAAAAGATTTGGCCTGAGTTGTCAAAGCAATATCGTCAGCATAAAATTAATTTTCACGACGATATGTGAGCATGTCATGTATTTGAATGTCCAAAAGTGTTGGTGCCGGGAAAATGCCCTGTGGGAGCAAGTGTTCTTGGATTGCTGACCACGTCTCGTGGGTAGACCTTCATCCTTCTGTTGGTCAGAAAGTCAGAGGAGACTAGAACTAGGGGAAACGGTTCAAAAATAAGAGGTGTCCCTTTTAAGACTTTGGCTGGAATCTTATCACTGGTCACGCCGGTGGTCACCAAATTCTCCAACCTCGCAGGAGCGTGGTGTGCATGGCAAGTAAGATCGTGGACTGAGATGAGAAGATTTTCTCAGTTGGGGTCATTAATCAGTGGAACATTCTTCCCCATAAAGCAGTGGCAGCGGGGTCATTGAATTTATTCAAGGCTGAGTTCGATGGATAAGGGGTTGAGGGTTATGGAGTTTCACGACACTTTACAGGTGGATACTGTCTTTATAAATGAGAGGGTTTCTGTTGACATTTACAGGCCACTGTTTGGGGATATTTTTGTGCTTTTTAAAAAATGCTACTTCTGGTTCCTGAAGCTGTTATATAGAAAGACAGTGAAAGAAACCTGTGCCTTTCTCCAACAAACATGAAGGTGGAAAATAATTGAATTCAAAAATAGCGTTGGAGCTCCAGTTGTTTCCTCAAGTAAACAAAACTTTGATTTTGCAAGATGTAATTTGTGATTCTTTTGGCAGGGCATTAACACAGTTGCAACACAGGAAGGATACTACTGAGAGTGATGCTTATAAATTGGAAGAGGTTTAGTATGCTTCTTTAATATGTTAAGATTACACTTCTCGGACAGTTAGTCTGGCAGGGAGCCCTGCTTGAAGAGCGGATATTGGAAATTTAGGCCGGGGTTGTGAACAATTTTCCAACTGTTAATTTAAGACTTCCCACTGAGACTGTAAAATCAAACCTGTGGTGCTTTGCGAGTAAAAATTCCCAAATCATATTAGATTTGGTAATTGCACCATATATATTCGCATCTTGACTCGTATCCAGACACTTCAGTTATACCACAGGTAGCATGTGTTTGCTACGAATTTTTACATGAATTGAAACTTGATGAACAAAAGCTCGCGAGCCTTTGGCATTAGGATTAATGTCGAGCATTTGGATCGTCCACTGATCTTTAGGAGAATTGCTTTCATTTTATGCACAAGTGTGACACTGTTCAGTTTAAAGTTTATTTATTACTGTCACAAGTTGGCTTACATTGACACTGCAGTGAAGTTACTGTAAAAATCCCCAAGTCGGCACCTGGGTACACTGAGGGAGAAATTAGCAAGACCAATGCACCTAACCAACACATCTTTCAGACTGTGGGAGGAAACCGGAGCACCCAGAGGAAACCCACACAGACATGGGGAGAATGTGCAGACTCCACACAGACAGTGACCCAAGCTAGGAATTGAATCCGGGTCCCTGGCGCTGTGAGGCAGCAGTGCTAACCACTGGCCACCGTGCCACCCAAAAGCTTTGGGTCATAAAGGATTTTTATTCAGTACATTATGGAAACTTTTAGTCAAACAAACTGTTCAAAATATGTTTTGTTTTAATCTGTAGCAGGTCACCCAAAGGAATAGTCTATTATGATTGTAAAAGGTTAAGGCTTCTTCCAAGTTGGCCTGCTGAAAAAGATGTACTTTATTTGCCTACTAATTTTCTCCAACTCTCTTCTCATTTCCTGAAGATGTTGAATCTTTGCTGGTGTACATTTCCAAGTCATCTTTCTACGCATGTGAACCAGTATCAGGAAATTATTTCATTATGGGGTGAAGGCACCTGAGCCCATTGTCCACATGCCTGCACTCACTCCAAGCAGCAATTTTCCCGGACAGTGATCAAACAGGGAATCCTGCTTAATTTTAAGCTACTCTGTCCAGATGCCTTATGATTTTGAACACCTCTATCAAATCCCCTCTCTGCTCTAAAGAGAATATTCCTCATCAGGTTGATTTTTAACTCCCGTAACACCCATTTTTCAACAAGCAGAGTGAATTACAATCCTCTGATTAAAATCAAATTAGTTTAGGAAATGTGCCCAGTATTTCTGAAGCTCTGGCCATTTGTCATCAATGCTGGCACAAAAACTGGGATCATGAGAATGGTACAGAGTAGTACTAAGCATATCCATTTAACATTTGCACGGATTTTCAGCACAGTGCTGAAATAACTATTTGTTACCAGTTACCTCTGGAACATTTTATAGGCTCCACAGAGACCATTGGTTGGAACTCTCCCATCCTGACCACCACTGGGATTCTGGTTGGGGGGGGGGGGAGGAACCATGTGGAAGTCCATTGAAATCAGGCGGGAATCTCCGGTTTACAGGCAAGCACGGCCGGAGAATGCCACCCATTCAGTTGGGTGAACAATTTTCCATCAGAAAGTCTACTCGCCTATGGTATATCAATGGTTGCATATAGATCTGTAGAGGGATTAGGAAACCAGTGAGGAAAATTAATTTTCCACAATAACTGCTATAAACAGCATTAACTTGTAAAGTTCTGTGCAATGAAATAGTTTCCCTCAATGCAATTTAAAGGGATTACCCATAATCTTTATCTTTTTCATATCAAAGTGGTAGCAATTTGTTTCCTACACACGTCAATAGATGTAGCAAAATGTGTTCCATTATTATGATGTTTGTGGTCTCATTTTATAGAGATATTGATTTTCAGGTTGCAATTAATATTAAGGCGTATTGTGGACTTACTTAAAAAAAAAGAAACAGCCATTTCTTAACTGTTCAGATTGTAATCAGTTGTTAATCAATAATGCAATCCATCTCACTCCCAGAGAACTAACTGCATTCCTCATGGACATAAAAGGTCAGATATTGGTCACCAGGTTAAACCACCCCGTGAGCAGTTCAGTCATTATTCCTATATATATTTGGACTGGGGCAGTGAAAGATTAACTGTGCTGTGTAAACAGAGAAGTTAATAAATAATCCAATCTGTAGGGGATTGTGATGATGCTCAGCATTTGAAATTAGGCTTGGTTTCCACTGGTACATCTGTTGAGATGTTAGTGAAAGTGCTTTCCAGAACAAAAGTTAACTCCTTGAATCGTTACCGACACAAAGTTTGTAAGGCTGTAATATTTTTGGAACCGTCTTTATAATTGAAGATAAAATGATGAAATGAAGGGGTGGGGGGAAGGGGGTCATGTAGCCTCATCTGAATTCACCTTGACAATAAGTTTGGGTGGCTTGATTGTTAAAGGACTTGAGTTCAATTAATAGGAATAAGGTGTAATATATTCACACTGGTATATAGGAAATTGTAATAGGAATAAACCATTCGGCCCCTCAATCCACCTCCATCATTCAACTAGATCATGCATGATCTTCTTTCTCCACGCCATTTCCCTCAGTATTTCCATATTGCTTGATATCTGTAATATCTAGAAATCAATTGCTGTCCAGCTTGAATGTACTCAATGACTGAGCTTCCACAACTTCTTGAGATACAGAATCCCAAAGGTTCAATACCCTCTGAGTGGAGAAATTCCTCCTCACCTCCATCTTAAATGTCAACCTCATATTCTGCAACTGTGCCCCCTGGTTCTTGACCTCCCAACCAGGAAAACATGCTTCCTGCATCTGCCCTGTAAGAATTTTGATAATTGGGAAATTTACTTGCCAACTAATCAACTATCTATTTTCCTCTGATATCAGGCTTTGATTTTTCTCAGAATGCACTCAATCCACTCTGGAGCCACATTGCCCAAAATGGCAGGAACATCTGTGCTGACTGAGGGTAGACTGTAGTTTCCAAGTCTCACAATGAGATGTTGGGAATGTCAGATTTAATAAACCATAATATTCTAAATGGTCTGTTGAATTCCAAGCTAGAATGGAACTTGGGTCCAGAGGATGGCTAATTGACATTTTTACCTGGATACAAGTTTCATGTTGCCATGGAGCTGGTCTTTGAGAAAGGAGGAGTTTTATAGAAAGCCATGGAATTATCAGGTTATACGGTTTCCTAAGCTGTCCCAGAAGCAAAGAGACATGTCAGTCTGCAAGAGATAGAGAGGGAGCAAAGAGATAAAAGCAGCCAACCCTGCACCTGAATATTGTTCACCAAAATGCTCACCATCCATAATCTGGGTCGGAGCTTGTGCTAAGATTGAGGAGACCAAGTTTGTGAGGATTTAAATTAGACTGGAAGATTCACCTTACTTTAACTAGAGAGAGAAATTTCCAAGGTAACCCTCACAATGAAAGGAAGTCCTGGGATTAGAAATTACTGCTGGGAAAGGGAAAAAGAAGCATGCCATCAAGAGTAGAGAATAGATTCAAACTGGTTTCTGGAGAAGAAAGTGTCTCCTGAAGAGACAGTGTAAAGTATAATCATGGCAGGGAATTTTCAGTCATATGAAACGTCACATGGTGGATCTTTCCTGCTGTTTAAAGTACAAGTTGCCTACTAAATAGTGGCTAATCAATGTTGCTTTCAGATTGTTTTGTAACAGTAAAAGGTTTTGAAATCTTGTCATGAGATCCTTGATTTGAATTTCACTGGAAATTGAAATATCTTTTTAAAGTTACTAAATTCAAAATCCATCTCCTCATATAAATATAAACCGTATACACTTATTATTCATGATAGAGTGGAGGGAACAAATCAAATAAAACTGATTAATGAGAGAAGCTGCAAGTTGTTTGTCAGTTGACTTAGAAACATCACTAGTAACATATCCAATGCAAAGCATTGCCGGTGCTGATTACACACTGCAACTGCTGAGGCGGCACGGTAGCACAGTGGTTAGCACTGCTGCTTCACAGCTCCAAGGTCCTGGGTTCGATTCCCAGCTCGGGTCACTGTCTGTGTGGAGTTTGCACATTCTCCTCGTGTCTGCGTGGGTTTCCTCCGGGTGCTCCAGTTTCCCCCCACAGTCCAAAGATGTGTGGGTTAGGTTGATTGGCCAGGTTAAAAATTGCCCCTTAGAGTCCTGAGATGCGTAGGTTGGAGGGATTAGCGGGTAGATGTGTGGGGGTAGGGCCTGGGTGGGATTGTGGTCGGTGCAGACTCGATGGGCCGGGTGGCCTCCTTCTGCACTGTAGGGTTTCTATGATTCTATGAAATGTTAGTTTCTGCTCTAATTTACTTTTTTAAGTTGTCCAAAATTCTCTTGTAAGGATAGTTCCTTATGGGTTCATGTGATGTGGATCCTGTGACCAACCCTTTTGTCAAAAAACATGATGTTTTCCTGGGTTATTATCTTTACGCAAAGGAACAACTTGAGAGATTTGATACAGAAGGCAACTACTTCCTCTTGCTAACCTCCATCCACCATTATAAGAGCATATTGCAGAGTGACCATGGTAAAACCCACGATAAGGGTTCTGCCACAGAAGGGTGGATAACTCTGCCTGATGCTGATGAAAGGCAGCTAGCAGAACACTTTCCTGGTAGCAAGTTGAGAGCATTTTTTTTCTAATTGCTTCAGTTCAAGCTGATGTTTCAGTCAAAATTTTGAACATTTAAAGCCCTAGCATGCTTAATCCCTCCCTGATATATAACCCTGTACAAGTAAATTACCCCTTCTCCACAAACTGATATTAGATGCAATCTGGTACAAATGATAGAATCGCCCTTAGTATCTTGTGGAGCATCTTGTGGTGGCTGGGTGCATCTCTGGCAGCACCCAACTCCCCCAACAACCCCCACAGCTTGCCTCCTGGACTTGCAGAATCTCACTGGCTGTCCTGTCTGGAGACAATACACATCTCTTTAACCTGTGCTTAATGCTCCCTCCACTCACATTGTCTGTATCTTTAAGACCTGATTGGCTGTAGAGATTCGTATTCTAATTAGTATTCTGTAACTTGATTTTGTGTCTCTGTATGCCCTGTTTGAGAGCAGATATCCACTCCATCTGACGAAGGAGCAGCGCTCCGAAAGCTAATGGCATTTGCTACCAAATAAACCTGTTGGACTTTAACCTGGTGTTGTTAAAACTCTTACTGTGAGCACCCAACTCGACAGGATCTTGAACTTAATAATTATTTGAAAAATGAGGTAACTCTGTCCATTTTGATTTATGCCCCAAATTCTGGTCCCCTGTGCCAGAACAACACCATGTCTCGGGCTCAGTCCTTTTCTTCCACTCAATTCCTACTGGGTTTCAATTCCACAGGCACCAGCAACTCTTCAGTCTTTTTCATATCTGTACATAGATAGCAAGTTTCAGTCCCCGCTGTACCACACCAGGAGAAACCTCATGAAATCTCCTATGCTGAAAGTTGTTTTTGCTGATTTAAGACAAAATGAGCAAGGTGGCTTGTCCTATTCCTGAACCCTCATGCAGGAGAAACAAATTTAAATATCCATTCAATTACTAAAAGTAATCCAACAGCAGTGATAAATTTGAAGGCGGGACAATACTAAAAGGGAGAACCGTACATTAATACATTTTACTAATTTTGACTTGTTTCCAAATAAGTACAAGTACTTGTGCTCCAATTATATTATGCAGATTATTACAGTATTTATCGCGATTGATCTACTGTAGTTCTCAAAGTTCAAAAAAGGTCTGCTATGAATGAGTTTTGATGACTGGGGAATTGAGGCCAAGAATCCGGGATGTTGTTTCTTTAACTTGGCTGTTTAGGTGTGGTACTGCCAAACGAATGAGAGCACAGCAAGAAAAGGAAACAGAAGGTACTAAAGATATACTAACAACACCCAGAGTTTACAGGAAGGGCCATCTGTGAGCTGCATCCTGATTGGCAATCCTGTACTAAACAGTTTTAAACCATAATCAGGCACTATCCAAAAGGTCCATTCACATATTGCTGGACAGTATGGGCTGTTATATGATTTTCTTAACTTTTAAAACACTACTTTTGTCATGGTTTCAACAGAGCCGAGAGACTGAAATATTAAACATTTCAAGTGAACTTTGTTGGGACTGAATTACCTTAACAAAATCAAAGTCCCGTCTCATTTTCTTAGCTTCTCCAAAGAATTTAGGCAAGAACATTTATTTCACTTTGAATCTTGTGGTGTTTGTAAAAGGAAATAGGTCTTTGGTACGAGGCATATTTATCTTTAAAGGTGACAATGTAACCCTTATTATTCCGAAGTGCAGTAATAAAATGTGAGAACGTGTCAAACTGGGGATGTTACCTACACTTTAATTTCTTTTAAGTACCATAATCTTTTCAATTGGTAAGAGTTTTGCTGAAAGCTTACCCAAGAAATCCCTCAGAGATTTTAGCAACAATGCATTTCTTTCATTAGTATGAAGAAATCCAAGTGAGAAAGTAAATTTGTTTGAAGCTTCTTGACTCTAAATAAATGTCTTCCCTTTTCTTCTTCCCTCCATCAAGATACTGATACGTCCTCAGTTGTGGCACTAGACAGCAGTAATCCTCTAATACCCTGTCTAACTGAATACGCTGTCTAACTGACACTAATTCACTTCCGTGCTCAGAACAAGCATTTAGCAGGCTATTCAATAACTAAGAACATCATATCGAAGGCCAATTCTGCCTAATTCAATTTCCCAAACCACATACTGTTACAACTCTGAACTGGAACTTGGCCATTATGCACTTACAAATTCAATTTACATTGCGTTTCATGTACCTCTAACTAACCAACCCTCATTCATTCTGATATATACAGGACAGGTGAGTCCCACATCTGATTACAACCTATATCCACTGATATACAATTAATGCAGGCATCTAAAATAAAAGTCAGGATAGTGATTGGGATGGAGAGTTCTGGCTATTTTCTAACCATTAACTCAGTGCACAGTTAAATTTTAGCACAGCAACTAACCAAAACTATGAGTTACATCCTCTGAGACTGTGGCCCGAATTTCTCCTCGTTGGCAGCACCAGGTCAATGGATGGCTCACTGAACCTGCAGCGATAGGGCTGGAAGATTCCAGCCTGTGTCTCAGGCAGTGGATGTAGTGCATTATTCCTTCTTGACCCCTCTACAGCCTTCAGCATGATTTATGTATCATTCCTCCTTCCACCACCTCTGATTTGTTGACCAGATTGTTGGGCCAACATTTGCTAGATTCCACTCTTACCAATCCATTCATAATCAAAGCGTCTCTAATAATGACCTTTCTACTCTACTGTACGTCTTGGAGTTCAGAAGAATCAGAGGTGACATGATTGAAACATAAGATTTTTAAGGGTTTAGATAGGGTAAATGTTAGAAAGATGTTTCCACTCGTTGGCGAGTGTAGGACCAGAGGGCATAGCCGCAGAATAAGGGGTGCTCATTTAAGACGGATCCGAGGAAGAATTTCTTCTCTCAAAGAGTGGTTAATCTTTGGAATTCTTTACCCCAGGATGCTGTGGAGGTCAAGTCCTTGAACATTTTCAAGGCTGAGATCGATAGGTTTTTAATCAGTAGAGGAATTAAGGGTTACGGAGAGAAGGCAGAAAAGTGGATTTAGTGGGTGTTAGATCAGCCATGATTGTATTAAATGGAGCAGGCTCAAAGAGCTGAATGGCCTAATTCTGTTTCTATTTCTTATGGACACCCAATTCGTTATTACAACAACTGTGAATCTATCCTTGATCCGTTCCTCCTCCTCATCTACAAGCTGCCGCGAGCCACGATCATACATTGAAAACAGGACAGTTTCCACAGGTTGAATTTTCACCATGGAGATGGGAAATAGGAAAATTTCTTCGTTAGAAACCTGCCTCTCGTGGGAAACTGATTAAAATTCAGATTTTCATGGGGAAGAGCCTTTTAGTTGATATGGGCGTGGGTGTCCTGCCCCTTTGAACCAGTGGCAGCAGGAACAGTGGTAGCTCAGGTGAAGTGAGCCACTCATTTAGTCTTTGCACAGCAACCATCACTGAGGCAGTGGTTTGTGGCAAAGCTGCACCAGAAAGAAGCAAAATGTCATCGGGGAACCAGAGGCCTGGCATCAGTCAGGACAGACCTTCACTTCATTGATGCCAACCTAGATCTAATGTTGATGGTGAGGAGGGATATCCTCTTCTCGGAAGATGGTTGAGGGAGGTCGCCTCATCATGTATTGGGGCACTACACTGTTCAATGTCTGCTCCCTCCATCTCCAATCCCTTCTTTTCCCTCTTCCCCTGCTCCTCCCCTGATGAACTGTCTCGTTCGAGGCATTCACCTGTCATAAGATCCATGCCTCTCTGTAAGACCATACTATGAAGAATGCAGCAAACCACCACGATAACTGAGAGCCTTGGCAGTAGGATATTGAAAGCCACCAACCAATTAGCTCAGGTACCAGCATCATGTCTTCAGAAGTCTAGTGGCCTGCTCAATTGTGGTGCTGCTTAGCAAGTAACATGGGTTATATTATCTCTGTGCTCCTCTGAGGTCCCTGTAGGGGAGAGTCAGTAGCCATTTTAAAGGGATTTCCCTAGTCCCCGAGGTTCCATCCGTGCATTTTGGAGGTTGAAGGGAAGGTCTGAGGTAGCCTAAACTGACGGAAGATGAAAAGGTCATGGCAGCTGCCAGGAAACCAAGTACGCGTGTGGAAGAAGCTCCTGTTCTGATGGCAGACCGGTTGGAAGTTGAGAACATATTGATGGATAACACTGGCAAGTCTCTATCTTGATGGCCAAGTGGATGCAATCAGCAATGCTCTGAACCATGGGGAGTCCAATGAAACCCAGTGCTGACTGTCCCAATGAGGCTGCGTCTGTGTCTGTCCAGCTCTGGCAAATGCAGGTGTCCGCACCAATGAGATCCAGTGCTGTGCAGCTGTTTTTTAGATGTCACTAAGATCCAACGTTTCTCTTTGGAAAGAGCTGGAAGCAAAGAAATTGAAGGTTACGGTGACTTTGAGAACCGCTGACAGGACATGACGACAAATGATGCAAAGCGTTTGGCAATAATGGCACCCATATCTGTCGCCATCTGCCTGAGAGTCTCATTCTCCTGTGGCACTGGGTCTCCATCATCTCCAGGTAGTAGTGCATGCAGCGGTGGCCTTAATTGAGGATTTGGGCCTCTGTTGCCTTCCTGTCCTCCTTACCTGTCCTATGCTTTCCCAATGTCTGGAATTCCATCCTTCCTACGGAGGGTGCTGCCCCTCATTGCCACTGGGCCCAATTGTTACTATCAAAAACTGTTCCTTCCACCAACACATTCTTTCTTTGACCTCCATCTGCCACTGGGTGTAATGGATAGTGCAGAACTTTCCAGATCCTCCCTTGGTCATCATCGTTTGTTCAGTAGAAGATTGCTGAGGAACAACCTGCCAACTGCTTCCGTGACGAGTATCTGCATAATGTATGCTTCTCTTTTCATAAATATCTACAGAACACACTGGTACAATAATTTAGGAAGGGTTTGCACTGTCAATATCAGACTGCATGGGAAGTAAAACCGGGTAAGGTGTAAAATGGTCTTCCAATCGATCTGGCCATTTTCCACCCTGTCAGGTAGATTAAAATCCCCTTCTCCAACCAAGATTCAGTCCCAGGTCAGGAGGGGGAGGGAGGTGGTGGTGGAGGAGGAGACATTGGAAGGATCTGGTGGGGTGCTGTCATGAATCTTGTTTTGGATGGCGAGAAGTAATCTGGATGGAGGAGAGCACCAGCTGAGTTTCCCTCTGAACCACAGGACCTGCAGGATTCTGAGAAGCAAGCTTCCAGGAGACAGAAGAACCCTACAGTGGAGTGAAAGCACTTGGAGAGTTTACCTGGCAGGGTGAAACCATGATCGGGCAGGGGACCAGTCCAGTGCATTGCACTTGGGATGTGCTGACGCCTACAATCATGATTTACCAAGCTAAAGTACAGTGTGGCATGGCATAGCAGCACAGCGATTAGCACTGCTGCTTCACAGCACCAGGGACCCGGGTTCGATTCCTGGCTTGGGTCACTGTCTGTGTGGAGTCTGCACATTCTCCCCATGTCTGCGTGGGTTTCCTCCGGTGCTCCAGTTTCCTCCCACATTCTGAAAGACGTGCTGGTTAGATGCATTGACCCAAACAGGCACCGGACTGTGGCGACTAGGGGAATTTCACAGTAACTTCATTGCAGTGTTAATGTAAGCCTCACTTGTGACTAATAAAACTTTAAAGGATCACAGTAGCTAATGAGATTGAACTGAGGCTTTACCTGATGCAATTTTCCAAAGCCATCTTGGCCGTTTAGCTAAAATGAAGTATTTGATCAAGCCTGGGAGGGGGTGCGATGCCTCATCCTGTCAGCTTGGATCTTGTTTGCTCGAGCTCAAGATGGGATGTCTTGTCTTGTCAGCTTGGATCAGGTTTGTTCCTCATGTGGGAATCATGATTGGACTTTATTTCTAATCAAAAAAGCCAATTCAGATTAAGTACCAAAAGGTATCAAAAAAAATTACACAGATGCAGCACTCACGTCAGTACAAAGCAAAAGTCGCAACGTCAGGTACAGCAACACATAAATGTGGATGGCATTTTGCACATATATAAAGAATTGTATTCATTACATTTTCACCTAATTTGTTGTATAGTTTGTGCAATGAAGCACCAAAGACAAAAACTGAGTTTAAAATGGACAGCATTAATGCACAAATAAATGCTCTTTCAGCCTATATATGACATGCAGCTATAGACTGGACGTTTTATACTCTGCCAGGTAGCTACGTATATTCTTTGGAAGTCATAGAGCTAGGTACAGTAATGCCATCGCTGTTGGATACCATTTGAAAGACTCTACTTCTCATTAATTATTGACAGGCAATTAAACCCTTTCAACTGCAGCTTAATGATATTAACAGAATGCAGAGAGAATGTTGGAGGCAGTGCTTTACTTGCAATTTAACCAATAGAGAAGACTGATTGCTGGTGAGTTGCTTCATGTGAACAAGTAACCTTTATGCTGCATTTACACTAGGACTATATGTGTGGTCACAGTGGAAATCACCAAGTTATGGTGCCATTCAGACGCACCGCTCTGATTACAGCTTTATATCTACATTTGCACAAAGCTCTACTCACATCTGGCTTTGATTTGTTTTATTAATTCAATGGGATGTAGGCGTCGCTGGCTCGACCAGCATTTATTGCCCATCCCTAATTGCTCTTGAGATGGTGGGGAGCTGCCTTCCTGATCCGCTGTAGTCCCTGTGGTGTAGGTACACCTACAGTGCTGTTAGGGAAGGAGTTCCAGGATTTTGACCCAGCAACAGTGAAGGAACGGCAATATATTTCCAAGTCAGAATGGTTAGTGGCTTGGAGGGGAACTTCCACTCATGGTGGTGTTCCCATGTGTTTGCTGCGATAATGCTCAATGCCAACTGGTAATTCCTTCAGCTTTTTATAACAATGAAGATTTTAAAGGAATATCGACTCTTTCAAATCTTGAGGCAAACTGTGTCCCCACTTAAGTGGGAATGGGCAGTAGTGTGAGGAAATTGGGACTGCAGGAACAAGCTGGCGGGTCACCTATGAGATTCAAATGAGGCCTGATTATCAAGATGTTTCAGACCTTTCGCTGGTATTGGTGAGAACATTGCCCACCACCAACCCAATGTGTACCACACATCAAAATCAGCATTAGTTTTGAAGCTCAAAAAGTTGCTTTCAAACTGGTGATACTGCAGTCAGTGCATACCAAAGCCATCGTTTGGCCTCTTTGTGGTGTTCTCAAACCCAGAACCAAATACAGAATGAATTTCAGTCCATCTGCTGATACCTTGTGGTCTCGCATTGCTGCAAATCAGAAATTGCTTCTCACCACAAAGGAGGCAATTTCCATCTCTCAACCCTACAATTTTTCAGCGTGAATGAGGCAGTGTGAGCTAAAAATAAACCTCCCACTGACTTCTCACCCAATGACTGCTTAATAGATTTTTGAATAGATTTGATTTATGTGGCCAGTGTTTCTGTCGGTAACAAGCAGGCTTCTCATAATTCCATACAATTTGAGGTTCTGTTATATTTTTTGGATCCTAAAGCCATTTTCATTGTCACTTGTGAGGCTCTTACAAGTGATAAAGCCACCTACTGATTACGGAGAGTTCAGGCCGCAAAACAGTCAGGTCTTGTGTATATTAAAGAGATTAGTGGCAACAGACATGAAAATTTATTGATCTGGCACTTTTGAACCTTCAGGATTACCTGAATTCTCCTTCCTCCTGTAAAGTCCTCAGCCTGCTAAAAGAATGCCCCCTTCACAGCAGATTACCTTTGATCATCAGTAAAGTGATGGAAGGTGTCATCAACAGTAATGTCAAGCTCTGTGTAGGTTGGAGTCATAACTACCACAAAGGAAGATTGTTGGAGGTCAATCACCTCAGTTCCAGGACATAACTGCAGGAATTCCTAGGCCCAACCATCTTCAACTGCTTCGTCAGTGACCTTTCTTCCATCATAAGGTCAGAAGTGGGGATGTTCGCTGATGACTGCACAATGTCCAGCACCATTCGTGACTCTTCCTACATTGAAGCTGTCCATGTCCAAATGCAGCAAGACCTGGACAATATCCAGACTTTGGCTGACAAGTGGTAAGTTACATTCATTCTACACAAGTGCCAGGCAATGACCAACTTCAACAAAAGAGAATCTTACCACCACCCCTTGACATTCAATGGCATTACCACCGCTGAATCTACTACTTTCAATACCCTGTGGTTTGCCATTGACTAGAAACTGATCTGGATTATCCATATAAATACTGTGACTAAAAGAGCAGGTTAGAAGCTAGGAATCCTACGGCAAGTAACTTGCCTCCTGACTCCCCAAAGCCTGTCCACCATCTACAAGGCACAAGTCAAGGATGTGCTGGAATATTCTCCACTTGTTGGATAGGTGCAGCCACCCTGTTGCTGGATCAAAATCCTGGAACTCCTTCCCTCCCTCCTTAATAGCACTGCATGTACTTGAACTTCAGGAACTGCAGTGGTCCAAGAAGGCAGCTCACCACTACTTTCTCAAGGGCAATTAAGGAGGGGCAATAAATGCTGGCCTAGCCAATGATGCCCAAATCCCATCAATGAATAACAGAAAACACTATTCCTTCCCATCAATTTGTCCATCAAAACATTTACATTCTACTGTGGAATACAAGAAAAGAGAGAAAGATGAAAATCCACTTTCAATACAAAAAAAATACAATCACTTGAAGCACATTGCATCAAAATGTATAATAGACTCGATGACATTGTGATATGCACACAACAAAATTAAAAATATAAGATGCCTAACCTCTAAGAAGTGCTGTAACCTCCAAGGCTACAGATCAGGAATTGGAAAGTGAGATTAGGCTGATAGCTCCTTTTCTGTGCTGTAAATTTCAATGTTTGTATGTTTCTAGTTTTTATGCTTCATTTGTCTTTCTGGGTGGTCAGAAGACAACTGAGGAAAAGTGCTCCTTGATACTGACTGAATTCCCAACACAAAATAAAATGTTGAAAACCATTGAGAAACTGCTCATCTGGAGCTGGTGACACACATTGCAGTTAAAAAATGAAATTAAATCTCCACGAGTAGTCGTAAAAATTGAACAGTGCTGCATTGGACACTGAGGATGTTCCAACGCATCATAGTTTTGCTAAACGTTTTGTAAAACCTCCTCCACATAAAAGAAAACTATTCTGAAACACACAGCTGCGGAAAGCATTTTTGATCCAATTCAATTTGTGAATTACAAGCAGGGAGATTATGAAACACTTCCAATGGGGTTTTCAATGTGTGATTGGATAATCCATACTTAAACTTGCTATAATAAATTGCACCTCTGAATTTGGACCACGTTCAAATTAAAATCATCCACCTTAACTACATTGGAAAAGCACATTCACATTCAGATCAAATGTAACTAAAGACATTGCCTGAATAAAAAGCTTGTGTAATTATGGTTAAAAGTCACCATAGTAATGGGTGTGACTGTGTAAATTGATAAATCATGCTGAAATTGTGTGTTGTGAATATTACAGTGAAAATTTTCCTCTGTTTACGATATACAGGAACACTAAATTTACAAACCTCTTCAGCAATAGCTTTACCGGAGTCATGCTCCAGTTTATTGTGAACTTTCAGTCGCTATTTTTAAAACTGGAAACATAAAGACAATTAAGATGGCTGCTACAAATCATGTGACATTTGGCATTTTGAGCTTCAGATAGTATTTGAGTCTCAAGAGAATAAGTAATTAAATATGGACATTCATAATCATCTGCTGAATTCACACATCCCTTTGTTTAAAGACGGAACTAAACTAAAGGACTATAGAATCCTAGCAACTCTGAGTTGCATCCTGGACGAAATTGCATATGAGAGGGATTTGAATGGATCCTATCAATCTTCCATTGTATTATGATAGTTTCCCTCATCCAAACTAGACTGAGTGAATCTTAAGGTGTGAAATGGTACCATAGGATGATGGCAATCAACATGCCTCCTTTTCTTTGGGAAAGGGCTTTGAACTTGTGGAAGCTACACAATGGGAGAACTATTTTATTACCTGATTCTAAACCCTGCAAGAATCTACTTGCTGACTGAGTTTTCAACCAAAAGGCATCAAACTAACAGCAAGTCATCTAAGCAGTGAAGATAATACCATCTTGAAAGTGAGAGATTCTGACAGAGAGAGACAGATTCCTCAACCTATTCCAGTTAAAGTTTACCTGAGAAGCAACCTCATAAAAAATCGGCTACAAGAAACCTCATAGTCTGTTGAGACCCCGTCACTTTACAAGATCTTCACTTCAATTGAAAGCATTAATTGCATCTAAGAAACTACAGGCCTGCCACAAATATTCTGAGATGTGGATTAACACTATATTACCTTCATCTGCATCTAATCTTTGTTTCCATGAGAATACGTGAGTTTACTAGTGGCATGGTGGCGAGGAGCATGGTCACTGATCTGCAGGGAGGGCCCAATCTCCACTCCCAAGTGATAGAAGGTCCGGGAATCCCATCGGCCAGGGTTAAACTTGATAGACAAGTTAAATCTGAGGCAGACATCTATGTGTAATACAATATTTAAGTAGCCAATGGCTTCTGAGGAAAGGTTGTTTGCCTGCTCCTGTCCCACATCCATTAAGTGGGTGCCTTGGATATGGATTGGGTTGTGTTTAAATGGTTTAAAATTTTCACATGTGACCTGACCCAAATACTCCTGATTTTGGAATTCAACTTCCCTCCATTACATTTCAATGAACTGCTGATATATTCCGATGGAATTGATATCACAGTGACTCTATCTAATCTAGAGAAAGCCAAGTAAACAGCGGGTCGAATGTTGGGATGGGGGTGCAGCGAAAGATATTAGGCAGGTGCAGTGTAAGTGTTGAGACTTCAGTCTTGTGCAGGTTACACTAAATCCAAATTGTTACTGAAATGTAATTCAACACAAGATACAGGTCACATTTATGCCAGAATCAATTTAAAGCCTGTAATCAAATGCAAATGCGATGGCTTTCTGGTCAGATTTCAGATGATTTTGGATTCAGTCTCCCTTCCAGACTATTATGCAGTTACCTCAAAAGGCACTGCCTGACTGATTCATCAAAATGATTAGGGAACAGTGATACTGAAGCAAATCTCACCCTTTCTGCACTTTGAAAGATTATTTAACAGTTAGCACATGTTCTAGCATCTACCCAACAGGGGAGTAAACTGTCATTGTGTGTGAGGGGGAGGAGAGCAAAGCATAAATGTTTATCTCTTCAAGTCATTTGGAATGGAGTTTATATTAAACAGACAGGGCGCAATGCTTCTGAGCTATGTTCACCATTTGGGAACTGTCCAATTTTTCTGAAGTCAGTCCAGTGCCTTTTGGGTAACAATAATAGTAATTTCTATGGGTGGAATTGAAAATCTCTGAACAGGCTGTATCGTGGAGTAATTGTTGCTCTGTTGATGTGAAACAGTGTGTGGGGCGCAGTGTACACATCTCTGAAACTGAAATATGTATTAATTACCCACTGAAACTGATTTCTATTACTCGTAGCATGTGAAAATAATTAGTGCTTCGAAACAGCAGAGCCTAGAAAGAAATGTTGTAGTTGATGGATTTTGCACAAGCAAGGAAAGAAACACATGCTTTTAATTAGAACTTTTCATTTTGTTAGAATAACCCAAACCACTTCACAACTCATGAGTTACATTTTGAGGTGGGGTTACTGTTATTTTTAAGGCAATTTCTACGCAGCTAGGTCCAACAGGATTAAATAACCAATTATCTATTCTGTGGTGTTGATTTGAGTGATAATTATTGGTTGGGATAACATCCTGCTGTTGAAGTAGCACTTATTCTGTTCACCACAATTTAAATTAGATGGGTTAGTACTATGACCAGAAATCGACAGTGTGACTTTCTAAACTGGGTTAAGCATAACATTTGTCATGGGAAATTGATGTTTATTATACAGCCAAAGCTTGGAAATTAGATATCGTGTAGAAAGGGAAAACAATACAACAGGTTAGAAAGGCCATAATCACAAGCTGCCAGTCCAACTCTTAGCACTCTGAGCAGGTATATGATTGCTTTTCCTGTAGTTCCCCAATTGACCTGGAGACCTTTGAATGGAATAGAATGGGCCAGATTAAGGCAGGGCCTGATAAAGGTGGCAGGGTGTCTGGTGTGGTTCTTGGGAACTGAGAACTATCGGAAATCTGGAGGTGACAAAGTCAAACACACCCAGCAGGGGAAGTGATAGTGAAAAAAAAAGTTTAAATGCTGCCTTCCAAATCCACACAGCTTATCCTAAAACGTTAACATCTCCCAGTGTGGAGAGCATAAGCTCTAACATTTCCCTGAATTCCAATAATTGTTTTTCCTTTCCTCTCATTTACATTTAAAATCTTATTCAATGCAGCAAACTCTCAGAGAAATGTTAAAGCCTTGTGCAAGTCTCTTTGCAACAACGGTTATAGATTTAAGTAGCTTTTTAACTTTTTCTGTTATTAATGACACTTATCTGCAGTAATGCTTTTTTAAATGGTAATGTTTTTCCAGTTCTTCTATTGTTATTTTTTTATTTATTCATAAACAAAATTATTGTTTTGAACAGTAATTGTTGGGATCTGATCACAATGTTGTTGTGTGTCTAAACTATTTGACTGTCTGTAAGATATCCTTGAGTAAATGGTATTTTGTCCGTACTGCAACAAGACAGGTTCCAAATGAAATCATAAATATTGCACTTTAATGATGAATAACTGAAACGCATTTAAAGAAAGACCCCCCCCACCTCATCCTCCCCCGGCTTCCATGCTCTCCTTCAACAGGGCGTAAAACCACCAACCTACCCTATCCTCACAGCCACAAGCCTAAGAGATCCATGTACCACAAAGTTATGGGGAGGTGGTGGCAAAGTAATCTCACTGGACTAGTAATTCAGATGCCCAGGCTAATGGTCTGGTGACATGAGTTCAAATCCACCATGGAAGTCAGTAAAACTTACATTCAATTAATTGATTTTTTGAAAAACCTGGAATTGAATGCTGGGTGTGTTTTTGGCAGCTGGGAGATTGGGGGGGGGGGGGGGGGGCGGTGCGGTGGGGTGGGGGGGGGGGGGGGGGGCGGTGCGGTGGGGGGGGGGGGGGGCGGTGGGGGGGGGGGGGTGGGGGGGTGAGGATGTAAAATATGTAAGGTGCCCAGCACAATGCAAGCTAGGCCATCCACCCTTAAGCCTATTGAGGTCCTTACCTGCCCAGTTAATTGGCAATGAAGGGCCTCAATCCACCTTCAATACCATAGGATGCTGAGCAGTGGCAGGCAGGGCAGAATGTGAGAACCGTTTTTCAAACCACTTCTTTCAAAATGCTGAAAGGAGGGTTACATCAATCGGGGGAGGAGGGGTGGGTGTGCCCTGTGTGCATTGGGGCACCCTTTGCCAAGACGTCAGCCAACCTTTTGCTTGCCACCTGCCCTCAAACCTAGTCACCCATTGTCCTCTTCCCCCACCCCCTCCATGCTCCCTAGTCTCTCAGATCCCTCCCCACCCTTAAAGTAGCCCCTAGTCTCAGTAATGGCGACCATGAAGCCATCATTAATTGTTGTGAAAACCCATCAGGTTCACTAATGCCACTTAAGGTTGGAAATCTGCCGTCCGTTACCTTGTCTGATGTACATGTGACTCCAGACCCACAGCAATGTGGCTGACTCTTAACTGCTCGCTGAAATGACTTAGCAAGCCACTCAATTCGAGGGTAATTGCTGACCTTGAGAGAAATGCCCAAATCCCATTACAAAATCAAAAACAAATTGGTCTCATAGAAGTAACATTCAAATGCCAACTCATGAATTTCTTGAGTCACTTCATCTATTTACCTCCTGCCACTGCTGAAAGTCAAATTTATTTATTCATTTATTTATTAGTGTCACAAGTATGCTTACATTAACACTTCAATGAAGTCACTGTGAAAATCCTCTAGTCGCCACACTCCAGTGCCTGTTCGGGTACACTGAGGGAGAATTTAGCATGGCCTATGCACCTAACCAGCATGTCTTTCGGACTGTGGAAGGAAACCTGAGCACCCGGAGGAAACCCACACAGATACAGGGAGAACATACAGGCTCTGCACAGACAGTGACCCAAGCTAGGAATTGAACCCAGGTCCCTGGCGCAGTGAGGCAGCAGTGCTAACCACTGTGCCACCGTGCCGCCCCAGACTAGAGATCTATGATTTCCACTGCTCAAATAGAAGCAATCTGGCTCTGGGCTTTAATGTTTTGACTGCAGACAGCTTTGACCCAACAGCTGCTCTTGTGGCAATAAAAATGAAATTGCTCTCCATTGTTATTGGTCTGATTCACATTGAAGAATGGCAGGAGTGCTGCGTAACTGCTGTTGAAACACTGTATTGAAGGAAAGACACATTCAACTTGCCCCAAAGATGACCAAGTTAACAAACAACACCCCTTTAATAACATAACCAACAAGCTGGAAAATGGATACTTGTAAATCATTTTACTGACAATGAATAGTGCAGGGGCATCATAAAGTAACAAAGATGAATAATTATGAATGTATTTTAATTGGAAACTAATTGATTATTCAATGTTTAACCAATTGCAATATAGCTGGTGTGAGTCTAGGTACAAGGAGTTATGAAGATTGGGAAAGGAAACAATAGGCCTAGATGGAACTCTGAAGGACCTTCAAGTACTAATTGAATTGTTATTTATGAACAGATACCAAAACAACTCCCAATTTCGAACTTTCTGTCTCAAAGGCACTGCCTATGGCTAGGTTCTGTACATATCCAATTCCTCTTCTACCTCACCTAAAGGAACATTTTGTATGTGTAATGAGTGTTGGCGGAGTTTCCAATCTCAGCTTGATTTGTTTTCATCCAAGTCCAAACATATGCCCTTTCCAATACAGGTCACCAGACAGCAGTCTGGAGTGCAACTCCTAAAGGACTTCTCCCCTCCTGTGCCCGGGGCTGTTTCAGCTGCTACTCTGACCGAGATCAGCACAGACCAGAAATGTGATGCAATTTTCTTAAGTAAAGTCAAAACATACACACAAGATCAGACAGCATCTCGGGAGAGAGAAACAAAACTGATGGCCCCAATATTTACTGAGGCAGTGTATTGGAGATGGAGAGGGTGCACCTCAAATTTCCTGGAGTTAGTTTTAACTTCACAGAGTGTGTGTGTGTGTGTGTGTGTTTCTTTAAAATCGATTCCCCACTTGTTAACAGACTTGGCCATCTGTTGAGTGGATAAATTATACAATGTGAGGCCGCAGCCCAGGAGCAGGACGGTTTGGTGAGGTAGAGATTTTGGAATGCACTGCAATGTGATCAGGAGAGTCTGGGATGAATGCGGTGAGTCTGCTATCATTTGGTTGGGGCGAAATCAGGAGGGCTGTTAGAAGAGATGGAGAGGTGGGTGCAAGTCAGATGAGGGTCAGACGTCATGTCAGATTGAAGATTGGTGATGGTAGGGTCAGGGGTCACAGAGTGAGGGGTCAGTGATGGCAAAGGCAGGGTGTTAACGGGTTAACTTGTTGTGTCCGGAGGAAACACTCTCTTGCTCCTGCTGCCCAACAGTGTTGTAAAAGCATGGACTTACTTGATGTACCCAACCCTTACTGCTCCCTTTTACTTGCCTGATTTCCTGAAGCATGGGAAACTCGGCCAACATAGGATGAAAATCAGAACTGGAAGTTGTTTGAGATTGGCTTGGTAAGTACACTGGGAAGTGCCTCTACCCACTATGATATTGTCACGAGGCTCCGCCCCTTTAATTTTGAAAATATGATTTTCAAACTTACAACTGACGAGAAATTTTGTAATTTGAAATGAGACAGAACAAACAACTTAAAACTGCAAGGCCACCTTCCTAGCTGAAGGTGAAAAACAAACAAATCACCTTTCGGGGAGTGTGAAAGGATGTTTCCTGCAATTTAAAGATCCATCGAAACTTGGCACTGTTTAAGGAAGAAACATTAAAATGCAAAGTGCTGACTATTAAAACAATGGCTGCCACAGACAGGCCCACCCGAAACATTTTGGAAATACACAGTGGGTGAACTATAATAGCCATGATGTGGAGATGCCGGAACTATAATGGGCCAGTCAATAGCTGTTGCAGGGAGATTGCAAGAAAGACTTAGCAGAAAGACAGGGTGAAAGCTCTCAATTAGTCAGTTTGGAAGCCAACTTTGCGAGAAATCGACCAGTGAATGGCGATCTCATAATAATTGCAACATCACCTACAGCTGACGCATCCAGTTAACTCAAATTGGCTTCAACATTCAAAAATCTACACCTCCAGGACAATCAAAGGACACTTAGCCGTATATTCTTTCAACTTTTGTAAGTTTAATTAATTTAACTTCCCATATTTCTGCTGTGTGTGTGTGTGAGACATTCTATCTTTAATTTTTTTCCCTGGGTTCAGTGATTAAGAAATTTGCTCTTTCTTTGACTCAAGAAAACTTTGTTTATTGGTTCCTATTTTTGAGCATAGAGTGCTTATTATAACATGGTGTGAGAGAGCTTTGGTTATTTCTCAAGGAATAGGAATGCATCAAATGACAATGCAGTAGATTCCTGGATGAAATATGCATTGCTATGCTCGGTTGCAGTAATTATGAGAAATATTTATGCACCAACAACATGGGCAACCTAACAAGAGTTAAGAGAAAGGGTAGGATTTTCCAGTCCCTCACACTGGCAGGATCTTCTGGTCCCGCTGAAGGCGACCTTCCCATGGCAGGTTCCCTGGAGGTTGAGATGGGCAAGCCACATAAAATGCCATAGACATTGGCAGGACCGGAAGATCCTGCTGGCGCCCAGAGGCAAGCCATCTCCAAAGCTGAAAAACATGCCGTAGTGGGGGACAGATTTCAATCCCTCCCTGACCCCACCCCCGTGCTTTGCAAAGGTGACCCGCCATTGGTTTCTGTCAGGATCTCCCAATTTTACCACTGTCAACGGGTTTTCCCATTGTTTGCACTCTGTGCTGCTGGGGAATCTGTTGGTGGGGGAAGGGGGTTGCCATTGGCAGGAATGGAAGATCCTGCTGGCGGGGACGGCCGGAAAATCCCACCCAAGCGTTTTGTCTCCAGTGACCACTTTGAGGCTACTTTTAGCTTTGGAATATGGAACAAGTTTCTCTGATAATCCAATTGTGGAAAATATAATACAGAGGCATTCAGATCCAAAACAGTCCAGAGTTGGTCAATAGCCTATACTGAGGGGAGCTGATTTCAGCTTCAAAAGCAGGAAGGATTTTCCAACAGACCTTGGGGTTAATTAAGCACAGTAAGAAGTCACACAACACCAGGTTAAAGTCCAACAGGTTTATTTGGTAGCAAATACCATAAGCTTTCGGAGCAGAGCTCCTTCGTCAGATGGAGCAGATATCCACTCCATCTGACGAAGGAGCTCTGCTCCGAAAGCTTATGGTATTTGCTACCAAATAAACCTGTTGGACTTTAACCTGGTGTTGTGAGACTTCTTACTGTGCTTACCCCAGTCCAACGCCGGCATCTCCACGTTAATTAAGCAGCCAGTGTTCCTGCTTATGGTTACTATGTAGTGACTCCTGCTGGAAAATGTGGACGTAGGTATCAGTCGCAATATCATTGGGCTCAGTTGTGGTATCTGTTATGGAATAGTCAATTCAGTTTGCTCTTTAAACACAAACAAACAAGCAAAGTCAGGATCGTCAAGAAAAAGGGGGTAAAATTGGAGAAAGAAATGAAATGTGCAGCATGAGATTACAATCTGTGCATACATTAGTTGTGTTCCTATCATTAATATGCTATTAACGGTAGTGGAAACAAAACGGGCATTGTTCACTGTTCCACAGCAAGCAGATTAGTTGGTGTGGAGTAGGATCCTGAATGGGAAAACCACAGATTCTAATTTTCAAGTAGTTTAGAAATTCACCAAATGTGAACTGTAGTCACTTCAATCATTAGACAGCACAAATCCAGTGTGATCATTTATGAACGGCAAGTGGGCACCCTGGTGCCAGGAACGGGCAGTAACCCTTGTGATTCGCTGAGGCTGTGCTGAAAGGCATTGAAGAGAGGAACATAGTATCAGGGAAACCAATCAAGTTGGTGATAAATACTAGTGGAGCATTTGTGGCAGGACACATCCCAGTGGGAGGGATCACAGCTGCTTGAAGACCAACAGCAGAACTCATCAAACCGGGGAACACTGCTGACTGCACTAACTGTGCTCAGTCTGAAGAGAAAAAGTCCAGGGATCTGATTTAAAACTTTTTGTTGGAATTGCTTGTTGGACTTTGAGTTAAATATGTTGACTGGACCGTACAAATCTGCCGATAATGGTAAGTTCTAATAATGAATTGGTTATTAAACTAACATGTACATCTATTACAATTACTTTGTCCTATTTGTGCAGTGGAAATGCAGTAGATTTAGTATAAAACAAGTACCATAAATCATGGTGTATAAGTCACCCTGGCATATAAGACCAAGCCCATTTTTCTAACTCCAAATACCTATTGCTTATACTCAGTGTATAAGCTGACCCTTCAACCACTGCATGCTTTACTCTTATTAGTAGCCAGCCTCGATTTTTAAAATGTATTCATTCATGGAATGTGGTTCTTATCTGTTTCAGCCAGCATTTATTGCCTGTTCCTACTTGTCCTCGAGAAGGTGGTGGTGAGCTGCCTTCTTGAACCACCGCAGTCTTATATCTTGTAGGAATGCCCATAGTGCTGTTTCTCACCCCAAAAATGCATGTTTCACTTACCGGTACTTGTGTAACTGGGCACAAGGCATAAAGCACTGATAGGAGCTGTGTTGCTAAGTTACATGGGATTTTAAGATACGCAATGCTTTGTTTTGGGTGCTACTGACTCTTCAAAGTTGTGACACCCACACCACGCTGCACTCAGTGTATATGTTGACCCCCATTTCTGGAGGGTTTTTGAGAGGTTTTAAAGTTTGAGTTATGCCATCTATGGTATTGGCTTAAATTCAGAGTTTGCCAGGATTTTGCTTACATCGTATTTTTTGACGTAAGTGGAGATGACAGTGTTTAAATAATGTTGAAATGTGACCTGCCAAAACAATATACTTTTAAAAATGTAAAATAAGGGTTATTATATCAAGAACAGTATTTATTGAAGAAGTCTCCAAACCCACTTTCCTAGGTGCAGCGTTGCTGTTAGCCACTCCATGTAAAGTTATTGAACAGATTGGGTGGGGTTTAGCAGGCCATTCATTCCAAATCCTGCTACGGTCGCCAAATTGCATGAGAGGGCAAACAGGATTTGTGCTGGTGAGAACTCGGTTTGAGATTGCCCGGGACTCACTTGCCTTAATGGCTTCGCCGGGTGGAGGTCCTCACTGGCGCTAATCACGTATGGCCCCCACCAATGGAATCCTGATGTGATGGCATCGCCAGTGGGGCCGGAGGCCATTAAAGCCCCCCCAGGTGGTCCGAGGCAGGGGTGAGCAGTTCCCCTTGGGCAGGGTCCACTGGGCACCCTGGCACTGCCCAGGGGGAGAGATGGGGGCTGAAGGATGCGAGGCCAGTAGGGCAGGCTCATGTTGCGTGGCAGGGAAGCAAGGGGGATGTACTCTGCATCGGGGATCAGCTGGGGCAGCGATCGGCCAGAGTTGGGGGGGAGGTTATCGGGGCCAGTGATCGGCTATTGTGGGGGGGAATATCGGGGCCAGTGATCAACTGTCGAGGGGGAATATGATGGCCAGTGATCAGCTGGGAAGGAATATCGGGGCCAGTGATCGGCCGGGAGGAGGGGCGGGGGTGATCGGGCCAGCGATTGGGGGGGACGATGTCTGACATGCAATCGGGGTAGGGGTTGCAATGTCTGGATGGCGGGGGGGCGAGTGACAGATTTCCCAGTACAGAGTGCACTGGAAGATCTACCCTGGTCATCAAGCATGTGATAATGGCCAGGTTTGTGTGATGTTAATTGAGGGATATATGTTGTGATGTGGTAATTGAGTTTGTGTCTATATATGCCCTCTTAGTGAACACAACTCCCACTCACCTGGTGAAGGAGCAGTGCTCCGAAAGCTTGTGGCTTGTGCTACCAAATAAACCTGTTGGACTTTAACCTGGTGTTGTAAGACTTCTTACTGGATATATGTTGGCCAGGACATTGAGGATAGTTTCGCTGTTCTTCTTTAAAATGGTACTGTGGTGTCCATTATGTCCACCCCAGAGGGGCGATGGTGCCTCAGTTCAACATCTTTATCCAAAAGACAACACCTCTGATAGATGCCCTCAGTACTGTACCGGAGTGTAAGCCTCGACTTTTTGTGCTCAAGTACTGGAGAGGAACTTGAACTCACAACTTGCTTACTCAAGAGGTAAGACTGTTACACCTGCACAATGGTGCCCCTAGCAGTCTGCAGCTGGCTTCCTGGTGTGAATAGGCCCACTCCCCCTACTGGCGAGAATCACATTTGGGTCATTTTTTTTCTCTAAGTGCTGTACAATTGTGTCTAGGAACTCGCCTAAAAAATGGCCGCAATTCTCTCCCATTTTCACACTGGTTCGGCACAAGAACGCTCCCTTAATCTTTATTTGAAACTGATAAATCTGCTTCTAGTTTTAAAGCAGAAATGGCCCTTTGGCCAATAAAAGTGCATGTCACCAAATCTGTACCATTTCAAACTTATCGTTACTAATTAACACCAGCCTTAATGAGTTACTGGCAATTTTGGACACCGAAAAAGTGTTTGGGATATCTTGCGACATCACTGCCAATGAGTGACTTATACATTGAATTTTAGGCGGGTTACAAAGCTTAGGAATGAATTTGTGAGACAAGTTTTTCCTTTTAAAATATAAATATTTGAACAATGTTTAACTATTAAACAAACACTCACAATCCTAGTTTATTTACAATCTTTGTTTTATGTTTAAGTTTAAGATGCAAGGGGCAAGGTTTAAAGGAGATGTATGAGGCAAGTTTTTTACACAGAGGGTGGTGAGTGCCTGGAACTCACTGCCGGGGGAGGTAGTGGAAGCAGATACGATAGTGACTTTTAAGGGGCGTCTGGACAAATACATGAATAGGATGGGAATTGAGGGATATGGTCCCCGGACGGGTAGGGGGTTTTAGTTCAGTCAGGCAGCACGGCCAATGCAGGCTTGGAGGGCCGAAGGGCCTGTTCCTGTGCTGTAATTTTCTTTGTTCTTTGTACTGTGTTTTAAGTTATGTTGGCACCTGGTTGTAAAACTGTAAACAAGCTGTAAAACAGCTGGTTGTACCAACATGTTAGACCAGCAGTTTAGCAGAAGGATAATGCTTTTTCTGACTCTTCAGCAATGTTATCACAACTTAGTAACTGAGGTTTAAATGTTTCCGCCCCAGATTGCTACTGTCTTTACTCCATCAACTAAAAGTTGCACATTCCTTTTCTCACTTTTACTTTCATTTCCTTACTTTTGATATTTCCGAATTCTGAAGCTGTGTTTCTGAAACTTCTGTTTCCCCTTTGCAAATAGAGGAATTTTCTGTCAATGCCACTTGTCTTCTGTTCTTCAATATTCCACTCCTCAGGTTCTGAGGAATGGTTACAGGCCGACACAGTAAGTCCCAGATGCACTGACATCAAAGCTTCTCAGTGCTAAGGATTATCCAGTGATAACCAGGAAAGCAACACTTCAGTATTCCTTCTAATACTTAACACATGGCTTCTCTGATGAATGCCAATGTCTTGTATTCTGCTTTGCTAAGAAAAACCAGTGTAGGAGTCAGTTCCCAAAAATGTGCAGGATGGGGGAAGGTAACATAGGTTCCTTCAGCAATCACATTCTTCTTCAGCCAAATGGGGAAGGGAAATATAATATGAATAGCTTTGGTCACTACATTTCGCTTTAGACATTTGGAGAGGGGAGTGTAGTGCGAGTGCCTTCCATCAGCCTCTCCTTCAGCCACTAGTTAATGGATGGGGTAGGGGGATGCTGTTGCACATACACGTTTGGTCACCATGCTATTCATCCATGGGGATTGGGGGGGTGGAATGGATAATTGTTTCTTTTGCTACCATCCCTGCTCCTTTAGTTGGTGGTAGAGGGAACAGAGCAGAATGGTTTGCAGTCTCACCTCTTGAGTCAGGAAGTTGTGAGTTCAAGTTCTACTCCAGTACGCGAGTACAAAGAGTTGAGGCTGACGCTCCGGTTCTGTGCTGAGGGCATCCGTCAGAGGTGTTGCCTTTTGGATAAAGATGTTGCACCGAGGCTCCAGCTCCCCTCTGGGGTGGACATAATGGATACCACAATACCATTTTAAAGAAGAACAATGAAATTATCCTCCGTGTCCTGGCCGACCTATCTCCCTCAATTAACATCACAAAAACCTGGTCATTATCACATACCTGTGAGAGTTTGCTGCGTGCAATTTGGCTGCTGTGTTTCCTACATCACTACAATAACTTCACTTCAAAGAATTCCTCTTGGCTTCAAAACACCTCAGCTTCATTGGAGTTTAGAAGAGTGAGATGCGATCTCATAGAAACTTATAAAATTCTAACAGGATTAGACAGGGTAGATTCAGAAAGAATGTTCCCGATGGCGGGGGGAGTCCAGAACTAGGGGTCATAGTTTGAGGATAAGGGACTTAGGGCTAAGGATGTTCAGGACTGAGGTGAGGAGAACTTTCTTCACCCAGAGAGTGGTGAATCTGTGGAATTCACTACCATAGAAAGTAGTTAAGGCCAAAATGTTGTGTGATTTCAAGAATAAATTAGATATAGCTCTTAGGGCTAAAGGGATCAAAGGATATGGGGGGAAGGCGGGATCAAGATAATTGAATTTGATGTTCAGCCATGATCATAATGAATGGCAGAGCAGGCTCGAAGGGCCGAATGGCCTACTCCTGCTTCTAGTTTCTATATTTCTTTTTTGTGATAACACTTAAAGATACTCCATGAATCTCTCGGAGGAATTGTATTTTTTTATTTGTTGTCTTTATCTAATTTAATTATTTTTCACCCTTCATTAGACTATGGTCAGTGTTCAGCTGTTTAAGAAGATTAGCTGACTTTGAACTGTGTTGATATTCACAGTGGTTAGCACAGCGCCAGGGACCCGGGTTCAATTCCTGGCTTGGCCCACTGTCTGTGCGGAGTCTGCACATTCTCCCCGTGTCTGCGTGGGTTTCCTCCGAGTGCTCCGGTTTCCTCCCACAGTCTAAAAGATGTGCTAGTCAGGTGGATTGGCCTTGCTAAATTTTCCCTCAGTGTACCCGAACAGGCGCCGGCGTGTGGCTACTAGGGGATTTCCAAAGTAACTTCATTGCAGTGTTAATGTAAGCCTACTTGTGATTAATAAATAAACTTTATTTTACTTTACTCAATAAGCAGCCATTTAGAGATGCATAGTATAAGTCTGAAGTGATTATTTGATATTTTTGTGGTAGATTGAAGATTCAATAGTGCCACTATGAAGCTCAAATATATTTATTTTTGTGTCCAAATTTGTTTCATGTTTTAATTTTGCTAATAAAAGTGACATTAAAAATATATTCAAAGCATTGAAGTCCTAATGGATCAGATGACCCACCCTCTTGCACACCCAAGCACTGCTTCGCTTGATTATTTGTGTCACATTTTGAAATCTCATTCCATGATCAATGCAGTGAAGGGCTAGGATACTGAATAGTTCAGTGGTAGATGCCCTTTTTTAGCTTTGGTCCTGGGGCACTGACCTTTGTCCATTACAATCGCCCCTTTGATCTGCTGTAACTGTGAAAATGTGGGTGAGCTGCTCCTCACCTTCACTTTACTGAAGCCGGACACTCAATCCGATGCATGTTTGAGAGTTTGTACTGTTCTCGGTTGCTGACATGGTGCCACTGTGGAGGGCAGCAGACACAGGGAGACCTGTGTGCCTCAGGTCAGATGCACTGCTACAATATAAAATAGAAAAACTGCAGCCTATTTAAAAACAAAATGAAATTGAGATGCATTTCTTAGCACTGTTTAATTGCAGCCATAATGGTAAAAGATGAAAAGGTTATTTGTTTAAACCAGCAAGTTGACTAGAGTCATTGTGAGCTTGGGTAATGAGACACTGAGCGATCCTGAAGTTAAAGGTAACAAGTATATTGCTGGGCAATAAATGACATAAAGGTAGTTCTCCCCCACAATGGTGATTGACATGATGTTGAGTGCAACAGCCTGTTTAAATCACCCTCCCCCCCCCCCCCCCCCCCCCCGCCCCTGCTGCTGCAGATTTGCTATATGTTTTTAGAAGCGGCCATTTCAATCCAGAAGATTGCTCATTCGGGGTTTAAAAAATTGTTTCCTTTTAAACCAACACACTTGTTTGGCTCAACAAGCAGGCTGTCACCTTTTTTAGCAGTGCAATTCGAAGCTGATAAAGCAACTGGTGTTACTTCAGTAACCCGAGGTATTTTCTGTGTTGTTTCTGAATAAATAAAGATTGACCTACACAATGTAGAGCTAACTGGAGAGGAATTAGCCCAAGTGCTATCCACAACCCCAAACATGTGGCGCTCAGCGCCCCCCCCCCCCCCATCCCCTCCCCACAAGAAGAATGTGGCCCTAGGTAGCGAAACCACCTGGGTTGCTTCGAGTTAAGGCAGCGTATCTTTTAAATGTCAGCTCTGATTGCTGGAAATCTCTGATAAATCGTGACAGCTAAGATAAAGAAAGAAGTCTGTAAACTGAAATTGCCTTAAATCCACTGTGACCCAATTCCTTCAGCAACTTTGAATTCCAGTGTAAAGGGTCACCTATTGCCCTACCCGCATGAATAATTCAACAATTCTGCTTTTGGTTTATTTCTGTTACTTTTAACTCTCAAACTCAGAAAACATAAGTCACAAAATGGATTGGTTATGTTCACAGACCATAATTTGTGCTCAATTATCTATTTGTAGTCTCATATATTTTGATATATTATTTGAGGTGTGAATGTGTCAAAGCAAGGTCTTAGTAAGTACAATTCAAATGTAATTAATAGGCTGTAAAGTATTTAAACCTGTCCTAAGGATGTAAGAGGCATTGTATTTATAATTTGCTGTTTCAACATTTTTTTTCTCCCATTCAGCTAGAAAAGAAATGTGGCAATAAATGTTGAAAAGTTTAAAATTGCTGTACCTGTTCATGCAAGCCCACTTCCCTTAGATTGCAGTGGTGAATGTTAAAAAGGACACACAGCATGGAGTATTCCCAAAGTGATATAAACCTCCCATGAGATGACAAAGGTCATTGTTAATGCAGCTTAAAACAAGATACAGCAATAGAATTATTGAGGAACTTGAACAAGAACAACTAGTAGCATCTTGGCCATTTCTTAATCCTGAAGTAGCATGTACTCGGGAGATGGATAGGACAAATATTTCCTCAGAAACAGTCTTGGTGTGGGTTTACACTAACCATGTAAACAGCAAAGTGTTCAGCCACACTCAAATCATACGGCTGTGTGTAGATGTACCACTCTGCTCTTCCAGTCCATTTAAGGAAAGGCAGGGCATGGCAAAGAGATGGGCATTCCTTCAGAAGAAGGCGGCTCTAAAAGGAAAGTTGTAATTTAGGATAAGTGCCTGAGAGATACTGATTCACCGGGTGGGATTTTCTGGCCGCGCTCGCCCCAAAAACCGGAAAATCCCATCCGAGATCAACAGACCTTTCCACGGTCTGACCCCCGCCAGCTATGATTCCCATGGCAGGCAGAACGGGAAAACGTGTCCCCCTTTCTTGGATTTGGTTGGCAGAATGGTAAACGTATAACTGGAGAGTAAGAGTATTCATCAATCTGGTAGCCTTGCCCCATCGGGTCTCTTTAAACATTTTTCACCTTCTTGTTGGTAAGCAATTACATACATATGAACATACATACAAATTAGGAGCAGGAGTAGGCCACTCAGCCCCTTGAGCCTGCTCTGCCTTTCAATAAGATCATGAAGTCAAAATTTCCCCGTAAATGAAGGGGATTTAAATGAACAGAACAGAGAATTTTAACTTGTGCAAAAACCTTTGCTTGAAGAGAGTTAAAATCAAGCGTTGCAGTAAGAGGAAACAGAACATTCTTTAGTTTTTGATGACTTACATTATAAAGCTTGGAACCATGAGAGAATTGTTTGTTTCACTATGGCCTTGGGTAAGACTCGGTGATATATTTGAACCTAATTTGTTGAAATTGCTCTTGTTAAGATCCTGGTGCTCCGTGGAAAGGTTCATCAGTTGTACGTTTTTGGTAATCAAATTTTGTGTGAGGTAACATCCCAAACGGTTTGAAAAGAGCTGTGCAGTTTTTTTTTTTGTCGTTCAACTCAGTTGGTATTGAAATGAATCGTGGAAGCAGTGAATTTTCAGGAAGTTTGGAGTGCAGCCTGATCTCTGAAATGCACCATGAATATGTTCTAAATCTCAGCAGTATTATAGCATGGGCTTTCCTGTTTTACCACCTCACATGTACCAGATACTAAAACCAATAACTTATTATTGTTCTTAGCCCTTTTTATATGGTTTGAATGATCAATATACTGTAGGTATTTAGTATGGAGGCTTGTAGTTTAAAATCCTGTTCAATTAACGATATGTTGAATGATAATCGCAGTAATAAGTTAAATTTTGACTTGTCTTTGTGTCATTCGGTGTGTCTTGTGCTCTCCCAGTTCAGAGGAAGCTATGGTGAGGAACTGTGTGAACACTTTCTGTTGGGAGCAGCGCTATTTACTGACACGAAAATAGTCCCTGCTGTTTGTTTGTCCTATTTATCTTCAATTTGCTTTGGGCTCTGATCTAGCTGTGCGGTATGATAAACCCGAGAGACTGAGAAGGGTTAGGGGGAGGGAGAGGGATACTGTTCTTGCTGAGGTTGAAAGTTATGTGGATATGAAAAATCTGCAGTAATAATGTCGCAGAAGCATTCTATCATTTGCTGAGTAACAAAACATATAGATAAACAGTGCACTTATAACCAAATTATTTTAAAATAATGAACAAAACGATGTTGGACAGTTTTTTTATTACCTGCAAGAGATAAATGGCCTCTGAACAATGTCAAAAGAGTACCAAGTTTATTGGATTCAAGTCAGTCTTGTCGTAGGTCAGTAACGTTTCCAAGTGGACATTCAACCTAGACGGGGCTAAGTGATCCCACAACTAAGGGATTGGATCAAAGATCTTCAGTCCTGCATCATCCATTCATGGATGGTGGTAGAAAATTAAACAATTAACGAGGAGAAGAACATTCCCCCTCCTAAATTGTGGCAGAGCCCAGCATTCGAGCGCAAAGGACAGTGGTGAAGTGTTTGTAACCATCATCAACCACACTTGTCCAATGGATGATGTTAATTGTACATTGTGTTTACTTATATTAAGGTGATGAGCATTAAGTGGGATCCATTCCTGCTCATGTATATAGAGTTAAAAATGGAAACTGCGATTGCTTGGGTTTAACGGTGCATGTTTGCAATTGGTTCTGCTGTAAAACTATAATACAACAACAACATATGTTTTATATAGTGCCTTTAATGTAATGAAATGTCCCAAAACCCTTCACGAGAGCATTATGAAATAAAACGTGACACTAAACCATGAAAGGAGGTGTTAGGGCAGATGGCCAAAAACTTGATCAAAGAGGTAGATTTTAAGCAGGAAAGTGAGGTGGCATGGCAGTGAGGCTACTGAGGAAATTCCAGAGCTTAGTGCTTAGGCAACCGTAAGTCAAATCCATAATGATGGAGCCAGGGTGGTCAACCATTCTTATTTTTCCAGGACAGTTCCGTAATTTGGCCTCTGTGTCACAGGGTACATTTTGTTCCAGATTTCTTCTGTCCTGGATTTTTACTGAAGGCTTTGGCAGGAGTTATGGTTCCATTCTGGGCTGTCTAGTAGTTGTGGAGCCTGGGTCAGCAACATCCGAACCCGAGTAGGCCACCCTCCCCCACCTTTCTCCGCAGTCCTAAGCATGTCAACAGCACGCCCCCCCCCACCCCCTGCCCTGCTCTGAAAGACTAACCAGCATGCCCCTACCCCCACCACCCAAACCTAGCACTAGTATATGTGGAATACAGCGAGAATGTTTTTTCCTGTGGGGAAAAGCATAACTAAAGGCTATATATCAATATAAGATACTTACAAATAATTCCAGTAGGGAATCCAGGAGAAAAGTCTGTACCCAGAGAGTGATGAAAAGGTGGTAATTGCTAATCAAGGAGTGCTTGAAATTGTGCATTTAAGGGGAAGCTAGACGGGCACATGATGGAGAAGAATTACAATGATAAATGATGGGAGAAGGCTCAAGTTGAGCATAAACACCAGCATGGACTGCTTGGTCTGAATGCTCTGTTTCTATGCTGGAATGATCTGTTTCTATGCTGGAATGATCTGTTTCTATGCTGGATGCTTGGGAACCACCTGAAGTTCTCCTCCAAGTCATACACCAGACGGAATTTTACGCAGTCTCTCGCTGGTGAGATTTTCCAGCTTTTGAACAGCTTGGTGCATTTTGCATGCGATGGGCTTGTAAAATTCCACCCACCATCCAAATTGGAAATGTATTGTCATTGCATTTTTGTTGCTGGATCTCCTGGAACTCCTTACTTAATAGTGTAGGAGTACCTTCAACAACAATGCCACATTCCATGTCAACCTTTTTACAATGTTCACTTAAATCTGAAAAATAGCCAGTACTGCGATTTTGATTTTGACCTTCCAAACTTGAGTTGTTCATTGAAAGTTCATTTTCTGCAAGTGGCAGCCTAGGAGTAAGTACTAATGGTCACAAATCTGTCACAGTTGGCACAGCAGTAGAAACAATTTGAAGCACTGAATTATTAAAGCAATTGGCTGAAATAGAACTTTTCTTCTTACTGTATGGCTATGTATCATGAAATTAGTGTTCCAAATGTCCATCTGTTGATTTTATTCCAACTCTCCATGTGTTGTCTACCCACCTAACATTGAACTACTTCCCACGCCTTCATCCCTTTCCTTCCACGTTTCCAGCTTCTCCTAGTATTGGCTTTCAGAATTTTGCTACTGAATTTTCTCCAACTTTTCATCTCCCTGCCTTGCTTTCAAGAACCCCTCTCTTCAACTGCATTCATGGTTCCCCATCCCAATTTCTCAATTCCCTTCTCCTTTCGCCATGCATGATCCGTTTCTTCATCATTTTAAAATACTTTGAGGCATCTTTCCTGCGTCTGAGGAGCTTTATAATTGAGGTTTCACGGGTACTACTGTAGTTTGCACTGGGAAATACAATTGTGCAGCGGGATAATTGAAGAACTTGCTTTTGATTCTTCAGTGGTGGAGCAGCTGATCCCAGAACTGAATCTCTTGCTGAAGTTACTGGACCACGAGTATCTGAGTGCCACCACCAGAGAGAAAACAGTGACAGTGAGCAGCATGCTGCAGCGACTTCAACCAACCTCTGGTCAGTGCTGTCAATCAAATTACTTTATTCCCATACCAATTCATTGCGTTCTAACTGAAACAAAGCCTTGTTGGGACTATGCTTTAGTTTAGAAAATATTAAGTTTTGTTCACAGTTGCATTTTCCTTCAGTTACTTGCTCACTTACCACCTCATTTCCTCCTTCAGCCTGGGAAGGGGTGCACGATAATCATCGCGGTTAATGCTGCAGCGTGGCTGCCCGCCAGGAGATGTGCTACATTGGAGTTAATACCCAAAGTGAAAACCCTTCCTTCCCAATGGCCATGACCTTTTTACACAAACTCTTCCTACATTGACATTAACTATTCTGACGTGGAAAAAATGGAAAAGAGCATGCCACACTGCTGCAGTAGGAGGTGCTCTTCTAAGATTAGGGCTGAAGTCTTTTGTTGGTACACTAGAGGGTGTTCTGCAATACAAATCTGAGAGATGTTGTTGGCCCAGAATAGAGGCAACTTTACTGTACTTCTAAATACACTTTACGCAATCTCAAATTACACAATCCTACACTTAATGCTCGAAATGCAAAGTATTCTTTTCACTAGCATTCTTCACCAATTAGACTGTTAGTAAGTTCATTGAATCATAAAAAATCAGCAACACAGAAGGAGGCCATTTTTAAAAATGTATTTATTAATCATAAGTAAGGCCTACATTACACTGCAATGAAATTACTGTGAAATTCCCCTAGTGGCCACACTCCGGCACCTGTTCAGGTAAATGCACCTAACTAGCGCCTAACATTTGGCCCAATGTGCCCGTACTGATCAACGAAAAGCTACCCAGCATGATGTCACCCTCCTGCACTTGGTAGTTGTGTTTCTTCTGAACATTTTCACAACATTTCCTTTCCAAACTGATGTCATCTTTAGTAATAAGTATATTTGAAATTTCATTTTGCCATTTGCAGCCAATTGTGCATTGCTGTCTGAGGGGTAGGAGTTTTAGGGGGGAATGTAAGGAAAAACATTTTTACCCAGAGTGATAGTCTGGAATTTACTGCCTGGGAGGGTGATGGAGGCAGGCTGCCTCGCATCCTTTAAAACCTTCCCAGATGAACACTTGGCACATCAAAGCATTCAAGGCTATTGACCAACTGTTGGTAAATGGGATTAGGTAAGTAAGATGTTTCTCACGTGTTGGTGTAGCACGATGGGCTGAAGGGCCTCTTCTGCACGCTGTGAAATGATGTGATCAGCTGTTAGAGCAACCTGCAACCTTTTAAAATATGTAACAGGTTATTATATATCAAGTATGCTTATAGCCGTAGTTGTGTAACGAGGATAAGTTACTTCAACAGTTAATTGTACCATAACTGGTTGTGCGTGGCCCCACATGATAAAACAGAACAATCAACATTCCTCCTTTATCATGGGCAAAAAGAGCAAACATTTGCTTGAATTCCCAGAAGAAATTACAGCAGATTTTTACTGTCTAACATTTCCAGACAAAATGAGCAAAATGGCTTTATAGCTTTGCAGTGCCACTGTGATTTGACAACATTGTGTTGCTTCAGGTCTATGGTGAATTTCAGCGAACCCTTGAAGATCTTTGTTGACTACATTTACTTTGTTTCAGGAACGTTGAAAGTCTGCTTCATTTTTAAAAAACGCTCACTCACTCACTTGGCATTTGGAATTCAATGACACCTAATTGTCAGCTCATGAAATTCTGATAATAAATCCACTTAAACTGTGAAGTCAGAAATGCGAATCTACATTTTATCTTCTGAATGTGAGCCGTGTTTGTAAATGACCTTTTGAGCTGTGTAACACTATCTGATATTTGTCGTTGATTGTCTTGGTAATTTGGGTGGGCATTGCATAGAATTAATAAAGCCAGTTTTAGAAAGTAACTAAAATCCTTTGTTAAGTCTAAAAAGGCAGGTTTAGATTTTTAAAAATAAAAATGATCCATATTTTGCAATAGTAATGACAGCAAACCTCAGCAACCATTGTCATTACTCTTAAACTGACGGTGACTTCCGAATCAGCATATGTGCAGTTCAGTGCAGAAATCCTGAAGTCATTGTCAATGATGCTACTTCTCCCAAGGGTGCACTATTGCGATTCCCCTCCCCCACCTCCTCTCCACAATCCAGCCTGCTGAAAGATCCAGTGAAAAAGTTGAACCTTATTTTTGATGGTATACTAAGTTCATAATTACTGCTAAACAACTTCACTCACTCTGAAAGTATAATTTTATATACGTTAGCTGTCAAAATTCTTCTATTATGATAAGTTCCACTTGCATTTTAACAAGTTAATAATATTTTATCTTCTACCTTAATCCCATGTGCATGTCCCAATCCTTTATTTTGCTATCTGTTAAAGTTAAAATAAAACCTTTCAGGGCAGGATTTCCCACCCCCACAGCGTGTTTTGCTGCAGAAGAGGCTGCCTGCCATTTCCTGGCAGCAGGATCCTCCGGTTCCGCCACTGCCTATGGGATTTTCCATTATTCGCCATCTCTGTCACTGAGAAACCCGGGGCAGAGGGCACTGTCGGGGAATCAGAAGATCCAAACGGCGGGAATGTCCGGAAAATATTGCCCTCCGTGTTTTTTTACTAGTTGCTTTGTTCTCTGTTTTAATACTTCATTGTGATTAGTTTATTCTGCCTGACAGCACCCCCTTGACCTTGCGCTAGAACCAAAATTTAATATCCAAACAGTGGAAACCTGTGCCACAGAGATTGCTAGATCCTTGGGGGGGCGACACGGTGGCACAATGGTTAGCACTGCTGCCTCACAACGCCAGGGACCCGGGTTCAATTCCTGTCTGTGTGGAGTTTGCACATTCTCCCCGTGTCTGCGTGGGTTTCCTCCGGGTGCTCTGGTTTCCTCCCACACTCCAAAGATGTGTAGGTTAGGTGAATTGGCCATGCTAAATTCTCCCTCAGTGTATCCGAACAGGTGCCAGAGTGTGGCAACTAGGGGAATTTCATAATAACTTCATTGTAGTGTTAATATAAGGGTATTTGGGACGAATAAATAAACTTTAGCTTTCTTACAGATCAATGACGAGTGCCATTGCTTTGCCACTGACCAGAAAAATCCAATCCACTTGTTAAAACGTGATTTTCCTATAGCATATGAGTAATAATACACAAAACACATTTTGGGAAAACAGTGAATATGAAATGTCAACAAGTCAGGAGTGTCATGGAATACTGCCCACTTACCTGGATGAGTGCAGCTCTAGCAACACTCGAGTAGCTTAACGCCATCCAGGACAAAGCAGCCCGCTCAATTAGTACCCCATCCACAGACATTCACTTCCACCACTACAAGTGCAAAGTGACAACAGCGTGCATCATCTACAAGAAGCATTGCCGAACTTCCCAAAGCTCCATCAATAGCACCTTCCAAACCCTTGACCACTACTATCTAGAAGGACAGCAGACACATGGGAGCACCACCAACTGCAAGAATATATCATCGTTCCTTCACTGTTGTTGGATCAAAATCCTGGAACTCTTTCCCTTACAGCACTATGGGTGTATCTACACCACATGAACTTCAGCGGTTCAAGCAGGCTACTCACCCAGCACCTTCTGAAGGGCAAATAGGGATGGGGGATAAATGCTGGCCTAGCTAAGAAGGCCCACTTCCCATGAACGAATTAAAAAAGGAAGAGGATTTAGAACATTTTTTTGTTTTCCAGATGCATAAAATATAGAGGAAACTGTTTCCATACCAGTAACTGGAAATGAAACAGTATTATAAGACTGTTCTTTTGGAATTGTGATGAGAATTTGGAAGAATCTGCATTGAAACATTGACAGAGTATTTGATTAGGAGCTGCTTATCATTATATGAAAGCTCACATAGACTGAAATTGGAAAGGTATAGATAAAGAGACACTGTGAATTCAGTGTCCAACTTTGGAACCACCGTTTACAGTAACTGGAAACGCTTTAGCCCTTTTCCATCCAGAAATTTCATCACCTTTAATTATTTTCACCAGAAATTCAAGGTTGCTTTATGTGACAGATGCTTTACTGTCAAATGACTCACTGCCTAACTGGGCACAGCGAAGCAGCAATTAGTGGGAATTTGACTTTCCACAGAATAAACAGTGGCACAGTGACAACATTTGACGCAATATGAGGTTCTACACAGCATTTTCTGTTCAGACCATTACATGTAACAGTTTATCAACCATTAGAAATGTGAAAGGTGAAGCTTCAAAGTGTCTGATCGCTTGGTTTCTGCCTTTGTGTAATTAAATTTTGCCGTTTCTCTTTCGTCAGCTTCTGAAACTAATTATATGTACATGAACACGTCCGATTGTCGGAATGGCACAAGTTTTGTGGAATCCTTATTCGACGAGTTTGGTATGTCAACATTTTTGCTCTGAAATAGAAGAAACGTAACTACAAGACTAATTATAAGTTATTACAATTGTGAGGTTATATTTTCAATGCTTCTGCTCAGGTAGCACTATCACTGTGGGAGGCTGTGAGAATCTTATCAATGCAGTTCTCAGTCTAATAGAAATATCAATATATTAAAGCAACATTACATTAAAATGAGGACTATATCATTCCAATTTTCCCACATTTTAACCGTGCGTAAGCCACCTGAAAATTACACACTGGATCTTCACTCATAACCAAAACCATGAGAGATTGACAAATAATTCATTTCATATATCAATGCAGCCTCAATGTTAGTTTGGTCATTGAGTTACAAAAATGCCAAATAGTTGTTTCAGCCATTCACCCTTATTAACTCATTTATTACCTCCTCCTTGCACAAGTAAAGGTAAACTCCTCTCAAGTAAGAATGACACAATAAGTTTTTATACATTGTTCTAGGTATTCAAATATAATAGGAGAAAATTCCTGGTACACTTTAAGCACATTTTAACCAACATCTACTTACATTTGACTGACAGAAGAGCCAAGAAAATCTTACGTAAGAATCTGGCAATAAATGATAACTTACCCAATGTAAGTGGATTCTAGTGTAGTCAGCAATAGTGTTTGTTTGAATAGCACAAGATGGATATCTTCATAGAGCAGCTGTGCAATTTCCAACCTGCCTTAACAGTGAAACACAGAAATGCATCAATTATGTCATCTGAAGTAATAACACATTTCTGAGTTATTGTTGATGAGCAATGAGAAAGAACTAGCCGGACAAAATAGAGACAAGCTCATTTGAACAAAATAGTCTTTATGTCTTAGAGCTCAAATTTCAACAAAATAAAATCCTGATGTGCAATACTTTGTTTCTTAAGCAATCTTTCAAGCCCTTTCAGCAATGATCTTCAACCAATGCGCACGTTTGTTGTCTTTGACAGTTCAATCTAATTAATGTAGTGGTTCTGCTGAATATCAATCAGGATCCCTGCAAAAGGAAACCGGTATCCAAGTATCAATGGGATAGGTCATGTTTGATATCAAATATTCTTAGCCTATAGCTGGGAGGCAATGAAAGGACATAAATAGTAATGGAGCTGTCTATGTCCTGGTAAATTAAGATCAGGATGAATCAGTGAAAGATTGAAATGAATGTAGAATCTGCCAGTAGTTTCCACCTGACCTCATTTCAGCAAGACATTGAACAAATAATCCATGATGACTGTCATTTCTTAAAGACAATGAAGAATAAAAGCAACAGATTCTCTATGGGGAACTCAACATGACTTACCTGGATCATTGTGCCATCCAGGTATCCTCAGTCAGTGTGAGTTGCCCCTTGGTTTATGAATAAAGATTCCCTGCAGCCAATCGATGATCGGTCATCTCTTTATCGGTCAAATATTCAACATCCAAATCAAAGATTTTATAGCAAAACACTTGGAAAAGAGTGGCAGGATCAGGCAGAGTCAGCATTGATTTATGAAAGGGAAATCATGCTTGACAAATTACTGTAATTCTTCGAAGATGTAACTAGTAGAGTTGATGAGGGGGAGCCAGTGGATGTGGTTAAGGCTTTTGACAAACTCCCACATCGGAGATTAGCGTGTAAAATTAAAGTGCTTGTGATTGGGAGTAGTGTATTGAGATGGATAGAAAACTGGTTGGCAGACAGGAAACAAAGAGTAGGAATAAATGGGTTATTTTTTCAAATGGCAGGCAGTGATAAGTGGGGTAATGCAAGGATCAGTGCTGGGACCCCAGCTATTTACTATATATATATTGTGTAGACCATTTGGGAGAATGTTTTATATATATATGTAATATAACATTCATCCCATCCACATCACCAAAAATTCCATCTGCAGGAGGTTGCAGAGATAGGGAGGGGCGTAGTGGCTGGGGGAGGTTGAAGAATATATATTTTAAATTAGAAATACCTCCAAATTTGCAGATGACACAAAGTTGGGTGGAATGGTGAGCTGTGAGGAGGATGCAGAGATCCTTCCCTGTGATTTGGGCAAATTAAATGAGTGGGCAAATGAATGGCAATTGCAGTATAATTTGAATAAATGTGAGGCTATCCACTTGGGTAGCAAAAACAGAAGACAGATTGCTATCCAAATGGCCATAAATTAGGAGGAGGAATGTGTAACAAGACTTGGGTATCCTTGTACACCAGTCACTGAAGGCAAGCATGCAGGTGCAGTAGGCAGTAAAAAGGCAAATGATATATTGTTCGTCATAGCAGGAGGATTTGAGTGCAGGAGCATGGATTTCTTGCTACAATTATACGGGGCCTTGGTGAGTCCAGACCTGGAATATTGTGTGCAGTTTTGGTCTCCCTATCTGAGGAAGGATGTTCTTGCTCTAGAGGGAATGCAGAGAAGGTTTACCAGACTCACTCCTGGGATGTTAGGACTGAGTCGATTAGGATTGTATTTCCTGGAGTTCCGAAGAATGAAGGGGGAATCTCATTGCAACCTATAAAGTTTTAATAGGACTAAACAGGGAAGATGCAAGGAGGATGTTCCTGTTGGTGTGAGTGTCCAGACCAGGTACCCTCCAGTCTGAGGGTACAGGATAGACCATTGAGGAGAGAGATGAGAAATTTCTTCATCCAGAGAGTGGTCAGCCTGTGGAATTTGCAGCTACAGAAAATAGTTGAGGCCAAAACATTGCATGTTTTCAAGAAGCTGTTAGATATAGCACTTGGGGTGAAGGGGATCAAAGGATATGGGGGGGAAGGTGGGATCAGGCTATTGAGTTGGATGATTAGCCATGTTCATAATGAATGGCAGAGCAGGCTTGAAGGGCCGAATGGCCTCCCCCTGCTCCTATTTTCTATGTTTGTATGTCCAATGCACAGTTTACCGGCTAACTGAGTGGTGGGCTGTCCTTAAAGACCAGCACTGGCTATATTGTATGTGGGACAGAAACCCAAATATCTGTAGTTGCACATTCTTGTATATCACAGGAGCACAGAATCCTCAGGCCATCAAAAGAAAATGCGCAGCTAAGTGGAGCTAAATAAGTAACTCAAGTTGAGAGCTCTGAAATCTTAACCAAAGCAGAAAATGCAGAGCTTTTAGCTCTGAAACCGTGATGGCTAATATCACTGAAAAGCAAATCCTGCTAATAGCTCTTACCAAAGAAGCAAGAAATGAGCTGAATAAAGAATTTGAAAAGAAAATTTCCCTCTTTGCGTCTGAATTATTCATCCTCCAATTTAACATATCAGTCACTCTCAGCCTGCCATCTAATCCTTTCTTCAGTTTTCCCCCAATCTAGTACCTTAGTCGCTCTACACAATACAGGACAAAGCAACCCACTTGATTAGCACCCCTGCCACCACCTTAGACATTCACTCCCTCCACCATTGACCCACAGTGGCAGCAGCGTGCGTCATCTACAACATACACTGCAGCAACTCAATATGTTTCCTTCAACGGCACATTTCAATCCCCCAGCCTTGACCAGTGAGAAGGACATGGGAAGCAGATGCGTGGGAACACCACCACCTGCACGTTTCCCTTCAAGCCATACTATCCAGATTTTGAATTGTTGTTCCATCACAATCACTGGGTCAAAATCCTGAAACTCCCTTCCTAACGTCACTGTGAGTGTACCTACAGCACATGGACTGTAGTGGTTCAAGAAGGCAGCTCACCAGCACCTTCTCAAGGACAATTAGGGATGGTCAATAAATGCTGGCCTAGCCAGTGATGTCCATATCTTGTGAGCAAATTAATATTTTTTTTAAACTCCAGTTCCTGTTCTAGTACATAACTAACTCACACTACAGTCTGAGACTTCAATCTTTCAGTCTGTTGTAAAATTATTAAGTGGAAACACAATTATCTACTCTTTAATTTTCAGCCAAAAGGTTTTTGGTGTTGAATTCCCATAGGTTTTATTGAAAAACAATATATATTATTAACATACCTTGCAGTATGCATCAAACATAAAGCCCTGGCAACTATAAAGAGACTCTTAAGTAACACTGCAATACAAGTTAGGGTGGCACCAGGGACCCAGCTCCAGGGACCCAGGTTCAATTCCAGCCTTGAGTGACTGTGTGAAGTTTGCACATTCTCCCCATGTCTGCATAGGTTTCCTTCGTGTGCTCCAATTTCCGGTTCAGGTGGTTTGGCCATGCTAAATTGTCCTGAGATGTGTATGTTAGATGGATTAGCCATGGTAAATGTGTGGGGTTACAGGGATAGGGTAAAGGAGAGGGCCTAGGTAAGGTCCTCTGTCAGAGGATCAGTGCAGACTCGCTGGGTTGAATGGCCTCTTCTGCATTGTAGGGATTCTATTATTCAGTGATAGGTTTATTTGATAGAGTGCTTGCATACTATTATTTCAGACTGAATATTTATATTTTCTATTTGTGTCTCATTAAGAATATTGCAACTAATGTAGACTGAAGGGAATGATATCATATACGATCAAATACCGTTAATCAACCAAAATGTCAAGCGACATATTCAATATTATCAGAGGCACTGACTGAAAGGCATAAGATTTGTAAAAACAATCTCAGCACAGCTCTCACCCGAGATAAGAGTCTGAATTTTTGTAAAGCTGAAGAGGGTCTCTGGCTTAGCCAAAATGGCACTGGAGACTCAATTCTGGAAGTCTCACCCCGAAACCCAGCACCTACCATCTTCACCAGTGGTGGAATGGGGATGGGTTGTAGTTTGCACATCTAGTTCATGGAGGCAGCTGCTTCATAAAGGTGCAGTTGCCTTCAAATGCATCCAATTTTCAATTTGCATCCAAAACACAACTAGTGGGCGTTACTCCTTTACGGAGATGGTCTAAAGCTACGAGAATTCATCAGAGAGATGGTGTGCCATTTTGAAGAGATTTTGAGAGGTCTAGGCATACCTTTGGGATTGTTAAAAATAGACATGGATGTAAAATGGAGATAAATTCATTGGAGCTGTCAAGGGAACTGTCAATCTCATTAGAATTATCAAGCTGTCAAAGCATTTAAATTTCCTGGCCTTTAAATGTTTTTTAAAAGTTCTGGAGTTTAAAAAATCAGTGCTTGCTATTTCACTAATATAATGATTTAAAGCAAAATACTGTGGAAGCTGGAAACCTGAACTGAACATAGAAATTCCTGGAAAATTTCAGCAGCTCTGGCAACATCTGTGAAGAGAGAGAGAGACAGAGTTAATGTTTGGAGTCCTTATGAATCATCTTCAGAGCCTTGTCATTTCACTGCCTGTTGACATAAGCCTGAGGGTTGTCATTATAAGATTTGTGATCCAGACTGATTTCACAACTGTTTGGCTGCCAGCTCGAAGTGTTTATAAAGTCTTTAATGTGGAACTATGAGTTCAAATTCTTGTTTAATTAGGGATTTGGTACTTGAAATAAATATTTATTTTTATAAGTGATTAAACACTTGAAGAAATGTAAATGTAGTGAATAGGTTTGTATCAAAGAGTGTTTCTTTTTGAAACAGTGAAGTCACCAATGGACACTTTGAACATTGTTTTATTTCATCTCAGCGTGGGTCCTCAGGTCTTCCCATGGTAGATGCTGATGAGTTGGCATTGGGGTGTAAGGACAAAAGGTGGTGGGTGGGGGCATGGGTCAGCATGATTTGAAACTAAGTTTGAATAGGAGCTATAAAGTGGCATGGGGAGGTGAGTAGAAGGGAATGAATTGGCATGGATGGTTATAGGGGCTATGGATGGTGGATAGAGAGTCCTAGGTTAACATGGAGGGTATAAATGGCCATGAAGGGTTTCGTTCAGCATTTTTGTCCATGTTTGAACCAAAGCTCTATTGACATCAGCAGCTGAGTGGCTCTGGCAGAATCAAAACTGAGCATCTGTGAGCAAGTTATTGCTGAGTAAGTGCCATTTGAAAGCACTGACCATGACACTTTCCATCATTTTGCTGATCATTGAGAGTAAACTAATGTTAAATGGACAGAATGGAGTTGCCTTGCTTTTTATGGATTGAACTGCCTGGGTAATTTTCAACATTGTCAGGTAAATGCCAGTGTTATAACTGTACTGGAGCAGCTTGGCTAGGGGTACAGTATACATCTTTAGACTCACTGCCAGAACATTATCAGGACTCATAGCTTTGCTGTATCCAGTGCCATCAGCCAGTTCTCAATATCACGTAGAGTGAATCAGATTCGCTGAAGACTGGTGTCTGTTATGCTGGGGACCTCATGAGGAGGTCAAAATATATCATCCACTGGGCACGCCTGGCTGAAGATTGTGGCAAATGCCTCAGCCTTTTCTTTTGTACTGATATACTGGGCTCCCCCATCATTGAGGATGGGGATATTTGTTGAGCCTGCTGCTCCCATGGTTACTGGTCCACCACCATTCACATTTGGGTGTGGCAGAGCTTTGATCTGATCCATTTAGAATGAATGATAGTACACAAACCAAACTTCAAAGAAACTGGTTTGTTCGTGCTGATTACTCTGATACCAGTATCATTGACTCTGTACACAGGATACACTCAGCTGTGTTGGCAGTGTCTGGCAACAGGGATATTAACTGATGGGATTTTAGTGTGCAAGTTGAAAGCTCTTTTGATTTGTTTTTTATTAATGAGATTTTTATTATATGAATGTCTCACATAATTTTCTAAAATGAGTTGGAAGATATGCTAGTTCAGCGCAGCACTCGAGGCTACTGAGAGGAGGTGATATTGGCAGTAAAAGTATTTCAAAACAGTTGTTTTATCTCACGGACTGAAGTTCTTCAGAAACTTGTTGTTAAAAAAAACATTAGTTCATCATCTCTGAATGCATCATAATGGCTGAAACTTCCAAGAAGTTCTAGATATGTAAATCTTCTTCCAAGAAATCTAGATATGCTCGGAGCTCATTTGGTTCTGCTTGATGTCTGAGAAAGTTGAGGCAATCAGGATTTTTATGTGGATAGATGATGGAAATCTCTCGATGTGCAAGTTGGTATGTAAATGGCTAGATATTTTAAGATATTTTGATGAATAGAAGATTAATTTTACAGATTGAACTGTAAAGCAACCTAATAGCATAAATACATTGTCGGTAGAAATTGTTTACATTCAGAATTTGACAAAGTTCTGTTTGTGCTTGCTTTTGCATTCCGGACAACTGTAAGACTACATTCAAATCACCCGCACAAACAGCCTGTGATGAGGATTTCTTCATAGAATCCCGACAGTGCAGAAGGAGGCCATTCAGCCCGACTCTCTCTCAGATGGTTCCTTATCCAGGCCTTTTCCTCAACCCTAGCCCCATTACTCAACACATTTACCATGGCTAATCCAGCTAACATATACCCCTTGGGACACTAAGGGGCAGTGTTAATATGGTCAATCCACTTAACTTGCACATCTTTGGACTGTGGGAGGATAAAGTGGTGCACAAAAGGTTAATACATAAGGTTAGTTCACATGTGATTTGAAGTAATTTATTAGTTTCGATAGAGGATTGGCGAACCAACAGAAAGCAGAGAGTCAGGATAAAGGGTCTTTTTCAGGTTGGTAAGAAGTAATTAGTGGGGTGCCACAGGGTTCATTCCTCAGGCCCCAATTATTTATAATCAATATTAATGACTTGGATGCAGGGATAGTAGGTTCCACGGCCTAACTTGCAGATGACACTAAAATAGGTGGGATAGTAAGTTGCGATAATGAACTAAGAAATTTACAAACATATATGGATAGGTTAAATGAATGGGGCAAAATTTGGCAGATGGATAAGTGTGAAATTATCCATTTTGGTAGGGAAAATACAAAGGCAAATTATTATCTAAATGGAGAGAAACTTCAGAGTGCTTCAGTGCAGAGGAATCTGGGTGTCCTTGTGCATGAATCGCAGAAAGCTAGTATACAGGTAATAAGGAAGGCAAATTGAATCTTTGCATTTATTGCTAAAGGAATAGAATATAAAAGTACTGAAGTGTTACTGCTACTGTACAAAGCATTAGTGAGACAGCATTTAGAATATTGTGTACAGTTTTGGTCCCTTCACTTGTGGAGGAATGTAGTTGCATTGGAGGTGGATCAGAGGAAATTCACTAGATTGATTCCAGAGATAAGGGGTTTGTTTTACAAAGAGAAATTGGGATGCAGTTTAGGGCTATACTCCCTGGAGTTTAAAAGGATAAGAGGAGATCTAATTGAGATGTACAAGTTGATAAGGGGGATTGACAAAGTAGATTGGAGAGGATGTTTCCTCTTGAAGGGCAATCTAGGTCATAGTTTTAGGATAAGGGGTGTCAGATTTACTTCACTCAAAGGGTCATGAGTCTGAAATTCACTACCTCAGAACGTGGTGGATGTCAGGACTTTTGAGTAAATTTAGGGAAGAGGTGGACGGATTTTTAATTAGTAAGGGTTTGAAGGGCTATGGTGAACGGGCAGAGAAGTGGAGTTGAGACCGAGATGAGATCAGCCATGATCGTATTAAATAGTGGAGCAGGCTTGAGGGGCTCAATTGCCTACCCTTGCTCCTAGTTCTTATGATTCTTCTGAGTATTGTGAAGAGAGCAGACTATATGAAGGAGTAAGATATAACCCATATTTTCACTTCAAGCAATGCCAGCACTTGGGAATCAGTCATCAGCTCATCCATGGTAATAAACCTCTTTCTTATCTCATTGTTCATGTGACACTCGCTCTGTAAAAATATGCAAATAACACTAATTACTAAGCTAAACTGCTTCAGGAACACATTTGTGCTATTTACACAACAGTTGAAGTATGAATTTTGTTTGTGCAAATGCAGATTGTGAACTACGTGACCTTAAAGACATGCAGGAGGAGTGTAAGGATGGAAACCACATTAATATGCCATTACCAGAAACTCCCCATTCCAAATTGGTGAGTTTTGAGTACCGGGAACTTCATTTCTTATGTAGAAATAATCAGTGTAGCAGAGAGATGGATGTCATGATTTTACTTCTGACAAGCCAGATCAATAAATAGCTCTAATCATTGATGTGGTGACTGTAACAAAACTTTTTACTTGTTTACTTTTACAAAAATGTTCAATTAATAATTAGAATGTGTTAAGATTTTAACTTTTTTTTGTTAATTGAGGTTTTTTGGGGCAATATAACTAATAGAATACTGAGATCAATGGATGGTCATCTACTGAAGGACAAATGTTAGAATTTGCCCCACTGTGGGTAGACTTCACAGTTAAGTTCCACACATGTCAACCTACAAAATACAGCACTTAAATAGACGACAATTCAAAAAGCAATATAGAATTGAAAATTGCTTTTAATAAAGGCTTTAAAACCAAGGCAAGCTACAAGGACACCAAATAAGTTAAGGACTTAAGTTGAGCTTTGGATTCAGTTGTTGTTCATTATGTCAACCAGATGATTTAATTGGATGAAATGTCTTTTTGGATGAAATGTACTTTTTGAATGAAATGTCTAACCGAAGCCAAGTCTGCATTCTCAGGTGGATGTAAAAGTAAAGTTTATTTATTGGTCACAAGTAGACTTACATTAACACTGCAATGAAGTTACTGTGAAATTCCCCGAGTCGCCACACTCCGGCGCCTGTTCACTGCACCTAACCAGCACGTCTTTCAGACTGTGGGAGGGTACCAGAGCACCTGGAGGAAACCCACGCAGACACGGGGAGAACATGCAAACTCCACACAGACAGTGATCCAAGCCGGGAATTGAACCTGGGCCCCTGGCATTGTGAGGCAGCAGTGTTAACCACTGTGCAAAGGACAAAGGAGTTAGAATCATAGAATCCCTACAGTGCAGAAGGAGGCCATTTGGCCCTCCGAGTCTGTACCTACTCTCTGACAGAGTAGTTTACTCAGGCCTCCTCCCCTGCCCTATCCCCGTAACCCCACATATTTACCATGGTTAATCCATCTAACCTAGACATCTTGGGACACTAATAGGAAATTTAGCATGGCCAGTCCACCTGACCTGCGCATCTTTGGAACTGTGGGAGGAAACCGGAGTACCCGGAGGAAATCCATGCAGACACTGGAAGAATGTGCAAACTCCACACAGACAGTCACCCAAGGCTGAAATCAAGCCTGGGTCCCTGGCGCTGTGAGGCAGCAGTGCTAACCACTGCACCGCCCTAGTCTCCTGGCCAATATTCATCCCTCAATGCCAAAACAAATTGATTATCCGGTCATTATCACAATCACTGTTAGTGGGAGTTGGCTGAGCACAAATTAACTGTTGCACAATAACAGTGAATACATCTCAAAAAGTAGTTCATTCACTTCAAAGTTCTTTCAGACATCCGGCGGTGTGAGAAAAGCTATACAAATGCAAGTCTTTTTATTCAACAGGTGTCACTGAAACAGATGATCTTGTTGTCATTACTGTTAGTGGGACCTTTCTGAAAGCAGATACAGAAATCGTACTGAAATTAAAGCACTGAAATTCTGATTTATAAACCAAGACTTTTTTTCTCTCTTATCCAGGGAATATCTGATACACCACCCCCTCTCCCCACAACACCACCACCTGAAGATTATTATGAAGAAGCTGTTCCATTAAGCCCAGGAAAGGTTCCTGAGTATATCACCTCTCGCAGTAGGTATCTTGTTCATGTGAGGAGGAAGCACCCGAATCTTTCATCATTTATTTTGAAGTGACAAAGCTGTTCTTTTCTTATCAAATAATTGAAATAGTGAGCCGTCTGTATAAACCTTCAGCATCAGACATGCTGGATTCAAATGGCAAATAAAACATAGGATTAATGGCCGGAACTCTACCACCTCGCCTGCCACGGAATCGGCACGGGCGAGGGTCCAACAATGGAAATCTCCGTTGACCTTGGATGGGACTTTCCAGTCTTGCCCAAGCGAGGCCGTAAAATCCCGCACATTATGTTGCTTCTCTGGTTTTCCTTCATCTTACAAACCTCCCCTGAATGAGGAGAGTGTGTTTTACCTCTGATCGTAAGTACAATTAAATTGATGTTTACCGAGGTAGCAAAGTGTCATACTGTTGGGCTAGCAATCCAGAGGTCCAGAATAATGATCCAGGGATATGAGTTCAAATTGCACTGTGGCAGCTGAGTAATTGGAAGTCAATTGATTTGATTTGATTTATTATTGTCACATGTATTGGGATTCAGTGAAAAGTAATTTTTCTTGCACGCTATAGAGGCAAAACGCACCATTCGCAAAGTACATAAGGGAGAAGGAAAGGAGAGGGTGTAGAATGTAGTGTTGCAGCTACAGGTAGGGTGAAGAGGAAGATCAGCTTAATATATGGTAAGTCCATTCAAAAGTCTGATGACAGCAGGGGAGAAGCTGCTCTTGAGTCGTTTGGTACGTAGTTTCAGACTTCTGTATCTTTTTCCTGACGGAAGAAGGTGGAAGAGTGTATATCCAGGGTGCATGGGCTCCTTGACTATGCTGGCTGCTTTCCGAGGATTAAACAATATCAGGAATTCAAAAACCTATATCAGTAAAAAGTGACCACGAAACAACAGAATTGGTGCTTAAAAACCCACAGGATTTCAGTGAAGGAAATTTGACATTGGTCGGAACTTCCTGGTTGTTAAAATCTGTGGGATTTTCAGGTCCCTCCAACAGCGTGTCCGTGCCTCAGTTTTTTTCAGTACATTCGACGGGAAACTCAGTTGACAACGACGGGACCAGAAGATCCTGCCGCCTGTCGATGGCGGGCTGCCTCACGCCACCGTGAAACACCAGCAGGTTGCAGGTTAAATCCTGCCCATTCTTATCAAGCTAGATGTATACGTGACTCACAGCAATGTGGTTGACTCTTAACTGCCCTCGGAAATGGCCTGGCACGGCATTGAGTTGTAATTAAGAAGGTGGCTCACCACCCAAGGGCAATAAATTCTGACCTCACCATTGGTGCCAACATTACGTGAATGAAAAGAAAACAGACATGGGCCTGAAATTTTCACGCTATTTTCTTCTGAGCTGGACGAGCGTAAAACTGCACGAGAAGATGTCGGGCACGTGTCCCAATGTCTTTGCGCACTCACAGACAATTGGGAACCTAGTTAATTCCATCATAGTGTAATCAACTAGAATTTAATGTTGCCGGTGCGATTTTTAGATCGGCGCACGGGCAGGCGGCCATCCCATTATTTCACTTTTCTCATTTAAGGGTGGGGTAAAAGAAGGCTGGAGCTTTGGCTATCTGAGGAACTCAGGTGAGAGTTTGCTTGTGTCTTGGGATATCAGACGTTTCCCTATGTTTTCTTGAAGTATTTGCTTTGCTAGCACTTTGCCGAGGACTTTTTTTGTCAACTCTGCCGAAGCCTTCTGCACATTGCAATCTTCAGAGCAGGGGGAAGTGCCATCTGCAATTCAGCAGATGGAGTTTCTATACTCCACGCGGAGCGCCTCCCCTGAGAGGAAACAGAGGGGCCAAAAGGAGAGAAGGCCAGCCATCACGTCGTGGGTCCCACCCATTCCATTTTTTTTTCTAAGAGCTTGAAACTTTGGCGGGAAAAGTCACCAAGGCAGTTCTGCTTTTCTCATTCAAGACAATGGCGGAATTTTCCATTCTTTGCACAAAGTACTGGCTGAGGCGAGAAAACTGGTGTGCAGCTCGGAGGCTGCACAGCTGGCTTTTCTCCCAGACAATCCAGTGTGCCGGGGTAGTGCCTGGCCATGACCCTCTCCCCCCCCCGGGGACTATACTTATCTTTGCGCCCCTGGCCGAATCCCCCTCACCCGGTTTCCACTTTTAAAAACTTGTTGTAAACTTTGTCGACGTGATGTCACATCGGCAATGGGGGAGATCTCAATGTGCAGGGTTCAATGTGGTGGGAAAGTCTTTTAATTATATTATAATTTATTTAAATGAACCTTACTACATCACTGGTGGGGTGTGGGAGGGGGAACGGCGGGGTGATTCGGAAAACGAATCGCTGGCGAGATTCTTGTTTCCCAACTCTCTCAGAATTTTGTGCCCAGATCTGCACCGTTCCTGCTCACGGCAAACATAAGCACAAAATTGCAGACAAGGTTTTGAAATTAAATCATAAAGTTCCACCCTATGAGTCTGTAACTTGTTAGCCACATTTATAATGTTGCTTGCAGTTGAAGAGAATGATTCAATCAAACGTACATGGCCCAAAGTCCGGAGTGATGAATGGTTGTTTTATAATGGTTAAATTTCTTTATTATTTATGTTGAAATGCTTCAATCCACTTATATACTTGACCACAAAAATAGGCCAAAATCTTACTGGCACCATGCAGTTGTTCAGCCAGGACTGCCTGCAGGGGATAGAGCAGACAGGCAGTTGAAACTTGCTTCAAGAAGGCTTGTTGAACAACTCCCAGGTCAGTAAGATACAAGTACAGGATCAACCAAGCTCCTCTTCAGTGCAGACTTACAACTCTTCAACCTTTAAATATTTATGCTGTTAATAAAATATCGTAATGTAAGCAATGTCTTAAGTAAACCAGAGAATACCACTTTCTCAGGACCCCATTTTGCAGCTACAGGAGTCTGCAATCTGTGTTTGATTAAAACTCTTCTGCAAAGGGTTTGCTTTCACAATGATGTCCCTGGTCGTCAAAATAATCTTGTACTAAACAGATGGCCACTTTTTAAATTACCAATATAATCTGGGTTCTACACGGCAAATTGGATTGTTGTTAACCAGGTTGTGGAATGAAGCAGTAGACTTAATGTCATCAAATAAGATAATAAATTTAATAGGCTTCTCTGAAGCTTTGCTGCTTCTCTCACTGAACTGAGATAGGTACTGTCCCATAAATTAACGATGAAGACATTTGCACATTTCCTCTCCCAGGGATTGTAATGACACTGAAGTAAATTTTGCTTCAATGTTATACCCGTGTAAAAGTGAAATGTGTCCATTGCATCAGAATGCCTGGAATACTGATTGCTTACTCAGTGCAATTTTGACTCTAAAAGTGATAACACTTTTGCATCAGAAATAAAGTAATTGCCTAGAATACCTGCGGAGTCTGCACGTTCTCCCCGTGTCTGCATGGGTTTACTCCGGCCATAGTCCGAAAGACATGCTGGTTAGATGCATTGGCCATGCTAATTTCTTCCTCAAAGTACCCAAACAGGCACCAGAGTGTGGCGACTAGAGGATTTTCACAGTAACTTCATTGCAGTGTTAATGTAAGCCTACTTGTGACACTAATAAATTTTAAACTCGAGCATGGCCACCTCCTCTTATTCTGTCCAAGCTGAAATAGCTTGTAATGGCCTACATTATCTGGGTGTATGCAGAAGGGTACAGGTCTTTGCCTGAATTATTTAATTTAAGGGACCCCACAACCCCCACAAGATGCTTGGGTCCTAATACTAATTGTTCTTTCTATTCAAAGAGATGAAAAATTAAATGTACTCAAATTGAACTATTTCAGGTAAAGTAACAAATTTCTTTTGGGTGGGCAATTAGCTTGCTGTAGTATTGCCAACAAAGAGACCACACAGGAATGGAATTGCTTTCACACAGGAGACAGGAATTGTTTTGAAAATATCTAAACCTTTCATGGTCCCTTTACCCTGATTTGCCATAACAAGTTCAATCCCTAACATTTCAGCAATGGATAATATGATTTGTGATGTCGTTACGGTGATTAACCCACTGCATAATTTCTAATCTGGTGCCTAAGAATCTAAGTATTACAATGGCTGGGCCATTGCCCCGGCATATCTCTCACCTATTTTCTCCCTCTCCAGAATTCCTACAGTAGAGAAGGAGGCTATTCGGCCCATCGGGTCTGCACCAACAACAATGCCACCCATGCCCTATCCCCGTAGCCTCATGTTTACCCTGCTAATCCCCCTGACACTAATGGTCAATTTAGCATGGTCAATCAACCTAACCCGCACATCTTTGGAGTGTGGGAGGAAACTGGAGCACCCAGAGGAAACCCACGCAGACATAGGGAGAATGTGCAAACTCCACACAGACAGTGACCTGAGGCCGGAATTGAACCCGGGTCCTTGGTGCAGTGAGGTAGCAGTGCTAACCACTGTGCCATCCAAACCTGTGACTTCTGCCACTAAGAAGGACAAGAGAAGCAGATTCATGGGAATACTATCAGCTGCAAGTTCTCCTCCAATTTACACACCATCCTGACTTGAAACTATCGCGCCATTCCTTCACTGTTGTAGGGTCTAAATCTTGGAACTCTCTTTCTAATAGCACTGTGGGTGTTCCTACACCACGTAGACTGCAGCAGCTCAAGGAGGCAGCTCACCACCACCTTCACAAGGGTAATTTAGGATGGACAATAAATTCTGGCCTTGTCAGTGACACCCACATCCCATGAACGCATATGAAAAAAAATGAAGTGTATCTGCTTCAAATCCTTACTGAGGGAAAAATCTGCAGTGTGATACTCTTGAAGATTTATTAGCTATCCGATGAGATCTTTCCCAGGTACTTTTGTATGCTACTATATTGTTCTTTCTGGACAATGATGGACAGAACTGTAATATCATCCAGCTCAGGCTGGGGCACAAAGAGATTCACTAACTTCAGATGATTTATATTTCTTTCATCTTAAATCCCATTGCGTCCAGATTTTCCAGCTTAACATCTAAGGAAATACTAGATAATTTTTTATAAAAACAAGAATAAATGAATGAGCTGGTCATGGTTTAATGCGTTTCTTGTTTGTAGTGACAGCTTTTTTAAGTTTGGAATGCTGCATGCTATTTTGTAAGGGAATGGGATTGTTTAAGAATTACAGAGGAAGCTCAGCATTGTGGCTTTTGATGAATGTGTTGAAGTCGGAGAACAAAGCATGACATTTTTCATTTATATTGCTCTTGTGCAGGTGGGGGAGGGGAAGGAGTAAGAAATCCAGCCTCCTATGTATTTTGATCTGAAAATGCGGCAACTATCCTCGAGTGGTTTCTCTGTGTGTTGGCATGAAAAAACCTCCACCCCACCCCCACACCACCATCTGCAAATTCTTCCACCCTCCTTGTATTGTTCTTGTGTGTCTTAAGAATATTGCATATGTTTTATATTGTCTTACGTTTTATCAATAACCAACACTCAAAACGATATGCTTCTAACAATTAGGTTTAAAAGGATAATATACAGCAGTCACATGATATGTAACTAAGGTGAGATTCCAACAGGTTACCATGACAACAATATTCTTGCTGCATTTAGGTTTTGTCCTGCACTGTGTTTCCGTTTGTATAATGTGGCAAGCTGGGAACAGGGACATGCAAGTAACATTCCCTATAAACTGCACAACCGCACAGCAACGCAAAGGTCCCCATGAATGCCGCATACATGTCGGACCCTGTGGTGATTGTCCCTTTAAGGGCAACACAGCAGAGTAAGGATCAGATGGTCTGTGTGACCAATTGTGACTCAGTAGGCAGGGTTTTCCGGCTGCGCTCGCCCCAAGACTGGAAAATTCTGCCCGAGGTCACGGTTGGTGTCCCGCCCACAACAATTCTTGTGGCGGGCGGGATGGTAAAATTCCACCCACTGTATGCAATCACCCCATGGAGAGAGAGAGAGGCTCCTCAGCAGAGACATTTTGGGAGCCAGCTACAGCCATGCGGCTGCAGTACAATTCTTATTATTAAACATCTTTTATGTTCATTAATGAAGTCTGTACAGGCAACTTTACTGACCGGTTAAGTCATCGTGCACATCCATGCAAAAGACATCAAACAGGCCACACACTTCAATAAATGACCTACACACTTCAAGAAAAAATTGGAAGGAATGTTTCTTGCAAGTTCTAGATTAAGCTGCAGAATGAGATGAGGAATGGTTCTGAAACACAAAAGGGCTGATGAACTATGTAGGAAGAACAACCCTTATCGGAAATCTAGTGAGGTGTGAACAGTGCCTTAAGAGATCCTTTATATCTCCACCTTCATAACCTCCATCCCCCACGCCCCCATCCCCACCCATCCCTTCCATTTCAGCTCAAAAGTTGTGTTTTGTTACATTAATCTCTAACCAGGATTCTGCAGGAAAGTCAGATGTGAGCCTACTCCTATATCCATTATTCATTAGAGTCCTTATTTTACGTTATCTAAATACCTGTCATTTGTAAACCTTATTTAAGTCAGGCAAACAAAAAAGTTAGGAATTGGGTGCAAAAAGATTTTACAAATTAGAATTGTTAAACCAAAAAAGACAATTTCTAAAAAATTATAAGATCTAATATGTTCTTTAAATTAAAAATTTGGTACAAATGTTAGCAGGAGAACAATCCTGACCACGTAAAATTGTTTAAAAAAAGGCTGCAATCGTGCCATATGACGTATTTGATTTCCAGTCTGTGCTGAATTAGCTGATATCAGCTGGGGAAAACACAATTTGCCTTGGCCTCCCTGAGCATGGAAGACAAAAGCTCCCTTCATTGCCACCCAATGATTTACTAATGGAAAGCGTGTGCCTGTGGATATCAGTTAAAGAAAGGAATGGGCTCAAGAGTGATGCCCCCCCACCCCATGGGAGAATAGCTAACAAAGCTGAGCTAACGAATGCAGAATCACTATCTGAGCAAGGGAGGAGAATGCAGCCAGCACTGTGGAAGTGTACGCAGTGAAGAAAGGGGGCTGGGAGAACAATGACAAAGAAGATAATTCTGAGATACTTTCTTTAGAAAAAATGTTGAGGGGATTATTAAAATATAAAGGTGTTTAACAAATTCTCTATGGCTGTGTCCTTAAATAAAGATAGTGGTCAAATTTGAAACCTAGTTAAACTGGTATATGACTTTCCATTAGTAAATAAAGTATTATGAAAAGGACAGATGGTAAAATATCTATCAGGCATTAAGATAATCCTCAAGGAAACAAGTGAGGAATAATGAGACTCCATTAATATTTTAGGAACTAAAAAGGATGTATTTGAGGGTTGTAAGAAATAGGAACATAGAGTCAAAAACGTGTAAAACATGGAAATAGAATATTGCACGAGTTGAACATTGTTGGAGAGCAAAATGAGCGAAATGGTCAAAAATGTTATGCAATCAACTTTAACTGAAAGACCACATGGCCCTCAAAAACAGCTTGATTAAAAACTTCTAAGAATAATGTCCTAGTAACTTAGTGGAATTATTTGAGGGATTTTTATACTGCTGTTTAGGGGAACCTTGCTTTCCACAATTTGGCTGTCACGTTTTCTACATTATAATAGTTTCCCCGCTTCAAAAGTACTGCATTGGCTGTATAGGGCTCTGGGACATTCTGAGATTGTGAAGGATACCGTATAAATAAGTCTTTTTTTTGCATGACACTTTTAGTTAGTCAACATGATCAGCGCTGTGTTAAAGTTTTTTTTAAAAAAGGTATTTTTCTAATATGTATTAATAGCTTTCCTTTTTTCCCCCAGACAGTTCCAGTCCACCAAACTCTATCGAGGACGGCTACTATGAAGATGCTGACAATAATTATCCACTTACCAGGATCATTGGAGAACATAAGCATTCATGTAGTTATATAATATTTCATTTTTATATTGTCCACTTGCGTAAATAAGCTTCAGTATAAATAAGACAGTAGCTGGTATGTTGTAACTCATATTTGATGCTTCACAAGGAGCTCATGACATTAGGTTTTTAGAAATTGTGAGCAGGAACTCCCAACTCCATTTACAACAATTTTTGGAGAGTGGCATGATTCACACAGGAGAGAAACACAAACAGATGTGCTGAGTTCAAATAGACTTCATTTTGACTATTGCAAGGGCCTTAACCAACAGCATATGATTCATGTATTGATGGATAGACATAAATACTTTTGATGGGTGTATAAGGTCTATAAAACTGTCACAATGTTTTTTTAAATCTCCTGCTCTTTAAACTTAACAAAAAACAGACTGTAACTGTTAGTGAGAGTTAAATAAAAACCTCTACTGCCCTGCTTGGATTAACAGACCATCTGCTGCAGGTTAGAAAAAAATTGTAGCATCTGGACATGCAGTTTGAAAAGAGTTCTTTGTTGACATTTCTCCAAGTGCGACAATGATATCATTCTGAATGCTTGGGTGACAAAAATGGCAAATATCTCACCAGAGCATTCTGAGTTGACAGATTGGTAGTTCAAAGAGGCTGTTAAAGGATTAACTGTCTTTGTGGTGTCTCAGTGGAAGGTTATTTGTCTTTACAAGAGATTAAGCACTTGAGATTTAAAAGCATTAAATGGGTTTCATGAATGGGAAACTTAATTTTCTCTATCATATGTTTATAAGCGAGAGCTCTTTTACAATGTTACAAGCTTTCTTTCAACTTCATGGGCCTTGAGGTCTGCCCATGGTGGATGCTGGGTGAGTAGTTATGGAGCTGGAATGGAGATCATCCAGAGCCATGGGTGTGAGTGGGGATCACGAGTTGGCATGGAGGGTTTTAAAAAAAGGGTATGAGGGATAAATGAGCAGGGGAAAACCAGTTTGGGGTTGAAGATATGAGAAGGATGAGTGCTAGAGGACTGAACAGCTTCAGAAACAAATGGAATAAAGTCCCAGAGAACCAAAGTGGATTTTCTAACCAGCTCGCTTCAACACACGCTTACTGCTGTGGCTGCCAATGCTCTGCTTCCGCGGTTGGCGGGTCTGACACTATCCCGCACCTAGCTCTTATCGAACTGAATGCACAATTCAGGGTACTTTTTACTGAGGCCCGTATTGAGAGAAATCAAAGAAACAAAAGACAATATGAAGTAGAGAATTGAATATGTAGAAAAAGAAGCACATGGGGGAGCAGACTCCGGTGACATGGGAATCTAGTGGAAGAAGGAATAAAGGAAGCAGATAGACACCAACAGTGCAGGTCATCCCACCGGTTGTTCTCAGTGCTCACTCCAAGTAGCCCACCCCAACCTTGAAATACTGCCATGTCCATCTCACATTGCCAGAGCTGACTGTCAAAGAGAAAATTAGAACTTTCTTTGAGGTCTGAAGTTGTTACAAGTTAAGGCCAGAGATAATGCGCCGAACAGAAAGATAAAATGCCTTTCCTCAAGCTTATGCTAAACTTCACTGAAACAGTTTAGAATGGCAAAAAAGGAGAAGTTGGGAGGGAGTGGAATGGAGAATTGAATTGGCAAGTGACTGGGAGCTCAGGATTACAAGCAGAATGGAAGTGTCCAACACAACTCATTGTGTTTGTTTCAACCAATATAGAGCAACAATACAAGTTATTAGGTTGGACGATTATTGCTGCACAATTGTAACTTCATTTACTCAAATATCAGAAACATTTTTAAAAGGTTCACCCCAAATTTGACAAGGGAGGTTTTCATAAGCAGGGTTGTTGGGGGAACGAGTTTCAGTTGGAGAACCCATAACTAGAACTTTTACCCTACCGAGAATTCTTTTTATTCCCACCTGCTGCTGCATTAATGGGAGCGTGGTGGGGAGCAAACGTATCTGATGCTAGGGATGGTCTGGTACCTGATCTTGGCAATGGGGGTAGGCTAGGGGTGATCCAAACTCCATCAACAATGGGGATTGGGAGTCAATAGATACAAGATCTAATGACCAGGGTTAGAGTCCAAAGATGTGCAGATTAGGTGGATTGGCCATGCTAAATTGCCCTTTGGTGTCAGGGGAATGAGCAGGGTAAAAATGTGGTGTTATGGGGATGGGGCCTGGGTGGGATTGTTGTCCATCCAGGCTCGAATGGCCAAATGGCCTCTTTTGGAACTATGATTTTGTGAGCTATTTTACTCTGGACTTGAGGTCCATAGCATCTCGCAACTCCTCATTTCTTTTCATTTCATTCAATTTTCCAAATATTTTAAATTATTTCACAAAATCTTTAAAGGAATGATTAGTGAAACCATTTGAATTTGGATGAAAATGATTCCTCACTCTTATATGTCAGGTGGTGAGTTTATAAAGAGTTTAAAAATGGTTTTTAAAACTTTAAACGGGAAGCTTAAGGCTCACCACAGAGGTAACGGCACCCTACCATGCAAAGCCCCTCGATGCACTCCTAGATTTGAATGTCATTCAAACTCCAGAACCATCAGCAGTGTTGCCAATTCTCAGCTGGGTTATTGGGCGTAACACTCAAAGAAAGTAAAGCATTCCACTGGGAGAACAAAATACTATGGGAAGACAGCACTGACAGCACAATTGCAGAGTAGTGCTGATGATGGCATTAGAAAAGTCAGCAGCAGAAGCTTCATACGCACAACATGACATTTAGAGGATGAGTGGTTCCCATCTAAACTCATATCATGTTCGCTGACTCTTCTCTCAGAGGGTTTCACAAAATTATGAGGATTTATGGCCTGGTGGAGATGTGAGCATTATAAAGTACAAAGGATATGATACACGGTTGTAATATTCCGCAAAGTAAAGACTTTAAAACAAATACAACTTACAAAAGATGTGAACTAAAAATGGGAAATGCTGGCAAATACACAGAAGGATCATTATCATCTGATACTGGAAAAGATGGATTAACGCTATAGATGTGGACACTGTGACTATGGAACACTTCCTGCTCGCAGTGAAACCCACATTATATTCACAACTTTAAACTGTGACCATTCTCCTCCATCTTGACCTTTTTTATAATCCAAAACATTTTTGTCCCTATGCAACCACCCGCCCCCACACACCACCACACCCCCCCCCCCCCTCCCCACACTGGGCCATCTGTCACTTGTTCTTCAGTTCTGCTTTCACTGAGCACTGATCTTTGTTCTCCTATTAACGCATTCTGCTATCTTACTTTACTTATATCAACACTTTCTTTCACCCTTCACACCGCCATTAACGCTTCCTCTGTCTCAAGCCTCGCACATCTTTGTTGCAATCTCTCCTAGCTCCCACCTATCACTGACGTTCTACTCTGCTCTGACTGCTCCACCCCCTCTTATAATTCAACACGTTTCTCCCTCCCTTCAGCTCTGAGGAAGGGTCATACGGACTGAAAATTATGGGCAGGACTTTACCGCCTCATTCATCCCCTAACCGTAAAATCCCACACGAAGTTAGAACCATAGAAAATTACAGCTCAGAAACAGGCCTTTTGGCCCTTCTTGTCTGTGCCGAACCATTTTTTGCCTAGTCCCACTGACCTGCACTTGGACCATATCCCTCCACACCCCTCTCATCCATGAACCCATCCAAGTTTTTCTTAAATGTTAAAAGTGACCCCGCATTTACCACTTTATCCGGCAGCTCATTCCACACTCCCACCACTCACTGCGTGAAGAAGCCCCCCCTAATATTCCCTTTAAACTTTTCTCCTTTCACCCTTAACCCATGCCCTCTGGTTTTTTTCTCCCCTAGCCTCAGCGGAAAAAGCCTGCTTGCATTCACTCTATCTATACCCATCAAAATCTTATACACCTCTATCAAATCTCCCCTCAGATTTGATAGAGGTGTAAATCTTTCCATGGCCCACCCCTTGCTCGCTTCGATTCCCATGGCGGGCGGGGCATAAATTTCCAGCCATTAAGTCTGTTCCTCTCTCCACAGATGCTGCCAGACCTACTGAGGTTTTCCAGCATTTTCTGTTATTTAATTTGAATTCACACAACTCTACTGGATTCTGACCCACTCTATGCAAGAAGGCTGTTTCACACAGGGCAGGGTTCATGTGCCATCAGCTTTCTTTCTTTTTCTTGTTCATTGTCTCCTCTCCCCATCCTCATATGCTCCATTCTGGCATATGACTGGATTGACGCTGCTCTCAGGCCAGTCAGTACTTTGCCCAAGTGGATACATACATGCAGACTTTGATGGATAATTTGACAAAGGGGCGGGAAGGTGGGCGGTGGCAGTATTACGGCCAAGCCTGAACCTATTCTCAGTTCATGTTCACAGGTGTACGCTTCCAGCCTTATGTCTTCATAGATTCTCAAAGTCACCTTTTCTGACATCAAAGCAATTTTTGTTTCTGAGTTATATATTGCCTGGTATCAGTTGCAATATATATTCATGCAGCTGAGCACAAAAAAAATCATATTAAGAAAATAAGCTAATGTATTTAGGATAAACATTTCTTTAAATGAAAGTCAAATCAGGAACTCCGTTCCATTTGACTCAGTGCTTGTGTTGAGTGAGTAAAGAATGTAGAATGCTGATACACCATATAGAATCATGGGTAGAATTCTCCGGCCCTTCCTGTCAGCGGGATTTTCCAGTCCCGCCGAAGTCAATGGATTTTGAATGGCGCGTTGCACTTTATGGTCCCACCCCTATCCCGACAACATCATAAAATTCCACCCGTGTGTTCATATAGTGAGTGTTCTAAAAATAGGAGAGAAGCAAAGAATAATAAAAGACTAGAGTACTAAGCTTAATAAAAACAGTACGTGATATCGAACACTCCTTCGAACTGCGACTTGTCAAACATACCAGAACTGCTGAATCTCTGACAGATTGTATTGCTTTGTTGAACATATACTAATTTCTTCACACAGATAATGACTCGGATGTAATGAGCAGCTCCTATGAATCATACGATGAAGAGGAGGAAGATGGGAAAGGTCAACGGCTGACCCATCAGTGGCCCTCCGAGGAAGCCTCCATGGACCTGGTGAAAGACTGCAGGATCTGTGCCTTTCTGCTGAGGAAGAAACGCTTTGGGCAGTGGGCCAAACAGCTCTGTGTCATTAAGGAGAACAGGCTACTGGTAAATTGATAAACTTTAAACTTGGAAGGACTAACCACTGAAACATTAAAATTTTAACCAATTAGCTGATGGGTCCCCATGGAATATTTTTGGAAGTTAGTCAAAATAGCCATATGTCTTTATTTATAAATCTAAATATACTTTTGAAGTGTGAACTGTACTTTTTAGGAGATATGTTAGTAACATGAGGCATGACATCCCATGTAATTGGACCCTTTTACCTGTTTAACCTAAAGACCTGAGGTCCTTTTAATTCAATTTTTCGCTAATTAATTAATGAGCTGCCAAGAAATATCAAGGAGCTCATGGCTTTAAAATATGCTCTTTCTGAGTATCTGATTTTGTTAATGGTGATGAGCTAGGAACCAAAATAATGGATCCGTTCACCACATTATTGCTACTGGAAAAGTAATTAAAATTACTTCAGGATGTGACTAGGAGTGTCCCAAAAGGATCCATGTTGGCACCTCAATTGTTCACATTATTTATTAATGACTTGGATAATGGCATAGAAAGTCATATATCTGAATTTGCTGATGACACAAAGTTAGGCAGCACTGTGGACAATGTAGATGATAGCAGAAGATTACAAAGGGATATTGATAGACTGAGTGAATGGGCAAAACTGTGGCAGATGGATTTCAATCTAAGCAAGTATGAGGTTATTCATTTTGGACCAAAAAAGGATAGATTAAAGTACTTTCTAGTTGGTATGAGGTTAAAAACTATAGATGTCCAAAGAGACTTGAGGGTTCAGGTGCATAGACCTTTAAAATGCCACAAACCAGTGCAGAAAATAATCAAGAAGGCTAATGGAATGCTGGCCTTTATATATAGAGGACTAGAATATAAGGGTGCAGAAGTTATGCTGCAGCTACTCAAAATCCTAGTTAAAACTAATAGAAGTACTGTGAGCAGATCTGGGCACCAACCTTAGGAAGAATATATTAGGAGTGAGGCATAGGTTTACAAGAATGATGTCTAGCCTTCAGGGGTTTAATTATGAGGCGACATTATACAGATTAGACCTGTGTTCTCTAGAATTTAGAAGGTTATGGGGTGATCTGATCAAAGTCTTCAACATAATAACAAGAAAAGACAGGGTAGATAAAGGTAAACTATTTCCAATGGTTAGACATTCTAGAACTAGGGGGCATAGTCTAAAAAAATAGGACCAGACTGTTCAAGAGAGATGTTAGGAAGCACTTCTACACACAAAAGGGTGGTAGAGGTTTAGAACTCTCATCCACAAATGGCAGTTGATGCTAGATCAGTTGCCATCTCTAAATCCGAGATGGATAAACATTGTTAAGTAAAGGTGTTAAGGGATATGGACCAAAGGCAGGTGTATGGAATTAGGCCAGATCAGCCATGATCTCAATGAATAGCAGAACAGGCTAGATGGGCTGAATAGCCCACTCTTGTTCCTATGTTCCAATAACAGCACAAGTTGAGAAAAACTTAGAGTGAGGAATTGTGCACTGATGGGGGATGATTGAGCCTACTTGGTACATGATACAGCTGGTTCACCATGCTGAATGCCTCTTGAGTTGCATATGGCTACAGGCCTTATTTGGAAACAAGGGACACCCATGTAACGAATGATGTATTGAGATTTTGGGTAGTTTTCTTTGCTCTATTGCAACAAGTTTGTCGCTCATGCATCTTCTCAGTAAAAAGTCCATGCTTTGCCAATTAAGGCTGAACTGTGTTCACTTTTATACCGTGGATATATGTTCAGCAAAATTAAATTTTAATGCACCCTATTTCCTTTTGACGGTATTCAAGAATTTTTTTTTCTAAATTATTGCAGCAGAAACTTCTGCTTTTCTCTTGGTCAAGAAAGCTTCGTCAGGTGAGATTCTTTTACATACAGAATCACTAGACTACAGAAGGAGGCCATTCGCCCCATCGAGCTAACACTGACAACAATCCCACTCAGGCCCTATCCCCATAACCCCACATATTTACCCTCCCAATCCCCTGACACAAAGGGGCAATTTAGCAAGGCCAATCAACCTAATCCTCACATCTTTGGACTGTCGGAGGAAACTGAAGCACCCGGAGGAAACCCACGCAATTGAGGGGTGAAGGTGCAAATTCCACACAGTCACTCGAGGCCAAAATTGAACCTGGTTCCCTGGCGCTGTGAGGCAGCAATGCTTGCCACTGTGCCACCCACATCCCAGTACCATGCACATAAATTCAGAATATAGCTGGGTTGGAATGCATACCTGCAGTCTGCTCGCTTACCCGGTGCTTGATTGCAAGATGGATGAGTTTAAGAAATGTGAATATAGTTCTAACATTAAAGAATCTTGTTGTGTTAATCTTGTTGAGGGTCAGATTTGGAAGATCCCCTGTTAAGAAACCTTTAATGGACAAATTTCAACCACTTGCGTCTCCTCTAAAAAGACTCGATCACCATTTGACTGAAGCACATAGCGTTGACACATTTCCAAAGCCCTCATTTGAGTTAGGTTAGGTGACATGGCGCAATTCTCCAAGTGGAAAAATGGGATGCGAAATGGCCACATGTGTAAATTAATCAAGGTTTTAGTCTGAACAATAAAGCAATACAAACTATAGTAAGAAAATTAATTTGCAGTTTGAATCTAATCATGAGCATACTTGTGAGGCCAAAGGAGGTTGCTTTTTTTTCTTCAATTGAAATAAGATACAGCAAGAATTAATATTTAAATTAATTCAGCTTGGAAACTGAAGAGAGTTTTGAAATTTCAGTTTACGTTTTTCACTAGGATATACTCCATGCTGACAATGCAGCATTCATGCGCTTGCTGAACAGTGCTATATTTAGTTTGTAGCTCTGGTTTCTATTGAAATAACTTGGGCCTGAATTTTACGTATGGGGCATGCCAGAGGTTGATGCAGATGGGAGTGGATGTGAAACCCATTAACAATGGGGGCGATTTTACCATTTTTATTCTAAGTGCTGGGCGGACTTGAAATTTTGCAGGCAGTCAGATTCGCGCTGAGAGGGCTTAATGCGTCCGAAAGACTGTAGAGAGAGGTAGCGCGCATGTGCGGCCCTCTGATGCTGCATACGCGCATTAGCAGTAGCAAGGGTCTGACAGATGAAGAGAGAGCTATCAGGCCCCTGCTACTGCAGACAGCCTGAAGCACCTTCTTCCACCCCTCCACCCGCTATCGTGGGGGCCCGCAGCCCAAGATACAGCCCCCGCCAAACCCCACCGCCACCCAGACCGATCACGGACCTCTCCCTCCCCCATAGACCGCGGACCTGCTGTTCTTCCCCCGCCGATCACTGCAGAGTTGCAGCGGGCCCCCTCTCCCATTTGCCCCACCCCCACTGGCCCCTCCCCATTAGCCCCACCCCTGATGCTGCCCAGTGGGCATTGCCCAGGTGCCAGGGTGGCACTGCCAGCCTGGTACTGCCCATGGGGCACCCCCCCTCTTGCCCTCTGCCTCCCGAGGGGGCCTCAGTGGCCTCCAGTTCCACTGGCGAGACTAAGTCGACTGCTCCATGTTCGTGAGGAGCATGTCTATCCCTCGCTGGCAAGAACTTTTCCCAGCAAGGTCATAAAGGGGGGCGAGCCCAGGCGATTGAGCACCAGGCTCGCCAAGCAGATGCAAATTCCCATTTTAATAAATTTAAATATATTAACCTGCCTCTCGCCCTTTCCGGTGAGAGGCTGATCGTGACAGATATCCGGCGCTCATAAAATGGCGCCGGCCGCAAAAACCCACACCGATCGCGCTCAGCGCTTTACGGCCCACTTTACCATGGCATCACGCCCGAAAACGGGTACAATGCGATGGTAAAATCACCCCCAATGCATCCAGAGTTGGCCTAACTCTACCCAATGTCTCAATCAGATGGCAGCAGGTTATCCAATACGGGTCTATTTACAAGCACGTTCTTACTTCTCTTCAGCCTTCCTAATTGAATGTATGGAAAGAAAACTATAGAAAGTATTCCAGTTACAGACTTTCAGTGATAACCCCACATATTTACCTCACTAATTCCCCCAAACATACACATCCTGGGACACTAGAGGGCAATTTTGCATGGGCAATTCACCTAATCTGCACATCTTTGGACTATGAGATGAAACCCACACAGACATGGGGAGAATGTGCAAACAGACAGTCACCTAAGGCTGAAATTGAACCCAGGCCCCTGACACTATGAGGCTGCAGCGCTAACCACTGTGCCACCTAACAGCCTCTACGAATTGCCCAAGGCTCTAGAAACTGAGGCGGGCTTTTTAACTATTCGGCACTCGCCCACTTCCGTGGTTACCTCTGAACAGCCACTGGAGGTAATGCACCCGACTCAATCATGGCCTAGCCCCTGGAGCAAAAACCATGTGTGCTGTGGTTGTTTCCAGAGAAATGGATCTGCCGAGTCAGACCTTTTACCAACTTGAGTTTCCAAGCTCAATGTCGAAAATCAAGCCCATGGTTTTTAGTGACTATTAGCTTAAAGGAAATTATGAGGAAAAAATGTTGCTTTATATTGCAGAAATCCCTTCAAAGAAATGCGAATTGAATGAACATTTCTCTTTTCTTAGTGTTACAAGAGTTCCAAAGACCATCAGCCTCACGTGGAGCTGCCGTTGAATGTATGCAATGTTATTTATGTGCCTAAAGATGGACGACGCAAAAAACATGAATTAAGGTTCTCCCAACCAGGAACAGAGGCACTTGTATTAGCTGTACAAAGCAAAGAGCAAGCGGAGGAATGGTTAAAGGTACTCATAACAATTTATGCTATCTGCATGACAAATCATAAATACCAAGATTTTGATATCATATCATTGTGCAAAATATTCTCTCATGTTCCATAGATTTTGAGTCATAGCAAGATCTTTCAGGCTGATAAGAGTGCATTAAAGCTACTATTACATTTCTAATTGCCATATGCTAGCAGAACTTCTGCTAGAGTCTCAAGTAGCAGGTTGCTTTCAGCTCTTATGTTCAGTGCTTTAAGAGCTGCAAATGTTTCACTTGGAAATAAACTGAAGCAATTTCTTACACAAGGGACAGAGATTGAAATGTTCATCTCCTCAACCCCTTTACTTCCCTGATCATTGCAGATCACTGCACTGGAATAATTCTCGAGCACCATTGGTGTCCTTTACCCTGCTGACATTTTAACTAATTTCAAAAGTTCAAAGTGCCAATTCGCTCAGACTATCACTTTAGAATACAAATTAAAGGTGAGTGCAGTAACACAAGACTAAATGTCATAACATTTACAGAATCTATATCATTTTATTGGTTGAAATTACTGTTGCCAATATTATGAGCCAAATGTTGAAAATATTCACATGATATTCTGCTGTCAGCTATTTTAACAGGGATAGTAACCATACCCATTTAAAATAAACTGGTTAATGCTTCTTAAAATAGAAGGCTGAGGGGCATTAAGCAAGCAAGCCAAGCACACATCCACTCATATCAACAACAGTCATTTCTATCTGGACAGGCGTATATTTATTTTTGTCCATTAGCCCGAACTCCACAAACATATCAGCCTCTTCATAAAGGTTTAAGAAAAGAACTAATAACTATGTTAAAATGTCCTTGAGAAATCAGTAGAATGCTGTAAATAAAGTGGGTGTGGATTAAACATTGAAAAGACAGAAGCCATTGCTTTTGATCCTCATTCCAAACTCCATCCCTCTTCCCCGCAGCAGTCTGAGATTAAGTCAGTTTGTCTGCAACCATGGTGTCATAGTCGCACCATCATTAAGACTGTCCATTTCAACACCATAGCATCATCTGATTTTGCCCCTGCCTCAGCCCACCTACTGCTGAAATTCTCCTCATTCATGGCTTTAATATCTGTAGAGTTTACAATTCCAATGCACTCCTGGCTGATCTCTCACTTTCTACCACACTTGAGGTCATCCCAGATTTTGGTATCCGTGCCTTAACTTGCACCAAGTCCCATTCTTCTATCTCCTCTGTGCTCTCTGACCTACGTTGGCTTCAAGTCAAATAACATCTTGATTTTAAAATTCTCATCCTTGTTTTGAAATCCTTCCTTAGCTCGTTCTCTCCTTATCTATGTAATCTCTTTTGCCCCACGATCTCTGAGATACCTGTATTAATCTAATTCTGGCCTCTTGTGCATCCCCAATTGCTCCAAATTGATGGCTGCACCTTCAGTTGCCTGGGCCCTAAACTCAGCCAATCCCTCCCTACACCACTTTTCCCCTTCACGCGCTTTCCTCCTTCAAGGCAGTCCTTAAAACCTACCTCTTTGACGAAGTTTGTGGTCATCTGATCACCAATCTCCTGTGCCTCTGCAATATTTTAGTTTCAAATGCTCCTGTGAAGCACCTTGGGATGTTTTATTATGTTTGAGAATCTATAAAAGATCTAACTTGTTGTATATTATTAGCAGTGGTGTGTGTTGCAGAGAGCTAGGGAGTCCAAGTTGCTATGGTAGCATGCACTTCTACATGCCTGTTGTAATCTGGAGCTATGGAGAGTGATGGTTAGAGACTTCTACTTTCTTTCCATCACGTGGCTGACCAGGAATCTCTCCTACTCTTACCACCGTTGGTGATGTACTGGAAGCATTTACAGGTTGAAAATCAACTCCTTTGGCCACCTTATGAACTCACCTTCCTTGGCCATTAAGTCCTGAGGACAAACTCAAAGCCACAGTTTCTGGCTCGGATGCAGGGACATACCCATTGTGCCACAAGATCTCTGTACTACAGTAGTAGTATGCTGTAAATAAAATAGCTACCAATATTGCACTTTTTGAAAAGAGATGGATTTTGAAAATGCCTTCTCGGGACATATTAAGTACTGTAAAATCATAGAATCCCTACAGTGCCCAGGGAGGCCATTTGGTCCATCGACTCTGTACCGACAACAATCCAACCCAGGCCCTATCCCTGTAACCCCATCTATTTACCCTGTAGGTCCCCCTGACACTAAGGGGCAATTTAGTACGGCAAATCAACCTAACCCACACATCTTTGGACTGTGGGAAGAAACCGGAGCACCCGGGAGGACATTGGCCCAAGGCCAGAACTGAACTCCGGTCCCCCAGCTAACACTGTGCCACCATGTCGCCCACATGGCCACATGTTTTGTACAAACACCAAAGGGTCTTATCCAATAAGTTAAATCATTGTACTATGTAATAAGAGATTATTTGTGATCAAGGGTTTTCAAATCAAATTAAATAGTTTGTAAATATGAGTAGAGGAATGATTCTGTTGACCTTTTGTGGCTGTATTTCTAGGCTGAAATGTAAGAGAGTCTCCTCAAAGAAGCTGTGATCATTTAATTGAAACTCTAGATGGTAAATTAAATCTAATTCAAATGAATTCTCCACAGAACTCTTCTTTGATAGCTGAATATATAACTCCTTATGATGTTCACAAACTTAATAAAGGAAGCAACAAAAAAAAACGATCAAAGGAATAATCATTTTGTTTGAAAGCAAGCGGGCATTGATACGTTCTCACTAAATCCGTTAGTATTTCCATGGAGCATCTTCAGAGTACAGGAGCAAATTAAAAGATTGTGTCCAGAGGATTTTATTTATGTCAGTCCTTGTATCATTGCTTAGGGAAGCAGAGAAAGAAAATAGACACTCTTCCTGGAGTGAATCCTGTTTGTATCGGTTTGAATCATAATCCTAAATATTATTGTCTGATATCTGATCCCTTTGAGTTTTCCACTCTGGTTTTCCTCTGACTGTTAAAAGCTTCTCAGAGGGAATCAGTTACAGTTAGAAAAAAACTTTTATCTCCCCATCGAGATAGCTTGATCCCACACCAGGCCTGTGTGCGATTGTGTGAAATCCTTCCACAGTTTCCTTGCATTGTTTCCCACATGGATTTCGGTGTCAGATCTTTTGAGAAATGCTTGAAGCGGAAGAACAAGCCCTGACAGAACCTCAGCAGATCTGACCACAGGCACTCCACTGACCTAGGTCACCAATGGAAAAATAGTGAAAGCTCATCGTGACTGTTATATAGATAAGCAACTTATACACAAAACATATTTGTGCAAATCAAATATATATATAAAACTTTAAACTTTCCCCAGTGCATTGTTCCATTCCTTCACCACCAGGCCTTTAGTGTTCAAGATGTGCAGGTTAGGTGGATTGGCCATGATCAATGCACAGGGTTACGGCGTTAGAGTGGGGGATTTGGCCAAGGTAGAGTGCTCTTTCGGAGGGTCAGTACACACTTAAAGGGCCGAATGGCCTCTTCTGTACTGTTGGGATTCTATGAAACTGCTCACTCAATATAATGAACTAATCTTCTCCCAAATCCCCAAATCCAGAAGTTTGATATCATAACCCCATTTCCATTTTCTTTGCTCTTTCCTCTTTTCTGTTGGCCAATATGCTTTTCTAATTGAAACTGCAATGCAGATTGTCTTTTATGTTGCCAGTGGGAACTCCAACTTCAATGGTGGTAATTTGAAATAAACTTCCTTTTGACTTCAATGGAAGTAAAAAGTGGGTGTGACGCAAAATGGATTTTTCATGGTTCATGTGATTTGCTTTTTTTCTTTAGATAATTAGGGACATATGCAATCAGTGCAATGGTTCTGAGGGATCAACATCACCACTTTTCCTACCAAAATTAGACTTGGAAAAGGTAAATGTAAGATATGTTTGTGCTGGAATTAATATTTTATGTGAAATAAATACACAAACCATTGAAGTTCAGACCAATTTCACTTCAAAAGTGAGAATTTCATTATATTACACGTGTGTTGTGTGTGCTTTTTTTGGTATTAGATCAAAATGAGGTAAAATTAAATATTTATTTCCCCTGGATTATGTTGATACTAAAAATGTCAGAAGAGTCACACAACCTTGGGACATATTAGGCCCGATTCTCCCATTGTGACCCGCAATTTTTCTGGCGGGTCGGGTTGGGAGATGCGCGTGTCGGCCATTTTGCGGGTTCCCCGCGAGTATTTACTCGCGCATCTCCCAACCGGAAGAAAATGGCACCACCGGGAAGGTGCAGACGTCTGCCAGGAAGTGAGGTAAGTAATTTGAATATGTATTAAATGTAATTTAAATGTCATTTCAATGTGATTATCTGTTCCGTGCCGGCCCCGATAGCATCTCCCACCCTGCCAGGGGTACTTCATTCCGGCGGGATTTCAAGTAGCTTCCCACCTTCAGGGAACCAGCGGGAGACCCCGCCGTAGTGAAGAGAGGGCAATTGGAGCCCCCCAGGGGGTCGGGCAACAGGGGGGTGGTGTCCCCTGGGCGTGGGCACCCTGGCAGTGCCAGCCTGTGCCTCCTGGCACTGCCCATGGGGCAAGTGCCCATGCCCAGGGGGCATTGGGCAGTGCCAAGGTGGCGGTGCCTATTGTGGGCGGGGTCTAGGGATGATAGGTGGTGGTGGGGGGACCCACTGCCACTCTGCATGGGGATCAGTCTGGGCTGGAGGGAGGCCAGCGATCGGGATGGATGGGGAGGCTGGTCTGCTGGGGGAGCCGGCCTGCCTCCCAGGGTGGTCTGACCCCGGGAGGTGGGGGGGGAGGGGTTTATGGGGGGGGCTGCCGGGGTGAGGAAGGTGGTGGATCACCACTGCTGAGGGGTGGGAGGGGGAGGTGGGCTGGACATTGGGGCAGTCCGGGGTGGGTGGGTCAGGGCTGGCCGGGAATGGTTGTGGGGCCACGATCGGGCCGTGTGGCGTGGGGCTGGAGTTGCAGCACTGCAGGAGTCCTTGGCTGGCAAATGGGGAGACTGATCGATCGGGGCCACTGCGCATGCGCAGAGTTCCGGAGCTGTCAGTCTCCGGTATAAATAGGGGGGCCCCGACCCCCCTGGGTTTTTTATGAGATTTCCGATTGTGACCTTTGCATTGCACAGAGTGTGGAGATTCACGTGAGAAGCTGCACTGAAAAAACAGTTGTGATCTAGGACAGTTTTCCCACCAATCCAGCACTTTTGGGAGAATCGCCCCCATTATTGCTGCAAAGGTGATTTAAGTTGCATCACACTTTGGAAGCTCCATTGTAGAAATCGCTTTAAGGTGTCTAAATGACTCTGTGTAGATGCACCATGCTTGTTACACAATCCAAGAAGTCCCTTTTGACATCTGATGTGTGTTAAAGTAGCTGGATTCAGACCTGTCCACAGGATGGAGAACAGGATCAACTGGGTATTACCGCTGATTGCTTTCCAGTCACTCCAGTAGCTGTGGATCCATTGCCACAGTGTAATGTTTCACCCTCAGGAAAAAGGGAACAATAAATGTTTAACTTTTTCGCTACCTTTGATCTCATTCCAGAAAGGCACACACATGACACGTGTAATATAATGAAATTCTGGTCTAAGTTGTGTTCAAGTTCCAGCTTTGCTGTTAAAATGAGGCAGGTTCTCCAGGGAAGAGGAAGAGAAGTGCATCCCTCACATTCCACTTAGTTGAAAGGTGATAATGGTAGAAACCCAGGGGTGGATTATTTTCTCAGCCTCTCTGATTGGGATATAGTAGTATACATGGAGCAGGAAGAGCTAAAGTGAGAGAACTACTTCATTTGTTGGAGTAAAATATATCAAATAATGACAATCACAGAAAACTAAATTAATACGAGCACCTGAAAATAACCATTTTTATATAGTCAAATATGCTAATGAATAGAATAGAAAGAGGTTCAGCTCACACTTAATCAATGCTCTATTAACTAATTGAATTTTCACAATGGTTTACTGCCCAAACAATTACCATTTCTTGACTTTGTATGTGTGTGTGAAGATAGAAGGTGCAATGATTAACCTTTGCTCCAATGAAATCAGTCTACTAGACTACGAGCAAGTTTTCTAAGATTTCTTATGATGTAAGCAGGAGCAGATATTTCTTTCAACAAATCTATTTATCACTTCCTTTTTATTTAGAATCTGTTATACAAGTCCAATCCGAATAGCTAACTAGCAAACAAATCATCCCATTTTATTGCCTCACAAGCTCTAGTGAATGAATTGGCGGCAGATTTGTGCTAACACAATGACGACATAATGCAGAATACCATCTATACAATCAGTACACACAAGATTAAAAATTCAGCAGTTGTTTCCATTAAATCTCAAGTTACCAAACCACTGTTCAGGATGCAAACTATGAATTATTGTTGGATAGTACTGCCAACAAAAGTTATCTGCTGCAAAAGTGTCATTCTCCAGAAAAGTTAATATGAATGTTTATATATTTGCATCATGTTGAAACATATGGTGACTACAACAGACCATAAGTTAGCTGGCAAAGTTATGCATAAGATTTTTTTAAATCTATTGAATAGAAATCTTCCGATGGTTTATGGGCAGAATGTAAAACTTTTATACAGTAGCTATTACCAGATTTATCCAGAAGATTCCTCTCAAAGCATATGAAATAATAAAAGTGAAGTATCTTCAGTGAAAAATAGACACACACAAAGAATGATTTTTCATTACTTTTTTTATCAGAGTTAGCAAAGGCAGGAATTTCAGCTCCATTGTGGGAATTGCTGTTCTTGCTGCTGTCCCATTCACACCATGTTTCTCTAGGCAGATGTCTGAGAAAACAAGAGTAAGGCTTCCTGGTATTGTAAAAACAAAAGATTAATCTTGGTTTCCATGCCTTCCTACAGAGATTATCAAATGAAAAACAGGCCTCAGACGCTGAAAGTGTAGTAACAGGGGAGAACGGATCTCCAGTTAATGGCAGAGAAAGTAGGGAACATGGTAAGTCAGTACACTGCAATGTAAACAGTTGTTTCAAACTCTGTCCTTTCCAGTTCCATTAGTCCTTTTCCAAGCAAGCCCTGAAAGAAACAAAGTAAAATCAATCACTGTGCCACCAATGCAAGTTAACATAAAGTTAAAATATCGCATTTGGGGATTGTAAGCAAATCTCTTGACATTTTTCAATTTTAGCCTAAAATTCTTTTGCCCTTTCCAGGTTTCAGGCTGGATAATTAAGGAGGATTGAGGTGCTAATGTACAGAAGTTACACCAGGCTCGAAAATGCCAACTGGTTTTTTTATTGTCCTTTTTGATATATGTTCATATATTTACCTACAGGGTCCACTTTCTATCAGCTTCAAGTCATTAATGTTATTCAGGTTACTAAAAATTCTGTTTCAGCCGAATAAAATAAAACTTACAGGAGGAAAAATACTTTCAGAATTTCAAAAAAGAGAGAGGCTTCTTTCGATTTAAGATATATATTGAGCAGCAAGAGATGAAAATAATGAATCTGATCATTTATTCTAAATTATTTTAAAGAATTAGTAAGAAATTGCATGCAAATTTTAACTGCTTGCTTACAATGGCTTTTGGAAGTTGGTTAGCTCCAAAATTTGGGGGGGCGATTCTCCCAAAGAAAATTCTCAATGCCAAGTTCACGTGAAAACTGGAGTAACTCACGCTATTTTGTTTAGCAGGATTTTCAGAATGAATCTTTGACATTCTGAGCACTGATGTGGAGATGCCGGCGTTGGACTAGGGTGAACACAGTAAGAAGTCTCACAACACCATGAATGGAGTGGGAATGGAGGGATACAAAAGAATGGTCTAGTTTGGACCAGGGAGCGGCGCGGGCTTGGAGGGCCGAAGGGCCTGTTCCTGTGCTGTATTGTTCTTTGTTCTTTGTAACACCAGGTTAAAGTCCAACAGGTTTATTTTGTAGCAACCAAATAAACCTGTTGGACTTTAACCTGGTGTTGTGAGACTTCTTACTGTATTCTGAGCACTGCACAGTGTCCTAGCGGGATTCACTTTAAAAATCAGGGGCCGTGACCCATTCCCGCTGGAGAGGCCAGCATACAGTGCTGAGCAGACCACTGCGCATATGCCAATCTGTCAGCGTTGAGATCGGTGCGTGCACCGTGGCCCTGCACTGCTGGCCTCCCGATTGCTGGCCAGCTCGATCGCCAGCCAGCCCCATGACTTTGCATCGCTGCCACTCCAAAGCCCTAACCCCGATCGCTGGCCTCCCGGACCTCTCCAGGGAAAGCCCCAACGTCAGTCCTCCCCAGCAGCCCCAACTATATCCCCCCTCTCCCACCCAGATGGCCAGCCATGATCACCCCTTCCAGCTCTCTCTCAGCAAGGGGGGGGGGGGTGCTCCTTGGCTTCTGTTCACTCCAGCGGGTCGGGCCACCTGTTCCCCATTAGTTGGAGGGAAGCACTCCTGGGAGGGGGAGATGCAAATTGCAATTTCAATATTTAAATTGGCTCCGCACTGATTTCTGGCACAGAGCTGATCACTCCAAAAAACATTGGCGCGGAGATGCGCAGAGGCGGTGGCTTCCAGCGGGGAGCCCGCTAAACGGCCTCCGCTGACGTCTCCCGGCCCAGTGTGCTGCTAGAACAGCGTAGCAGGCTGGGAGAATCACCCCCCCATCCCCTGATCTTTTTTTGATATTACACACCGTGCAAATTATATATGCCAGTTTTAAGTGGAGACCAACCACATCAAGGGGTGAACTGTTTTGGAAACAAAAGAATACACACCAGTTAAAACTGCAGATGAAGGCTCTACCAAATCAATGCTTTCATCAGGTCTTTTATTTTCCCCTGTTGCAATCCTAGCCTACCACTTCACTATTCAAATGTTACAAAGGACTAACATCAGTAGGGTTGATGTGCTGACATTGAACATGTATTAGTGCGAGCGTGCACAAAAAAAATCGATAACATGATCCCACTGCTCTGTGCTGCAAATTACAGCAACACAGAAAATTGGCGGCATTTCATATCAGGTTTGTGAAATGTAACTCGGAGTTCAGTACGAGTACGGCATTGAATTTCGTCCAATTGAATATCCGGTGTCATCAGTAACAACAGCAGGAAAAGCAACTTCTGTAATTCTCGCCGATCACTCAAAATAAAAGAATAAGGAGGGAGTCCTGACTAATATTTGAGATCTTGATTCGTGTTGTGCCTTTTCTCATTCTCTGGACATCTGAAGTGCAGTCACTGTCGTGCTGAAGGCAAGCACAGCAGCAAGAGCAGTGAGACGAAGGACCACTTAATCTGCTTTGGTGGCGAGGGAGAACTCCCTGTTCTTCCTGTAGAGTGCAGGAGGATTGTTTGTATTGACTTGAGCTTCCAGGTGGAACATAGAATCGATGTAATATCACATCAGAAAAATAGCTCCCTGGCACGTCTCAAATACATTAAAAAGTGCAGGGAAAGAACTCCGAGAAGCATAAAGGTTCAGCCACAGTCATGTATAGACTGAGCATCTATTTTTGCCTGTGTTTTTAAACTAACAGTAAGTTTTTTTTTAAAAAGCAGCTTGCATATTAACTTCCTATGTCATTAGAAAATGCTAAATGCAAATATATGATGATGTGGAAAATGAATTCCAAGTAACACATAGTTCTGATTGCTAAGGCACCAGAATTATGTGGGCCATGAGATATTTCCTGATGAGCCATGACTGTTTAATTTTCAGTTTTTTAAAATCAAACTATTAATGATTCTGGTGGATTTCAAAATAAGTCTTGGGCTGAAAATTCTGTTGCTGTTCTGATGGAGCACTCATGCATAAGGGCAGAATTTGGGGCACAAGCCTATATGCCAGAGTTACATTAGTCCTAAAATACGTGCTTTCCCTCAATTAATGCATGCTTTCCAATGACAGAATTAATGAGGGCTAAACCTGCTGCCTTAGAAAATCCACCATTTACACCAGACGCTCAGGGTTATTCTAAATAAAATGCACAAATTGCTGTTTCTCTTTGAAAGAAATAGTGTGGAATTCTCCCCAAAAAAGTTCTAAGTGCCTAATTAGTGCAAAGAATGGAGTAAATCACGCTGTTTTTTTTTCAGCGGGACTTTCAAAATGGATCTCCCACACTCTGCAGTGCACAGAGTGCCCTAGCATAAATCACGTGAAAAATCTGTGGGCGGGGCCTATTCCCGCTGGAGAGGCCAGCAGCATAGCACTGAGTGGGCCGCTGAGCATGCGCTGATCTGTCATAGCAGAGATCGGCGCACGCACAGTAGCCCCGCGCTGCCAGCCTCCCGATCGCTGGCCAGCTTGATCACTGGCCGACCCCGCAACGCTGCCCTTCCGATCCCCCCCATCCCCTGATCGCTGGCCCCCTGGACATGTCCAGGCTAGCCCGGACCACCCCCCTCTTTCCCCCCCCCCCCACCCCAACCAGAAGCCCTGACCTCCCCCACTGCCGCCCCACCTCCCCCACCACCACCACTACCACAGCAGTCCCCACCCTGGCAGGCCGACCCCAGCCCCCAATCCGATGTCCAGCACCTCCCTCTGTCACTGGCAGCAGGACCCCCCACCGATCGGCCTTGCCCCCTCTGGCCTCGCCCCCTTGGCATTGCCCGATGCCCGGTGGATGTGCCAAGGTGCCCCTTGTATATTACCACTTTGGCCATTGGGCAGTGCTAGGGGGCCAGGCGGGCACTGCCATGGTGGCAATGCCCAGGGGGCACCCCCCCTTCACCCCGAACCTCCATGACCCCCATTCATTCCAGCGGGGTTCAGGACACCCCCTCCCTGTTAGTGGGGAGTTATTGTAAATCCCACTGGAGTGAGCCACTCCTGGTGGGAGGGGGGAGTGGGGGGAGGGGGTAAGGCTAGCGGGCCCGGAGACTTCAGTCCCGGGCCTGCTAATCAGATGTAAATTAGAATTTAAATAATCTATTCAGCTCCTCGTCAATTTCTGGGGGAGAATCGCCCCCATAACGTTTGTTTGACGCAGTCCGGGATTTTCCACAAACATAAAAGGTGTCTGCTGTCAAATTCTGAAGGACGAGATGGGAATGAGCGATTGAATAATTATTCTCCGTCTAGCAGCTAATCCTCCTTGGCATTCCACAAGCAAGAGAGCATCATTCGTTTTATGCAAGATATATGCAGCAGTGTGACTTAATCACATTTATTGTTTCTGATGAAATAGTCAAAGGGAAGCGGAGTGGCTTGGCTGAACTGAAAGGCACCGTTAGCAAGGCTGCAGGGAGGAAGATTACACGCATCATGAGTTTGGCAAAGAAGAAGCAAGCTACTGAAGAACAGACTTCTTCAACAGAAGAGGACATTCCATGCTGTGGTCAGTACTAATCCTACCTTCTGTTACTTGGTTTGATAAATATTTCCGGCACATTCTGTATTTGTAACTGTCACAATACGACTAAAAATCACCAGTCTTTATTGCACACTCTTGTCATAACCCCAACTCAACATTGCTTTCCAGTTTTCAGATGACCATGTGAGCACAGAGTATCTGTGCATCCCAAACAAAGCCCTTGTTACAAGGAGGAAAAAGCTGCTACATTAAGAGTTCCCTTGACCCCTAGCCTCAAACAGATCTGACCTTTCCTTGGTACAGTTGGTGAGAACAGCATACCAGCTGTCCCCATCACAGAAGTGAAGCTCACCTGGGAGGTTGAAGGCTAGATACCAAAAACATAAAAAGAATCTAAGATAAAAGCAAAATACTGCGGATGCTGGAATCTGAAACAAAAACAGAAAATGCTGGAAAATCTCAGCAGGTCTGACAGCATCTGTGGAGAAAGAATAGAGCCAACATTTCAAGTCTGGATGACCCTTCGTCAGAGCCAACTGGTGGCACTTATTCTGATGGCACTTATTCATAGGGTGCCACAAGTACCAGCAGAATTCACACCACCTCCCCCGCCCCCTCCACCTCCCCACCCCACACACTCCCGTCCTGGTGGCCATTGTTTATATGTGAGCATTGTACTGGAGGAACATCATAATTCAGTTTGATTTTGTCCTCAGCAGAGATCCACGGCTGAATAACAAGCACGTTTGGAGATCTCCTTTCTGGCCTGGATTGTTGCAGCCCATTGTAATGTCCTTGCTGCTCTGCTGGCTGGGATCATGAGTTTAACATAACCTGGGTACTTTCTGGTCTGCCAGCAGCACACCTGTCAGTGCATTTCAATCATCAAGGCGGTCACCAACAAATGTAATGTTCTAAATGGTAGATCCCATATTGCTTTTAGTATTCACCCAGCAACGAGCAAAGAAAATAAATGGAGTTGCCTGTAAACTCAGCTGACTGGATGCCAATAATAACTTGCCATGTTCAGAATACTTCACGACCAGTAGTCCAATTAAGGTGCAAGGGTGCTCAGCAGCCTGAATGTTAGCATGCAGTTTTTGTTCTGTGATAAATAATGCATGTGCGCAGCCGTGCAAAACAATTTAAAGAGACCAGATACTGAGAAAAATTGGCCCCGCACATTAATGAAATTGTAACAAGAACATTGGGTGGAATTTTTCCATCCCAGCTGCCGCGGGAATTGTAGCGGGCGGGAAGGTACCATGCAAAGATCCCTTGACCACGGGCAGGATTTTCCAGTCTTGGGACGAACGTGGCTGGAAAATCCCACCCATTGTTCACAATATTCCGAAGAAGTGGAGAGGAAAAATCTAGAGTGAAGGGCAAGAAGCCTGAACATGTAGTCTTTAGACAAGTATACAGAGAAACCAGTCCAGACACAAAGAGATTAGGACAAAGATCAGGCTCCCATTAAGGAATGGAGCGTGCAATTGTCGTGCGGTAATCTGGAAACATTAACAGATTCTCGTTATTTTCCACCAACTCTAAGAAGAGCATTTGACTTTCTGGCAAGGGTGATGATTTCACTGAAACAGTTGCTGCTAAATCCATTAGCACTCATCCAGGAAAAGTCATTCTCAAATCAACAAGCACTCAATCATAGGCCTGTATCAGTCCAGGTTGGGTTCCAGCAAAGGTCAGAGTTTCAGTCTGCTGGCCATATGTCTGGTGAGTCTCAGCAATTCCCACCACCCAGACACTTATCAGGGACACCTGCACCATATGGCTCACTTGTATGTTTCTCTTCTGCTTGCTCGATCTCAGCAAAAAGTTACATGGATGCTGGGAATAATTAAGACTGCTAATGTTCTAGTCAGGCTGTAGAGAAAGGTTTACAAGGTGTCAGGATAGATTTGGCATGTAAGTAAGCGTGGTAAATATAACTGGGCTTTAGGGATTCGTGCTTCATGAGTAAAGCTAGCGGTTTGGCAATATAATTGTATGTACAAAAGCCATTAACAAGTGACCCTTTTTAAACTTTGCCTACATGAAGGTCGTCTTTTCAACAAAACAACAGCGGCTGCTTGACTATAGAGGAGTTGGAGTAAATATAGTCAGATGTTATAGCACCTCAGACAATGCCAAAATAATCATTAGTGTTGATTTTTTCAATAACAATTAAACTATATCTGAATATTTTCTATCCATCATCGCCCCCCACCACCGCTGCCCACGCCCAATATCCCCTCCCAGCTGACTCCCTGTACAATTTTGCTCCCTGAATTATAATGTGATTAGTACCATGGTTACTGTCCTCTCAGTAGTACCTCATTTGTGTGGTCATAACTTCCACAATCATAGTATACAACCCTTTGTATCTTGTTTGTGTTCTTCCCTCACTTAATAGATCCTCATTCATACCTTGTTCCTTTTTATGGACTCATTGCCTCTGACAGAAGTTTGAGCTACAGTTTCTAGTTGGTATGGTAGTAAATCTGCCTTAACTGGCCCCGGTGCCCTAAGCCACAGAAAGGTCACCTGGCTGCTCCTGGTCTATCCATTGGTCTAGTAGTACTAGAAGTTGGGCATTTATGGATATCAAATGAGGATGGGATTCAGGTCAGTTTGCAAATCTTTCCACTGTCATTTGTGTTAAGTGAAATAGCGGAGAGCCCAAACAAGATAAAAAGGATTAGATGTTCCGGAAAAGAAGCAATCGAAATGCTGAGGATTGAAGTAAAAGGGATAAACAGAGTCCATCTGGTTCACTAATGTCCTTTAGGGAAGGAAACCTGCCGTCCTTACCTAGTCTGGCCTACATGTGACTCCAGAGCCACCGGCAATGTGGTTGACTCTCAACTGCCCTCCAAGGGCAACTAGGGATGGGCAATAAATGCTGGCCATCCAGCGATGCCCATGTCCCACGAATGAATTAAAAATTAAATTAGCAGGATGTCCCCATGTCTAGGGTAGCAGGCTGGGAGGTGGAGTGGGAGAACAGGGAAAGCTGTATCGAGACAGCAGTTGCAGTCCTGCTGCCGGGGAAGTCTCCCAGTGACGGGACCAGTTTCTGATCAGATGCCTGCAGAGGTGAGCTGCTAATTTAAATAACTTAAAGTCCCTCTTAAAGGTGATTAAAGCTGGACACTACGTAATCCAAAGCAGTGGCCACAGGCAGAGAAGGCCACACTCCACAGCTCCAGTGAGCCCTCTGGAGGAGCCTGCCTGCTTGGACATTCTGATTTAAAATATTTTACTTCCTTCGCTGAGCACGTCACCATATTGATGTGTCCCCTTAATCTCCAACTTGGGTGGCACGGTGGCACAGTGGTTAGCATTGCTGCCTTACAACGCCAGGGACCCGGGTTCATTTCCAGCCTTGGGTGACTGTATGTGTGAAGTTTGCACATTCTCCCTGTGTTTGTGTGAGTTTCCTGCAGGTGCTCCGCTTTCTTCCCACAGTCCAAATGTGTAGGTTAAGGGGATTAAAAGTGTGAATACGTAGGATTATGGGGATAGGGCAGGAGGGTGGGCCAGGGTGAGATGCTTTGTCAGAGAGTTGTTGCACACTCAATGGGCCGAATGGCCTCCTTCTGCACTGTAGGGATTCCATGAGTCTATAAGATCCTTTAAGTCTGAAATGGTCTGAAAATGAACTGGGAAGTTCAGAGGGTTAGACTGTGACCTTTCACCTCTGGGACTTTGATTTGAATCCATGTCAATGACTGTGAGGGTTGCGCATAAACCTGATGTAGGGTGGTCTCAACGCAGTTCTTGTTGGGCACAAATTGTATGGCAATATTTAGCCAGCTTCCTCATTGGGTCCACAAGGTGACTGGTGTGGGTGATACTCCATAACCACTGATTATCATCTGAGGTTAGGGCAGTGACAAATTTAAGGGCAGAGTGGAAGAACTCTTTGTTTACATCTACCTGTTCATCTGCCCCAGCAACAATATCCCCTCACCTTGGCAACATAGCTTGATGGAAGCATAAAACTGCAATTCCACGGAGTGGTGAGAAGCAGTTTTCGATGTGTGATTAGCCAACCTCAATGATATCACTCTGGGGAAGTACAAGGTAGGCGTTTTGCTTTGGTGAAGGAAAGAGAGATAGGTAGAAGAACACTATCACCGGGTCATTCTTGTCCATTTCCTCATGGCTGCTTCAATGCAACATCAGCGCAAATTTGAGAGTAGGGTCGGAAATCTTTGGTCCCATTTGTCCTGCCGCCACTGCCAGCGAGGCCGGAGAATTTGGCGCTCAACCAAATCTCCGGTCACTGCTGCGGGACTGGAGAAACCCAGCTGTAGGTGATCCGTGCGTTGCCTGAAGATACTGGGAAATCTGACCTACAAATAAAATTCAGGAGTAGCCTGTCTTTTTTGAGATATACATTTATGCTGTCATTTACTAGAATGGTAATTCAGATTCTTTCGGAGAGTATTAATCAGATTTCTACTGCATAGCTGTGACAAACCTAGAAATGTTACCAATACGTAGAGCAAAGTCGTGATCAATGGGATTTGATTGAGATGTAATGCACTGTCTGCAACACGAAGTGAACAAATTGACCTCCCTCCTTTCGTAATCATCTTTTGTGCTCAAGCTTGCCTTAAATGTGATGTATGTCATGTTTTACTCTTAATTCCATTCCAGGTTACCTTAATGTGATGGTTAACAACTACTGGAGAGAGCGCTGGTGTCGACTGAAAGGCAATACACTGTACTTCCACAAGGACAGGACGGATCTAAGGACACATGTGAACTCCATTGTGCTGAAGGGGTCTGAGGTGATACCAGGATTCGGACCAAAACATCCCTTTGCTTTCCGGATCCTTCGAAATGGACAGGATGTTTGTGTGCTAGAGGTGCAGTTATAATTAATTATCAGGCAATAGCTAATTTTGATTAAAGAACAAACTAAGCTAAATATGAGAATAGAAAAGAATAGATTTGGCATCTCAAGCTCATTCTGGATTACTTTAGCTCACTCAAACTAGTATCCAACTGCACTTGGAACTCCTTGAATATTTTTGATTCCTTTGATTCCTTTACATTGCATGGTGGATCATTCTATAGTTAACTACAGTGGACGCAAGGAGATCATGCAATAAAAAAATGAGCTGTTAAATGATATCCAAGAGACTTGGGAGAATGCAGAGTTGAAGAAAATTATAAACAAGAAGGCTACATTGGAGAAATTAATGGGACTGCTAAGTTCCCAAGACCTGGGAGGGGTGATTCTCCCAGAAAGATTCTAAGTGTTGAATTTGTGTGAAAACTGGAGTAAATCCCGCTGGTTCTTCCAGTGGCAGTCTCAAAATGAATCTCTCACATTCTGTGCACTGCAGAGTGCCTTAGCATGAATTATGCTGAAATTCAGGGCGCGGGGCCTATTCCCGCTGGAGAGGTCGGCAGCATAGTGCTGAGCGGGCCACTGTGCATGCGCTATGCTGCTAGCTCAAACGCTGGCCAGCCCCATGACCCCCGCATCACTGGCCCTCCAACCCTCCCCATGGTCCGATTGCTGACGCCTCATGCATGCCTGTGCCCAGCCTCGGCCCCCCTCCCTCAGCCCCCATCTGCCGCCCCCACCCCCACTGCAGAGCCACCAAACCCCCCCAATCCCCAGCAGTTATACCTACGTTGAGCCTATATTCTCTAGAGATTCGAGGAATGAGAGCTGATCTCATTGAAACCTACAAAATACTTAAAGAAATAGACAGGGTAGATGCAAGTGTGATGTTTTCTTTGCTTGGGAAGTCTGGAATCAGGGGACACAATTTCAAAATAAGGGGGATGCCACTGAGATGAAGAGAAATTTATTTACACAGAGGGTTGTGAATCTGTTGAAGCTCAGTCGCTGTGTATGTTTAAAGCAGTGATTGTTGGATTTCTGATTAACAATAACATAAAGAGCTATGGTGAGGGTAGGTGTAAATGGCATTTCAATATCCGATCAGCCATGATCGTATTAAATGTCAGAGGAGGCTCAACGGGCTGAATGGCCTACTCCTGATTCTATGTTCCTAACAGTGAACAGACGGACAAGGTCCCAGCTTTGACCATCATCTCTTCTTAGCATTAGCTACGTTTAGCTACCAGGGATTCTGCAATTGACCTCAGCACCAGTTAAATTACAGAGGAGTTCCTGTTCCTGATTGCTTTCCTTACTGGAAGTGAGTCCGTGTGAAGGATAGATGAGGAAGGATTCAAGTGACATAGAGTTAGAACTGCATTGAATTTTACAGCACAGAAATGGGCCTTTCAGCCCAAGAGGTCTATGCTATGTGTTTCTGCCCTGCACCATCATCTCACCCTTTCAAAATCTGCTTCTATTCCTTTCTCTTTCATGTACTCACCTCACTTCCCCTTAAATGCATCTGTGCTATTTGCCTGAACCATTCCATGTGGTAGTGAGTCCCACATGTTCACTACTGCCTGGATTAAAAAATTTCTCCAGGATTCCTTCATGAATTTATTGGTCAATATTTTATATTTATGACCCATAGTTTTGGACTCCCCTGAAAGTGGAAACATCTTTTCTACTTCAACCCTATCAAAACCCTTCACAATTTAAAAAGATCTCAATGAGGTCAGGTTTCAAGCTGCGCTTTCCTTCCCTGAACACTTAACATACAAAGGAAAACACAAGTGAATGCAAACTAAAGAGTCTGTTTTATCTATGATTGAATAACCTCCTGATACTTACCATCAAAGTTCACACATGAACCATCACTGGGGTGAAGTATCTCACTCAGCAGTCAAGGTTTTTAGGGAAAGGAGGGGAGCAAAAACTTGGCAAAACAAAAAGAGTAAATCACAAAAAGTAAGTGGATCTCATTAAGCTCTTCTGATCAATTCATCAAAGGGCATTTTTGAGCACACATTACAACATTAACAGCCACATTGGTGTCTCTTTAATAGTGTTTAAAAAACCTTATAAAAAAGTTACAGTCAAATATAACGTTGGAGAATCGTTCGTAAATCTGTCAAATTCTCAATATTAATATGACAAAAATTAATTCAAAAGACATTCATTATTCTATATGATGAATTCAATAAATCTCTGAGGTTGCATTATAAACGTATCAGTACAGCATGGTATCAATGTAGGAGCACAAAAGTCTTTTTTTTAAATAATACTGGACATTTATAACAAAAGTGAGATCATGTAAATCAGTCATATATTCATAAGTTGATAAATGTGAATCGAGAAACGTTTTGTTAAGGAACCGTAGAATTGTTACAGTATGGAAGGAGCCCATTTGGCCCATCATGGCACCAGCTCTCGTTATGAGCAATTCACTTAGTGCCATTCCCCACCTACTCCCCATAACCCTGCATATTCTTCCCTTTCAGATAATGGCCTAATTCCCATTTCAGTGCCTCAACTGAACCTGCCTCTCGGGCAGTGCCCAGACCTTAACCACTCATTGCATGTGAAAGTTTTCCTTGTGTTGCTTTTGCTTCTGTTGCCAGTGACTGTTAAATTAAATCTGAGAACTAACATTCTCGATCTTTCATGATTGCGATTAGTTTCTCTCTATCTACTGTCTCCAAATCCCTCATGATTTTGAATAACTATCAAATCTTCTCTCGGCCTTCTAAGAAATGCTTCCAAATTACTTCCTTATTAAGGAATTTGTTTTGCATTATGACTTCTTTAACTGATGCTAGAGTACCATTCACAGTTCTCCCTTGTGTCTATTACAGACGAACTCCTCTGAGGAGATGGGTAGGTGGCTGGGACTTCTGCTTGCAGAGACAGGCTCAACCACACAGCCAGAGGCTTTGCATTATGATTATGTGGATGTGGAAACAATAGCAAACATAGTGGATGCAGTTAGACACTCCTTCTGGTGAGTACACTGTATACATACCTTGCATTCAGTTGATCTTTCTCTACACCCTAGCTATGACTGTAACACTACATTCTGCACTCTCTCGTTTCCTTCTCTATGAACGGTATGCTTTGTCTGTATAGCGCAAGAAACAATACTTTTCACTGTATGTTAATATATGTGATAATAATAAATCAAATCAAATATTATGTATATAATGAACAACAGGCCTCATTCTTGTTGCGAGTAGCTCATTATCATTTGCCATGTTAAATCTTCCCTCCATCCGCAACTTCCAGAATTAAACGGTAAATACATTAATCAATTTCAGGAAGGAATTTGCACAAGTTTTAACTCTTTTTGCTCCTTCTTTCCAACAGCCCTGTGAGTTTTTACGTGTGGGTTGGGACAGTGAGCATTAGTCATTTTGACTAATTTTGAATATGGTGCACTTGTGAGCTAACATAGTTCTTTGCTCACACAATATTGATGTGCTCTTTCAGCGCGGGGGTCGAGATAGTAAATAAAAGCTGAAACCTCCTCCTTCTTAGTCTGTAGATTGCAAACCTCACTGGTGTACTTCTGTTTCTCAGTCTAGAATATGACCATGTTTAGTCGATTAACTTATTTTGTTTCATTATCTAGGTGGGCTACTTCCTCAAATAATTCAGCACTTTATCTGTCCGATTCCAGAACATATGATGAAGTACCATATGAGAAAGTACAGGTGAGATACCCAGTGGACAGCAGTGCTCTGTAGAAACATTTAAACAGAAATTCAAACAAATTGTGCAAAGAATCAAATTTTTAATGAGATGTTTTAAGTTACCAATATTATGGATCAGTTTTGAGACAGGAATAATGAGGCTAACAGCACTGACGATTATAATGAGATGAAGCAGCCAGCAACTTTTAGCTTTCAGAAATGCACAGTTAAATGCATCTTTTCCCAGGAACCAATCTAGTGAACCTTCACTGTACCGCCTTCAAGGCAAGTAAATCCCTCTTTAGATGTGGAGACTGTGTGCGGGATTCTATGGCCTTGCTCATCCCGAAACCGTAAAATCCCGCCCGAGATCAACAGACCTTTCCGTGGTCCATCCCTTGCCCACTTCGATTCCTATGGCAGGTGGGGCAGTAAAATTTCGGCCTATAGCTGCAATGGTATTCTAGTTTGTCTATAATCCCTTTACAATTGTAGCAAGAGTTCCTTACTCTTATACCCCAGTCCTTTTACAATAAAGACCAACGTGCCATTTTCTTTCCCAGTTACCCCAACTCCATGAGCGCTTATCTTGTGTATTCATCTTTTGTGCAACACCTTATCAAACCACCTCTTAGAAAATCCAAGTATATTACACCTGTTGATTCCCCTCTCCCCTAACCATTTTATCCTCAAATAACTATAATAAATTTATCAAACATGGTTTTCCTTTTGTAAAACCACATTGACTACACCTGATCATATTTTGATTTTCTACATGTGTTGATTTATGTTGGACTAGCAGGCCTGAAGTTCCCTGTTTTCTCTCTTCCCTCCTTTCTTCTATCCCAATGTTACATTTGATAACTTCCAAAATGCTGGGACTATACTAGAATGTAGGCGGCTTTGGAAAATCATAGAGTCATAGAATCACTACAGTGCAGAAGGAGGCCATTCAGCCCATCAGGTCTGTACCAACCACATCCCACCCAGGCCCTATTCCCATAACCCCACACATTTGCCCTGTTAATCCGCTGACACTAGGGTGAATTTAGCAATGCCAATCAACCTAACCCGCACATCTTTGGACTGTGGGAGGAAACCGGAGCACCCGGAGGAAACCCATGCAAACACAGGGAGAATGTGCAAACTCCACACAGACAGTGACCCGAGGCCGGATTTGAACCTGGGTCCCTGGCGCTGTGAGGCAGCAGTGCTAACCACTGTGCCACCGTGTCACCCTCATAACCAGTGCACCTGTTATCTCTGCAGCTACCTATTTTAGAAACTTAGGATATGGGCCATCATGTTCTGGGAATTTCTTGCCTTTTAGTCCCTGAATTTTCTCAATTTCTTCTCAAGTGCTGTGATTAATTACTTTGGGCTGGATTATCATCCTCAAACTGGCTATCAGGAGTCAAGAAAAATCCTGGCTCGGCCCATCTGCCTCGGGGAAAAAGTGCTCACAACAACTGAATTTTTATTGTGGGTTTTGGGGGCGGTGGGGGGGGGGGGTGTCGGGAGGGAGGGTGGACTGCAGGCTGTAGTCAGGCCAGCTAACCCAGGAGAAAGTTTGGAGGCAGCCACAGAAGCTACTGGGTCCAGAGATGGTCTGTCTAAAAGGCCCGGTGTTGTGGGACTTCATCCCAGTTAAAATAAAAACATTAAAATCCTCCATATCTCACCCCATACACACCCCTCCACACTCTCCCAATGCTCCTCATGCCAAGCTTTGCTCAAACCCTCCAAACAATCCCCATGGTCCCTCATGGCTCCTACGCAAAGCTATGATACTTCCATACCCATTCATCCACTCTACATGGAATAGAATCAATTAAATCTGTATGACAGTGGATGTGTAAAAAAACTTTTTAAAAAAGCATTCATTGATAACTTCACACTTTCTTTAAAAAATTCTCCTTATTACCACAGCCCAATGTAAATGTCAATCATCCTGACCCTTTAAAATATTACTAGCTGAAACTGCAAGCACTCGAAATTACTTTATCTTGTGTAATTAAGCATTGTGAAATTGACAGTATAGATCAGGGAGCCAGAGCTGTCAATCAAACAATGTTTTCCTTAGGGCTCATATGTTTTAACAGGCTTATGGGTTTTTGGGCTCTCAGCCAAGCCTCATTTTGTATTCTTAGCTGCAAATCTAGATATCCATCAGAGATACAAAAGACCTGAGCCCCAGAGGTTGGCGTGGGAGGTATGATGGGCTAAGGCATTGGTTGGGGGGTATACCTTAACATTGGGGGCATAAGGGGCCATAGGGTTTGTTTGGGGGGGGCATCCATGCTGTATGAAGATTTTGAGAGTCCCAACATGTCCATGTTTACTTCAATGAATTAACCTTGTAGAAGCTCCCCTCATGTAGTCTGTGGTTCACATCACCTCTGAAATACATGAACCATGGCTCTTTAAAATTGCAGAGGACAGGGATATGCATATCCTTGCAATGGAGCCAGTCCGATTGGGAGTGCAGGATGTGGGCTTGCAACCCAAACTAGCCCAGACCTTTAGACGGCATTCCCAAAAATCAGGAACTCCAGCAATGGGATCAGGAATTCCTGGCCCCTATTTTTCAAGGGCTCCCAACTCATCCTGACTCTGTCAAAATCCAGCCCTTTAAGTTCCTCACTTTTATTAGTCCTTTGGCTATCCATTATTTCTGACATGTGATTTGGGTCTTCTACTGTGAAAACAGACAAATAATTTGTTCAACTGCTCTGCCAATTCCCCATTCACAATGCTACTTTTTGTCTTGTCTCTGCCTCTAAGGAATCAACATTTACTTCAGACACTCCCTTTTTTACAGATGTGTTTTCTTTGAAATGCTTCACACTGGCTGGGTGTCACAAGCAGTCACTTGCAAGACCATATTTTCCTTTGGAGGCTAGCTTCAATTGAATAGTTTCCATGAATGTAAATGATACAACTTTCTTTCAAACCAACCTTTTCATCTCCAGAAGATGCAGATGATTAATTCTGTAAAGAAGTTTATTTTTGTGTTTTCAGATAGTGCTTGTTTTGGAAATTGGTCTTTTACTTTGAGTTGTTGGCTGAGTGATTCTATGAAAATGTAACCTTTCAAAACCACCATTATAGCTGACCCTCCCAATGACACACTCATGATATAACTACAAGGTCATTTACATCCCTTCCCTGCTAATTTAAGTTTACATCTAAATCTGGTTTTAATTGTAGGGCTGTTACACGGGCAATTAAAGTTAAAGTTTAACGTTTATTTATTAGTCACAAGTAAGGCTTACATTAACACTGCAATGAAGTTACTGTGAAATTCCCCTAGTCGCCACAGTCTGGCACCTGTTCGGGTCAATGCACCGAACCAGCACGTCTTTCCGAATGCGGACGGAAACCGGACCACCCGGAGGAACCCACGCAGACACGGGGAGAACATGCAAACTCCACACAGACAGTGACCCAAGCTGGGTCCCTGGCGCTGTGAAGCAGAATGTTAACCACTGTGCTACCATGCTGCCCTCCTTTCCATGATTTCATGTTCAAATGGTAGTACTTTGCTAGCCTGAGCCAACACAAGCAATAAAATCGGGCTAGCAACGCTAGCTTGGAACATGTGGACTCATCATTGAATCAAGATATATTTAAGGCTCTCGCCTGACAGACTTAGTAGCTCAAGCACACACTCTAATATAATGTTAAGCTATATGAGTGGAGAAGGTCCCAGTCCATGATGAATTGGGTGATCTAACCATGCTACAGGTGCCCCATGCATGCCACGTAACCTCAGGCTAAGAATAAATTGTCACATGACCACTCCTGGGACGGTCAGCTCAGGTCAGAAAATGTTTTGCTTTCTTTTCATGTTACGTTGGAGCGTAGAGGAGTATAGAAACAGGACTAGGCCATTCATCCCTTGAAGCCTGCTCAGCCATTACTGGATCATGTCTGATCTGTAACGTAACTCCATTGACTTATCTTCGTTGGCCTTCACACGCTTACCAAACAAAAATCTGTCCCTCTCGGTCCAGGAGGCTCCAATTGTCCTACCATCAGTATCCTTTTGGGCCAGAGAATTCCAGGTTGCTGCTACCTTTTGAGTGAAAATGTATTTCCTGATTTCCCTCCTAAATGGCTTAGCTTTTCCCGATGTTCTTGATTCCTTCATCAGAGGGAATAGTTTCTCTCAAGTTTCACCAATATTAGGGAACATTGTCCGAAACTTCACTATAAATTTTAAAGTATTAGATTAAGAGATACTTAAAATGTGTAAAGCGCAGAGGGACCAATCTTACCAAAAGAATTCGAAGTGCCAAACCAGCGTGAAAACGGGAGAAATTCACGCCCTTTTTTTGGTCAACTTAAAGATTGAATCTTAGCTGACTCCCTCAAAAAATTAAGGCCAAACCAGTTTCGTGTCAGCAGGGGGAGTGGGCAGGGCCTAGCTCACCTGAAAGCCGGCTGATAGCAGCAGAGGGTGCCGATGTGCCTGTGCAGATCAGTGTTTTGAGAGCTTTTCGGGCACGAGGCTGATCGCACCGGATATCCGGTGCCAGTAAAACCGCAAGAGGCGAGAAATCAGGCGCAAACCCGCTTTCTCGCAATCTTACTCGCTCGCCCCGTCCCACCCATCAGCCAGCGGGGAGAATAGGTAAGATCGCCCTCTAAGACTTTATTGTTTAAGCATCTGGTGGATATTGCAAGGATTCTTGTGCACATACTCAGAATCGCGATTGAAGTATATAAAGCTGTATTCATAATTTATGATGCCAATGATTTACAGTCAGTAAATGTGGCTTAATCCAAAAACCTACTGAATTGAAATTTCTAACCTACTAAACCTTGAAAATGTAAATGCGAGTCCCGGTCGGTCACACCCATTTTAGCAAGTGGATTTCCTTTAGTTTTGAAATAGTGTTTCAAATCAGTTTCCTGGTGAGTGAGAAAGTGTTCTGTTGCTAAAAGCTTTCACAGATGTTTCCTCCACTTGCCTGTGACAGACTTTATCCTGCGTTTGGACACAATGGCTATTAAAAACCAGTACCCAGCACAAATCAATCTGAAGGAAGAGAACACCTTGACCAACTGTTACATTTTTTTTTCTGAAGAAGGAACTTTGATGGAATAGCGGGCTTTTGAAGTTTGTTCTAACATTTCCAAAGATAGTTTGATACTGTAGTTTTCACAACACATTTCCCTGTACATTATGCAACTCCTGTCTTAACTGAGTTACGATCTTACACTTTAAGCAACTTATCTGAAACTTCATAATTATCAGGTTTCTTTTTTCGAAATAAAGTTGTTCTCAGGGGGAGGAGGAGTGGGGCAGGGGTAGTGGGGGAAGAGTGAGACAGGGGTAGGATGGGGCGGGGTTGAGGAGGAGCGGGGCAGAGGTAGCAGGGAAGTAGGGCAGATGTAGTGGAGAGGGGGGGGGGAGGAGTGGATCCTGGACAAAAGGTATATATTTTTTTAATTTACCTGGGCCTCTTAGGGCAGCACGGTGGCACAGTGTTTAGCACTGGTGCCTCACAGCGCCAGGGACCTGGGTTCAATTTCAGCCTTGGGTGACTGTCTGTGTGGAGTTTGCACATTCTCCCCGTGTCTGCAGGTTTTCTCCAGGTGCTACGATTTCCTCCCACAGTCCAAAGATGTGTGGGTTAGGTTGATTGGCCATGCTAATTTGACCACTAAGGTCAGGGGGATTAGCAGAGTAAATACGTGGGGTTACGGGGATCGAGCCTGGATGAGATTGACATTGGTGCAGGCTCAATGGGCCGAATGGACTCCTTCTGCACTGTAGAGATTCTATGATTCTTCTGGCTAATCCACGGTTTCCATGGATTCCCCCTCTTGCCCACCTTATGGCAGAACTTTCAGGAGTAGACTTCCAAAATCCAGAAGATAAAATGGAGTTGAGGTATTAATGACATCATGAGGGCATCAGGAGCCTCAGCCGACCATGGTGAAGATAAATGTTGAGAAATTTAGCTCGTTAGCACCTGCGGTTCTAGTGTCACGGAAACTGTTTCACTACCAAAGTAGCGTATGTGCAGCAAAAGCACTCCTCCAGTAGTATGCTGAGTAAGCAGACCATGATGTTAGTTAGGATAATATTGATTTGATGTCAGAGCCTCAATTTCTAACATTGCTGCTCCATCTCTTAAATGTGCACAGCTAAGCATGCGTGCAGCAACAAAAAGTGGTATTGAAAGAGATTATTAATTAGACCCCACTTGGAGTGCTGTGAGCAGATCTGGGCACCACACCTTAGGAAGGATATACTGGCCTTGGAGAGAGAGTGCAACAAAAGTTTACACGAATGATACCTGGATTTTAGGGGTTAAGTTATGTGGGGACCAATTTTCTCTAGAATTTAGAAGGTTAAGGGGTGATGGATCAAAGTCTTCCAAGATAATAAAAGGAAAAGACAGGGTAGATAAAGATAAACTATTTTCACTGGTTGGAGATTCTAGAATTAGGGAGCACAGTCTAAAAATTAGGGCCAGACCATTCAGGAGAGATGATGGGAAGCATTTCTCCACACAAAGGGTGGTAGAGATTTGGAACTCTCTTCCCTAAATGACAGTTGATGCGAGATCAGTTGCTAATTTTAAATATGCATTTTTGTTAAGCAAAGGTATTAAGGGACATGGGCCATAGGCAGGTATACAGAGTTAGGCCACAGATCAGCCATGATCTCATTGAATGGTAGAACAAGCTTGAGGGGCTGAATAGCATACTTCTGTTCCCTATGTTCCTATAGGTACTGACAGGAAAGGCATTGCAGTGAAGGCTTTGGCTCCGACATCAATTGTTCTGGTCAGACCACCAGCTGCTTGTCATTGGTGCTGCCATTACCATTCTCCTTGGCTTGCAGCGTGACAGAAAGACTATTCTGAGGCAGCAAAGAGGCGGATTAGCTGCTTGCAAAGAGAGCAGGAGGAGGAGAAAGGCTTTCAGCAGGAGGTCTTATCCACCCAGGGGCTTATGGTACCATACCCTGCAATGATGGACCACCAGCCTGCAAGAGAGAGGGAAGTATATCAGTGAATCTGGTGCAGTGTGTTTGGGTGTCACACTTGAATATTTAGGAGTGAGTGTAAGGTGTGAGGAATGGGCGTGAGGCTTGCAGCAATGCTATTTGCTTGAGACAAAGCTATCAATGTGAAGTATGGGTTGTGGTTGCTCCAGAATGTTGGTAGGTGAGTGAAGTGTGGGCGGGATTTTCCGGCCCTGCCTGTTGCCGGGATTCTCCAAACCCACTGAAAGCCAATGGACTTTTAGCTGAGCTGTCGAATAACCTGCAAAGGGCCCCCCCCCACGACAGGGCAGGAAAATACCGGCCTGTGAGTGGTGAATGGAGCAGGATGCAAGCCAAGTGATTCATTTTCACGGATGATCACTTGTGCGAGGTCATTAATCTTTTTTTCCACTCCTTTCCAGTCCTCTGGCTAGGCTGCCAGAATTAACAGCAATGCCTTTCTGCTCCCAGTGCCTTCTCAGTGTTGGCCTGGTCCCCTGTGAGTGGAGAACATTTTTCCTCCTGGACCAAGGCCTCCAATGTTGGGTCAGGGAAGCTTTGGACAAACTCTCTGCCCTCTTGCACCACACTCCCTCTTCTTCTAGATTAGACACTCTTCCACAGTTTCTTCCAACAGCTGCTACAGCCACAATGCACTTCCCTTGTAAGAGGTGCAGGCTCGCTTTAAGTACCATCATACAATCCCTACAGTGCAGAAGGAGGCCATTCGGCCCATCGAGTCCGCACCAACCACAATCTCAGCCAGGCCCCATTCCCGTAACCCCACATATTTACCCTGCTAATCCCCCTGGCACTAGGGTCAATTTAGCTTGGCCTAACCCACACATCTTTGGACTGTGGGAGGAAACCAGAGCACCCGGAGGAAACCCACTGTTGACCTCTCTCAAACTCCAACCCCCCCTCTCCCGCCCCCGACTACTGAAGACATTTGCTGTCCACATTGCAACTAACGAAGCATGAGTTAATCATGCATCACAATCCCCATGACGTCTTCTGGTCTTATCCAACTCTTTAGCTCCATAGTGTTACAGGCAGGGAGTGAGGATTTGAGCCTGGTGAATGCAAATCGTTTTATCCTCTTCCAACTCACCATTCTCTCCAGGCCAGGGAGTGGGGATGCAGGTAAAATTAACACCAATGGTCTACAAGTAACTGAAGAAAGAAACATTCAGTATTCAGGTCCGCATTTCAGAATTAGATTCTTGGTCAGAATTTTGGCTATTTTAAAGTAAAGTTTATTTATTAGTCACAAGTAGGCTTACATTAACACTGAAATTAAGTTACTGTGAAAATCCTTCAGTTGCCACACTTCGGCCCCTGTTCGGGTACACTGAGGGAGAATTTAGCCTGACCAATGCACCTAACCAGCACGTCTTTCGGACTGTGGGAGGAAACCAGAACACCAAGAGGAAACCCCTGCAGACACGGGGAGAACATGCAGACTCCGCACAGACAGTGCCCAAGTCGGGAATTGAACCCAGGTCCCTGGCGCTGTGAAGCAGCAGTGCTAACCATTGTGTCACTGTGGCAAAGGCCCTACTCGAGAAGTGCTTGACCTATCTTTGTGCTTCCCAGATGCTGATAAACTCTGTGTGTCTTCTCCACAATCTCTTGTTTTTTTTAAAAATTTCAGATTCCTAGCATTGACAGTTCTTTATTTATATGTTTATATTTCACCACAATTCTTCTATAAAAGATGTAGCATTCTTTAACAGTTGTGCTTTTGCAGAAAATTTCAAACCATGAGCATGTAAGGTATTGACAGGTGTGGCATAAAAAAACAGCCTGTTTGACCTCTGTGGGCCTCCAGTTTCCTGTGAGCCTCGTTTAATTTATGACCATCAAAGCTCCACCTCTGATCTGAGAAGCTTCTCCCATAAACTTTCACAGGAACAAAGACCTTTCCCACTTTTGTCTCGAGGGAATATTTCACAGGCAGGCGGGAGGGACTATGTGGTGGGAATTTATGCTGTGTTACAGAAAAAAACGGCTGTTTTCAAAGTCTGTCCCTCCAGATGCAAATGTGATCCTGGGCCCTGTTGCAAGCCTGTTTTGCCTTTGTTTTTGTTAATAATAGCAAATTAGAAAAGATGTGAAAGCTCAACGCTGGTGGGATCAACAGACAGGTGCCCGAGGCCGTAGATATATTGAATGATTTCCCAACGCTGTAATATCCAAAAGGCCTGATGATATACACTGCAATCCACAATGCTTTCAGATTTCTAGAATCCTTCATCCAAGAAAACAGTAATGTTCTTCTCAATGGACCTATATCCAAGAAAGCGGAATGCCCACCATCAAGGTTTTACCTCAGCTGCTCACTTTCAATGCAGCAACAATGTTCCTGGGGCAGAAAACCATCATATTTACACATGCCTTCAAAGTTACAACTTTAGAATACTATTAGTGTGTGCAGATTTTCTAAACAAGGGCTGATGCAGATGCCAAGTGCCTTGCAAAATAACAATATAGAATGAATGGCTATTTACATGGCATTCTAGTTTCCATCAAAAAGAATTAAGCATGGCCAATGCACCTAACCTGCACGTTCTTCGGACTGTGGGAGGAAACCGGAGCACCTGGAAGAAACCTATGCAGACTTGGGAGAACGTGCAGACTCTGCACAGACAGTGACCCAAGCCTGTCACGAGCTCAGTACATACCAAAATACCTCACAACCAGTGAAAGACTTGGGCACTGTCACTGTTACAATGTAGAAAATGTGGCAGCAATTGAGCAAGTGCATCAAAGCAGCCTCATCTTCCTCCTCCCCTTTTGAAGATAGTGACTCACAGTCAGCTGCCTCATTTCTGGATCTATTCTTGAAATTGGTGAGTTGGAGCCTGCAGTTCCACCAAATCCAGGCAATTTTTTCATGCTCCTCCTACCTCCACGTTAGCACTATGGTTGCTGCCGTTCCTGCTTGCTCTCTCGATTGGTTTCCTTTTCCCTGAAGTCACTTGCCTGCCTTGGCTGGCACCTGAGCTGAATAAAATTCAAAAAGGGTCCAGAAGGGCAGGGTGCATTGGCTGTGTTTGATGACTGTATCTTGCCACAGTTATGAGGATGAGACCAGAGGATAGGTTTTGATTGATCCTTGTATCTCCCCATTCTGGTGGGCCTAGTCCACATGCTACATGGATCACGCACAGTTTCACGGCTAATGTATTTAGGCCCACTTGGACCTCGCCAATGCTTCAGCGCAAACCAAACACTGAACTTGACTGATCTGCCCATATCGGACAGTGCATTTGCTAACTGCAACTTTAGCAGGCCTTTGGTTCACAGTTTTGTTTTTGTCTTCTTCAGGTTGAAGAACAGAAGCGACCTGCCACCTCACAAGTAAAACGCCAAGCTTCCATGTCAGCTGATGCCTCACAGAAAACTAATGTTCAAATTAAGATTAAACGGCACGGCTCAAGTAAGAACCCGGTTTTATTCACAATTTATTCCTTTTCAATCTTGCGTTCCATTTTAAAAGTTAATCTCATCCATCTGGGGGGGAGGAACAAGGTAGGCTGAACTAAAATGGTGAAACAAGTCAACTCAGGGACTGCCATGTGGATCGGTTGAGGCAGGCACAGCTGCTAGTTGGTGCACACCTGGCAAATCAGATAGAGTAAGAGTTTTAACAACACCAGGTTAAAGTCCAACAGGTTTATTTGGTAGCAAAATGTCTCTGTCTGCCTTGTTTGTGAGCTGATATCCACTCCATCTGACGAAGGAGCAGGGCTCCGAAAGCTAATGGCTTTTGCTACCAAGTAAACCTGTTGGACTTTAACCTGGTGTTGTTAAAACTCTTAGTGTGTTTACCCCAGTCCAATGCCGGCATCTCCAAATCAGATAGAGGCAGTGAGTCATTGACAGTGAGTAATGAGGTAAGCAAATTGGCTTGTTGGTTGGACTCCACTCTTGTTCAGAAGTTCCGATTTTTTTTGGCGGCTGGGGTGGCTACTTGGTAAATGAAGTACTCCCGAGTGCTAACCAAGATTCAGCTGCAACTTTGTGGGTGGCACGGTGGGACAATGGTCAGCACTGCTACCTCACAGCGCCAGGGACCCGGGTTCGATCCTGGCCTTGGGTGACTGTCTGTGTGGAGTTTGCACATTCTCCCCGTGTCTGCGTGGGTTTCCTCCGGGTGCTCCAGTTTCCTCCCACAGTCCAAAGATGTGCGGGTTAGATGGATTAGCCATGCTAAATTGACTCTTAGTGTCATGGGCACTCGCAGGGTGGGGTTATGTGGATTGGGCCTAGGTGGGATTGTTGTCGATGCAGGCTTGATCGGCCGAATGGCCTCTTTCTGCTCTATAGGGATTCTTTGATTCATTTGCTTATCAGAGAACCTTCACTGACTTTAGATCAATTTTCCAAAATACTCTGAGGGCTTATTGATTAAGTCACATGACTCATTTAAAGGCCTAACTGCTGCTTGCTTAATATTTTTAAAGGTTTAAAAGCTGTGCCACCACACAAATTGTAGTGATGGTTCTGTAGTGACAAAGATTCGCAGACATTTCTTTCACAGTCACTACAGCAAGATCCAAAGCCCAATATTAGGATTTTGACATTCTTTATTATGAAAAAGAGTACAGCATATCAAAGAACAAAGAACAATACAGCACAGGAACAGGCCCTTCGGCCCTCCAAGCCCGCGCCGCTCCCCGGTCCAGGATTGAATCCTGAATCCAGGATCCCCGCCCAATTTTCCTGCCTATCTACATCCTAATATCCTATCCACCGAGCTGTCCCTCACAGCTACGATGCTTTGTTCATCACAACCTCTTAACTCACCCCCACCCCCCCATTCCAGACCATGTGATCTCCAGGGAGAGGCGAAAACCCAGAGTGAAAACCCCAGGGCCAATATGGGGAAAAAAAAATCTGGGAAATTCCTCTCCGACCCCCTGAGGCGATCGAAACGAGTCCAGGAGATCACACTGGCCCTGATCAGAAAATGCTTCCCAACCCTATTCATTTCCACTTCTGCTTTACGAACACCATCTGAATTCCCTGCCCCCGAGACAGGTTCCCAACTATCCGCAGTCTCGCTCTGTACTGGCACCAGCAAGATGATCTTAGAATGAAGCCTTGAAACGAGAAACAAAGAACAATTAGCCCGCGCCGCTCCCTGGTCCAAACTAGACCACTCTTTTGTATCCCTCCATTCCCACTCCGTTCATATAGCTGTCTAGATAAGTCTTAAACGTTCCCAGTGTGTCCGCCTCCACCACCTTGCCCGGCAACACATTCCAGGCCCCCACGACCCTCTGTGTAAAATATGTCCTTCTGATATCTGTGTTAAACCTCCCCCCCCCTTCACCTTGAACCTATGACCCCTCGTGAACGTCACCACCGACCCGGGGAAAAGCTTCCCACCGTTCACCCTATCTATGCCTTTCATAATTTTATACACCTCTATTAAGTCTCCCCTCATCCTCCGTCTTTCCAAGGAGAACAACCCCAGTTTCCCCAATCTCTCCTCATAACCAAGCCCCTCCATACCAGGCAACATCCTGGTAAACCTCCTCTGTACTCTCTCCAAAGCCTCCACGTCCTTCTGGTAGTGTGGCGACCAGAACTGGACGCAGTATTCCAAATGCGGCCGAACCAACGTTCTATACATCTGCAACATCAGACCCCAACTTTTATACTCTATGCCCCGTCCTATAAAGGCAAGCATGCCATATGCCTTCTTCACCACCTTCTCCACCTGTGACTTTTTAAAGATGTATAGTGATGTAATAATTTTATTATAATACTGGTCCAATTTTGATCGATTTTGGATTGTTCCTTATGAAAGGAATGCCCGATACTGTTTCAAAAATGCAAACTTCTTTAACAGTTCAACAGACCGACAATGGGCAGGAGGTGGGATCATGTTTTAAGCTGCAGTGTTTGCTTTTCTTATGATGAAAGTCAAGTGTGAACAGAATCAGATTTTTCTTTCCGACAACGGGGTGGAAAATCTCCAGCCCCACTTTCTCGGTGGCGGGAGGTGGCGCACTGTTCACTGGTAGTGGGATTCTCTGGTCCCCCCCCCGCTGTCAATGGGATTTTCCATTGAGACTACCTCACGCTGCCTCAGAATCCACGGGAAAGGATGCGCTGCCAAGAGGGCCGGAGAATCCCATCGGTGTGAACAGCCGGAGACCCCCCCCCCCCCATCTCCGGTCCCCCTCGGTTTTTAGTATTTGTAAATTATAGATATTTCCAGACTTCTGACTCTAAACACAGAGGTCTGAATTTTCACTCGTGGGTCGGGAGTGCAAAGTCAGAATGACAGTTCTCTTGACAGTTCCAATGGGTTTGTGCACTTAGTACACACATTCGTGCTTCTTTTAACAATCCCAAAGGTGTCTATGAACCATATCAAAAAGGATACCCTGTGCCTCTAAAGAAGTCCAAAAACTTTAGACTTTCTCTTACCAGGTCTAATATGCATTAACCATGTTTTGGACATCCCACTAGTATTTTCCTGAGGCAAATTAATTTTAACATGTGCCTTCGTGAACCATGGATGTAAACATTAGAATTCTTCCCCCATTCTCTCCCCTGCAAGAAAGGCAAAGTCTGGGTTCAGGGGTGGGATTTCCAGATCCAAACTCCCACTGTCTGTCCGTAACATCTGTCCAAACTTCTGACCAAATTTCGATGGGTGCCAACCTGGAATTTACAAATGCGATACCTGGAAGGACACGGAGCTAGTAGCCTACTACACCAGTGTTTTGCCCAATCAGAATGACACGATTTTATCACTGCTTTTGATTATAAAATTAATTTAGGGAGCTGTAGGCCAGAATTTTACCGCCTCGCCCATCCCGGAATTGGGGTGGGTGAGGCTCGCAAAACGGAATTCTCCATTGGCCTCGGTCGGGATTTTACGAGCCTTGCTTGGGCAAGGCTCGTAAAATCCCGGCTGTAGAGGTCCTGCTAAGCCACCAGGGCTTTTTTTTAATTAACTAGACATACCACAACAGCACTTTCCAAGCAAGCTTCCCCTTCCCTAGTGAGAATATCAGAAAGTGACAGTTCCAACAGGCTTTGTCACTGAGACTGACTTGGAGAGAGCCAAGGTAGTTGCCTGTGCGTTTTGAGTTAAACTGTCTCTAATGAATGTACAGTCCAAGAGAAATGGGTACGGTATATTCAGATTTTGTATTTAAAAGTTGTAATGAAATGCATGCAGCCACCTCATTTAAAAAGAATAATAATGTGTTGGCAGTGCACAGTGGTTGTTTTCTGTTGTAACGAATGTAGCAGGTGAGGTATCCATAGTAAGTTTAAAACTCAAAAGAAATGTTCTCCCCATGTCTGTGTGGGTTTCCTCTGGGTGCTCTGGTTTCCTCCCGCAGTCCAAAAGACGTGCTGGTTAGATGCATTGGCCATGCTGAATTCTCCCTCAGTGTACCCAAACAGGCGTTAGAGTGTGGCAACTAGGGGATTTTCACAGTAACTTTATTGCAATGTTCACGTAAGCCTACTTGTGACACTAATAAATAAATAACATAACTTGTATGCGTTAGCTGAGGGTTTCAACAACGGTGGGAAAAAAATCCTGTCCATCAGAAAGTAATCAGAACCTCTTTACAGCAATGTTGCAAACAGTTATATTTGAGCCACGATTTGATCTTAAATGCATCAGTTCTGATTGTTTGTGGTCTGTGTCAGGGAGACATAGAATTAGGCTTCCAGCTAAACGAGTTTTGATGACCACAGGGTTGTCTTAAAGCTGCAGCATGTTGTATGCACTAAAGCTTAGGACAGACACACAGTTTAAATGTCATCATTCACACAGGAAATGGGAACGCTATTCCCCTGGCAACCTGGTTGCCTCATTGGTGTTCCTCTGCCAATTATTGCAACTGTTCCTTTGGGACCAGGAGAAACGATTTATTACAACAAAACTGGTGTGAATTAACAATAGTTTATTGCAATGAAATTGAGCTGCAATTTGAAGAGCATCCCAGGCCCAAAGGTACATTGTGCCATTTCTCAATTCATGTGCCTAATTAGTTAGTTACATTTGAAGGTGAATCTAGGCTAGATGTGGGGTTCATTGAATAACACAGAAAGAGGACATTCGTTCTATCATGCCTGTACTGGCCCTTTGAAACAGCTATCTCATAGAAATCATAGAAACCCTACAGTACAGAAAGAGGCCATGCGGCCCATCGAGTCTGCACCGACCACAATCCCACCCAGGCCCTACCCCCATATCCCTACGTATTTTACCCACTAATCCCTCTAACCTACGCATCTCAGGACAATAAGGGGCAATTTTAGCATGGCCAATCAACCTAACCCGCACATCTTTGGACTGTGGGAGGAAACCAGAGCACCCGGAGGAAACCCACGCAGACACGAGGAGAATGTGCAAACTCCACACAGACAGTGACCCAAGCCAGGAATCGAACCCAGGTCCCTGGAGCTGTGAAGCAGCGGTGCTAACCACTGTGCTACCGTGCTGCCCCTGCTACCGTGCCGCCCCTATCTAATTAAACCTGATGATGAACTCTTATGCGATATCTGAGGCAAGCCCTATGTGAGTCTCCTGCATTCTCCCAACATCAGAATAGTATGTTACACTTTGTCAAACCCTGGGAGTATGAAGGGCTAAGTGAGTCCAGTGGTGATCCAAGCTCACCACTCTACTGTCCCAGCCGAAACATCTGAACTAACTGAAGCTAGAAGAATGCAAATCCTTACAAAATAAGAGAAAATAATTCCGTATAAATGACGAGGCTTGTGTAAACATGAAATGCTGAGTCCACAATAGTGTTTGCACTCATGACTCAATCCCAGCTGTCAGGATGCCATCAGAGTTTACTTTAACACTCAAACACTGAATTCCAGCTCATGTATATCCTGAACAGATGACAGCTCATAACCTGCATTTCTTTTCATCACATTGCCTTTGTCACATGGTTACAAAGTGTTGAGATTAAACACAGATCGCACCAGGACCTGTGTTAACATTAGTATCCCATTGCTATCAGGGCACATAGCGAGTGAGCTTGCTTTCTACAAAGGAAAGACTTCACTAAATACGATGCACCTTGCTCAGAAATTCAAGGCCAACTTTATAGTGCAGTTCCTCCTTTAAAGGGCTAGGGACTACTGTACCCCCTTGACAAATGGGCACAAGAGTCCAGCATTAGTTTGTTAATTAACGCCTTCTACAAGAATTTTTTTTTTCCATGAACTTCATAACTAATTATTGAAACTTAAATAGATAACAACACAGACAATGTTATATTTATAGCCATTCTAAGCTGTTGAGTGCAGTATGGAATTTTACAGGACATTTCTTTATCAGGGGCTGGAACAAATCTGAACATTTAGAGACAATGGCTGGAATTTTACCGGCACGCCCGCCCCAGAATCGGGGTGAGCGAGGCTCGCAGAATGGAATTCTCCATTGGCCTCAGGGGGGGCTTTTAGAGCCTTGCTCGAGCGAGGTCGTAGAATCCTGGCCAATGGGTGCGATCCTACTGGCCATTCACGCCCCGCTACCGCTGCAAGTGAGAACGGAGAATTAGGCACTCAGCCAAACCTCCGTTCACTGCAGTGGGACCAGAAAAACCCGCCGGTGTGAACGGCCGGAAGATTCCACCCAATGACTGGAACTTTCCCAGGGCGAGGGATGCATTCAACCCTGTTGACAACGGCGGGGCCAGAAGATCCTACCACCGGCCAATGACAGGCCACCTTCATGCCAGGTTGTGCAGAAAGTTCCACCCAAAAACAATGGAATAAGTTTTTTTATTTATGCTGCTTGGATCCTGTGTCAGTCTAGGCAACAGCTCATCTGACATTTCAACAATTCCTACTGTGTACACAGTACATGCACACACTTTGAAAAAGGCTTTTTGGATGAAATTTCCTCATGCAACATTGCATTATGAAAGTCTATGTGGATGAAAAATAAATTTCAGTTCACTAGACAGTATTAAAGACGCGAGTAACTGATGGGGTTCTTTCATGTTGGTCGTTTGTTTGAAGTTAATAAAGAAATACACTGAGGCCTGAATTTTTGTAAAGACGGAAAGGGTCTCTGGCTTAGCCAAAATGCTGCCAGAGACCTAACTCTACAAGCTCCGCTCCTGAACCGGGCACCCAGCATTTTCGCTGAGGGATGAAATTGGAGACGAATTGCAGTTTGCTTATCCATAATTCACAGAGACAGCTGCCCATGTAAATGTGCAGCTGGCTTCAAACAAATCCAATTTTTGTCACTGGGATGTCCAAAACATGATTTGTGGCTGTCAGACCTTCCAGGAGAAGGACTAAAGCTGCCAAACATCTTTGGAGAGATAGTATACCCTTTTGGATATGTCCAGGGACACCTTTGGGAGAGGCCAGATACCCTTTAGGATTTTTAAAAGTAGACATAAATGCACATAAAAAGTGGATAAATGCATTGGAGCTGTCAAGGGAACTGTCAAGCTGTCAAGGGGACTGTAAAGGCTCATTGGAGCTGTAAAGCTGTTGAGGCATTTAAGTCACCCAGCCTTTATACATATTTTTTTAAATCATGCTGCATTTTTAAGGAAACAGTGCTTGCTATTTCACTCCATCTGTAGACCTAATCCAGAGGGGTTATCATTTATAGGATTTGTGCTACATGACCGATTTCACAAATTATCATTATCACCGTGATTTACCTGACAGTTCAGTTTGATTGACAGCTACAAGTGGTTACAAAGTCTTTGATGTGGGGTTGTGAATATAAATGCTTGTTTTACAAGGAGATTAAGCACTTGAATAAATCATTTGTTTATATAAGGAATTATGGGTGGAAATTTATGGCCCCTCCCACCTGCAGAATCTTTTGGTCCCGTTGAAGTCGATGGACATCTGAATAGCTCACCACATATTGACCCCACCCCCACCATGATGGGGCAGTAAAATTCCACCTTATCTTGTTGAAGTAACGTAACTAGTGAATGGGATTTTATGAAGGAGAGATTTTGTTTATACAAAAAATAAAGTTTGCAATAGACAAAGAATTTTATCTTTTTTTATCTGAGCATGAGTCCTGAGGTCTACCCATGGTGGATCCTGGGTGAGTTGGCATGGAAGATGTAAGGACAAAAGATAGTGGGTAAGGCCATGTGTTAGCAAGAGTTGGTACTAAGTTGGCATAGCTGCTGTAAAGGGCCATGGGTATGAGTGAGTGGCATATTTTGGAATAAAGGGTGTGAGGTGCAATGGGGCTGTGGAGACATGAAGTGGCATGAGTTGGCATAGTTGGGACATGGGGTGTGTGTGACAAATGGGGTGAGAACGAGAGGGTTGTTTTTTTCTGCAGCTGTGCCAAAGTCCCAGAAACCAAGGCGGACCTTTTAAACAGCTCACCTCTACACCCAGCAGCCCCTCCTCACTGTTTCTGGGGGGTGACTTGTTAGCACCCACACCCGGAACCAAAATCATACCATCCAGGGTACTTACTCCCGCGACAGGCTATGTGGCACGGGAATTTTTCTGACTCCATGCTCCTTATTCAGGAGTGAAAATTCAATCCTGGGGCATTTAAAAATTCTCACCCTTGTTTTCAAATTCCTCCAAGGCTTCCCCCCTCCCTTAGACTAATCTCTTCCAGCTCAACAACCCTCCGAGATATCTGTGCTCCTCTAACTCTGCCCTCTTGGGCATCGCCAATTTTAATCACTCCACCATTGGTGGTAATACCTTCAGGTGACTAGGTTCCAAACTCTGGATTACTCTCCACACACCTTTTCATCACCATGCCTCACTTTCCTCCTTTAAGACACTCCTTAAACCCAAGTCTTGGACTGAGCATTTAGTCATCTGAACGAATATCTTCTTAACTATCTCAAGCTTTGTCTTTTCATGCTCCTGGGAAGTGCCTTAGGATGTTTCATTATGTTAAGGATGCCACATAAATGTAAAGAATAGAGGAGCAGAATATTATTGAAATAGAGATTGACTGCAGAATGGTACTGAGGAATCTGGGTGTCCTTGTGCCTGAATCACAAAAGGTAGTAACAGCAAGTAAATAGAAAGGCAAATAGAATGTTGGTCTTTCTTTCCAGTATAAAAGTAGGGAAGTCTTACTACAACTGTACAGAACATTGTTGAGACTTTACCAAGAGTACGGTGTACAACCCTCTAGTTCTCACCCCATTTGTCACACACACACCATGCCCCAAATATGCCAACTCATGCCACTTCATGCCTCCTTCCTTCAGGAAGGATATACCTATATATTGGTGGATTCCTGGGATGAGGGGATTGTTTTATGAGGAGAGGTGGAGGAGATTGGGCCCTTACTCATTGGAGTTTAGAAGAATGAGAGGTGACCTTAATGAAACCTACAAGATTTTGAGGTGGCTTGACAGGGTGGATGCTCAGAGGAGGTTTCCCTGAATGGAGGAATCTGGAACCGGGAACACAGTTTAAAAATAAGTGGTCTCTCCTTTTAAGACTGAGCTGAGGAGGATGTCAGAGAGTCATTGCTCTTTTGGATGTTATTTTCCCCAGAGAGCAGTGGGCGATTGAAACATATTCGAGGTTGAGTTCGATTTTTGCTCTACAAGGAAGTCTGGAGTTATGGGGAGTGCAGGGAAGGCAGAAGAGTTGGGCTGAGCCCACAGTCAGATCAGCCATGAATCGACTGAATGGTCGAGCAGGCCCAGTGGGCTGAATAGCCTATTTCTGCTTCCACTTCATATGATCTGATAAGTTGTACAACAGGTTCGACACTTGCTGAAGTTGAATTTTAATATTTAGGTATTACGGTTTGCCTCCAAACATTTTTCCCTCTGAGTGAAAGCTGCTGAAGGCTTTTTTTGTTCCAGTTTAAATTGCTTCAGTGATTTGCAGTGATCAGCACTAGAGATCCCAAGCAGTGTTTTCTTCAGTTTTGAATGCAGAAGAGCACTTTTCCCAAAGGGAAAAGCACTCTAATCTATCTCAACCTTTACAAAGTAGTAATCAATGTGCCCACGTGCAGGACAGAGCCCTATAATCAATCACTGCTGTGAAAACAAATCTAACTTACAATGCAGCATGCAACTATTGAAACCGAATGAACATTTCTTTTAATATCTCAAAGTCTGTCAGTGACAACGTTCCAGGAGCAGGTGTTTGAGCCTCTAGGTTACAGTTCAGTAAAGGAGACACGAGTTCTGTTTCTTCATAAAATACCTTTATTTCTTTGATCCAACCCACACACAATTCTCCATCAACACCCAGTGCCACCTGTAACCCCTTTATATATCAGTGACTTCTATTGAATAATTGACATCAAATTAGGACTTAATTGGAAGGTCTGTTAGTTCATTGCTAACAGCAGTATTTGTTGGTTCTCCACTTGGGACTGAGGTTCCTCTGTGGTTCAGCATTCCTGAGAGGCCATTAACTGCAGCTGGAATTGTCCGGCCGTTCACGCCCCACTGCTGCTGCCAGAGAGGATGGAGAATTCGGTAGTGAGCTAAATCCCTGTCCACTGCAGCGGAATGGGAAAATCCCATTGATGTGAACAACTGGAGGATCCCACCCCACGTATTCTTAAAGAAGGAGCCTGACTACAGTAGGGCAAAGAAGAAACTGACTACAGTAGGGCAACATTAGAAAGGCCTTTGGCAAGGTTCCAGATGGTAGGTTGTTGCATAAGGTTAAATCTCACAGGATCCAGGGTGAGGGAGCCAATTGGATACAAAATTGGCTTCATGACAGAAGACAGAGGGTGGTTGTAGAGAGTTGTTTTTCAAACTGGAGGCTGTGACCAGCGGTGTGCTATTTGTCATTTATATTAATGATTTGGCTGAGAATTTAGGTGGCTTAGGTTAGTAAGTTTGCAGATGACAACAAGATTGGTGGCATAGTGGACAGTGAAGAAGGTTATCTAGGATTGCAACGGGATCTTGATCAATTAGGCCACTGGGCTGATGAATGGCAGATGGAGTTTAATTTAGATAAATGCGAGGTAATCGAACCAGGGCAGGACTTACTCAGTTAATCGTAGGGCGTTGGGGAGAGTTATAGAACAAAGAGATCTAGGAGTACAGGTTCATAACTCCTTGAAAGCGGAGTCACAGGTGGACAGAGTGGTGAAGAAAGCATTCGGCATGTTTGGTTTCATTAGTCAGAACATTAAATACAGGAGTTGGGACGTCTTGTTGAAGTTGTACAAGACATTGGTAAGGCCACACTTGGAATACTGTGTACAGTTCTGGTCGCCCTATTATAGAAACGATATTATTAAACTAGAAAGAGTACAGAAAAGATTTACTAGGATGCTACCGGGACTTGATGGTTTGATTATAAGGAAAGGCTGGATAGACCGGAACTTTTTTCCCTGGAGTGCAGGAGACTTGGGGCTGATCTTATTGATGTCTATAAAATAATGAGGGGCATAGATAGGGTAGATAGTCAACATCCGTTCCCAAAGGGAGGGGAGCCTTAAACTAGAGGGCATAGGTTTAAGGTGAGAAGGGTGAGATGCAAAAGGGTCCAGAGGCAGTTGTTTTATTCAGAGGGTGGTGAGTGTCTAGAACGAGCTGCCAGATAGTAGTAGAGGCGGGTACAATTTTGTCTTTTAAAAAGCATTTAGACAGTTACATGAGTAAGATTGCTATAGAGGGATGTGGGCCAAATATGTGCAACTGGGACTAGCTTAATGGTAAAAACTGGGTGGCATGGACAAGTTGGGCCGAAGGGCCTGGTTCCATGATGTAAACATCTATGACTCTTGACCCCTGTATCTCTTTTCTTCTGTATCTCTTTTCTTCTGTGTCGCTTTTCTCCTGTGTCTGCTTTTTCTGTGTCTCCTTTTCCCTGTGTCTCATTCCCGTGTCACTTTTCACCTGTTTCTCTTTCCCCCTATTTCTATATTTCCCTGTTTCCAATGTTGTAAACCTCTATGACTCCAACCAAACACAAATAAAGCAAAGGAAAATGACCTGTGAAAGTGGACCACTTGTGTGGGAACATCTTGCAGGAGGGTTTTTTTAAAAATTCTAGATAATTGTATTAGCTGCAAATATTTGCCTATATTTATTAACCTCCGGTTAAAAATTAACGATGATGGAATACTCTCCATATTAAAGAAATAGGTTGATATATTAATGGTACATGTTAATTTGTCAATGACCCAAACCGGGGATTGAACCCAGGTCCCTGGCGCTGTGAGGCAGCACTGCCTTACAGCGCCAGGGACTTTGGTTCAGTTCCTGGCTTGGGTCACTGTGCGGAGTCTGCACATTCTCCCCGTGTCTGCATGGGTTTCCTCCAGGTGCTCCGGTTTCCTCCCACAGTCCGAAAGATGTACTGGTTAGGTGCATTGGCCGAGCTAAATTCTCCTCCGTATACCTGAACAGGAGCCGGTGTGTGGTGGCTAGGGGATTTTCACAGTAACTTCATTGCACTGTTAATGTAAGCCTACTTGTGACACTAATAAATAAACTTAAAACTGAAACTTAAACTGTATCTATTTGCAGAGAGCCAAGAAACATACATTTAATGACATGTTTTTTACACATGTTGGGAATTTGAGAAATACACCTATCTTTAGAAATTCTTTTCATAGCGAAGCACACCCTTTCTCCACTGGAACTCATAGTTTAATAATGGCAGAGGCTGGAATCCCAAGCATGAGCATTATGTCCTTATCTCACCACATGGGAATCAAATTACACTTTCAAATGAAAATCTATTTATTGAAAACAAATTTTTAGCTCACCACCTGTAGCTTGATGCCATCCCTATTTTTCAGATGCAAATCAGTCAAAATATGGGAAGACCCGAGCGGAAGAAGATGCAAAGAGATGGCTAACTGAGAAGGAAGCACTTGAAAATCAGAAGAATTCAATTCGCAGAGAATTGATGCAGCTCCGCAAAGAGAAGAAAGAGTTCCGTGAAGCTCTGAAAGTTTGCACAGGTACAGCCTTCACCTTACTCCTTGAAACACAAGGAACCTTGGAAGCTCAGTAATATGTTTGTAACAAATCTATTGGTACTGGAATCAATCAACTATTAACTACATTACTGGGTCAACATTCAAAGATATCAGACTTTGAATAGCAGGAAGCCATTTTCAGTATTTTTATTCTTACTTTTGCAACAATGAGCCAAAGGTTTGGAAGCAAACCTTGAGTCCAATTGCTAATGTGGGGAAAAAAGAATTTGGGTTTGCATGCAATTGGAATTTTATTTTGTAGTTGCTTTCATTTTTTTTCCCCATCAAAGTGGCACACTGATACTATAGAAAGAAAAAGTATGGTAAGTTCTCCAGGGGTTCAGGCACTTTGCCAAGAAGCATGCAGGCTCAGTACCTGGTTTGTGCTCAGGTAAATGATCTCAGGCTGTTATGGGACCATGGGCACCACAATCGATCTCAATGTTCCCACATTGGTAATTGGCAAAGCTGGGCAGAGTTCCTACTTCTGACACTGGAAATGCACATGTGTGGAGAAAAGGGGGAGAAGAACACAAGTTGAGGATGCGGCATATTTTTCTCCTCAATTTTCCAGAAGTTGCTGTCAGTTTTATACAGGTGACGTGGAGAACCAACAGTTTGACCATCATTACAAATGTTAATTCTGGGCCATCAAATTCACTCACTCTAACTTACACTTGCTACTTGATTCTTAATGTGGGATTTTCTGCCCCTCCCCCCCCCCCCCCCCCCCCCCCGCCCTCTCCCCATGGCCTGTTTTCTGTTTTGAGAAGGCAGCTTGCCAGTGGCTGGCAGCGGGATCATCCAGCCCCACCGCTGTCAGCCGAGTTTCCCATTGTTCGCACCAGCTGCAGGCCGCCGTCGGTGGGCCTGGAAGATTGCGCCGACGGGAACGGCTGGAGTTGTGCTCCGTTAGTCTATTAGTTGTACGGTCCATCAATCTGATGAGTTAAGGAGAGGAACCATTGCTAGCCATATTTACCCAGGTCCGAAATGTCCTGTATTCCTCGTTGCAATGTTATCAGCGCTTATTTTCAGCAACTCCTTCGGAAGAATGTAAAAAACCTAAATACACAAGGGCAAATCAGGACCATTATCTGTTTCACTTATTTTTCTATAGCTTCTATTGCCATCTAGTGGCTGACAACAGCACAGTTATCACCTCGCTAGGTGAAAGTAAGGACTCATTTGTCAATTAGGAAGAGATAACAGATTCTGTCCTGGTCAGTACTTATCCTTCAACCAACCAAATAGGTTAATTGATTCTTATTTCGTTGCCATTAACGTCTTTGTGTGTATAACTTTGTTGCTGTGTTTGCCTAAAAAAAAAGTAATAACAAAAATAATTCATCGGCTAAAACAAGTGTTACGTGACATGTGAAAAACACTTGAGTGTAAGTTTTATTTCACCTCAATAAATCTGTTGTTGATTTTTTTCTTTAAAGATTAGTTTGAATTTATTCTCTGGTGGTGAATTGTACAGATTTGGCCAAACCCACAACATCTAGACACACAGTATAGAAGCTTTCACGATAATCTTTCACAGACCAACAGCAGTGTTTCAGTCTTTCGCTGGAAATGTTGGGAGGATCCTCACTCTTGCCATTGCGATGGAGTGAGGGCAGCACCTATGGATGTTGCTCATCATTGCCAGTGTGGTGGTCTGGAGGAGTGTACTTGTCTTCCCGTCCATCAGCTTTTCTTTTTGCCTTCTGATATCAGCCAACCTCTTTCTCAATTTCTGATGGTGAAAAGGTTCACGGAAATTGTCCATTTTTGGTTTACGTCGCACGAAGTAAGAACATTAATTAGGGCATTAGCAGAACTCCCTCTGCTTTGTAAAGTAATTGGGAATTTGAAGCAGATGAAATTAATTAATCGGAGACACAAACAGAAAATGCTGGAAAATCTCAGCTGGTCTGACAACATCTGTGGAGAGAGAACAGAGCCAACATTTCGAGTCTGGATGACCCTTCATCAGAGAACAGTCCTCCCTCACCACCCCCCCCCCCTCCCCCACCCCGATAAAAGCCCCGTACAGCATGCCACCAAGCCATGAGTAAATATTTTGTTATTGCAATCTTACTAATTTGAGGCAAATCTACTCTTTAAAAGGTATATCTTATTGCTCCAAATTTAAAGATGATATGCACACAAATTATTTCCCGTTCTTACTTCGGTTATCTTAATTCAAAGATGGGGAATCGTTTTATGCATCTTGAACCCCGAATTAATTCAAATTGGCGTGATTAATCCAGTGCTTGAAGCACCTCAGACTTCTGAAGGCACCATAAACTGATTGATCGAATCATTTGACCAATTCTGAAATGAATTTATTTGAAAAAATGATTATTTCATGAATTCTAAATATTATACATTTAACTGACCATCTGTGGAAGTGCCTTAGATATATCAGCTGTATACTTCATTACTTTGGATTGCCCTTTCCAATTACAATCTCTCCTTTCACTGATTTAATTACTGTGAAAATATTGCTGATAAACCAATTGTGGAATCCTTTACAGATGCAGTGACTGAAAGCTCTTGGCATTTAAAGGGACAATATTGGCTTGAGAGATAGAGAAAAAAGTCGAGGATGCCTAACATCTATCATTATGAGTCTGCTGTAATGTGCATGATAAGCCAAAATTATCACATTGAACGCACTCACAAATAACGTTGCTCTGAATTGTACAACATGCGATAATTATTCTGGTTTTCCCAAACCTTGCCAATTTGCCCCATAAAGACATTATTTTACATTATTATTTTTCTAGTGCAACACAGCGCCCACCACCACACTGTTCATTGTTTGTTGTGTCAATGTGAAGGCAAGTTTCCTAATTACAAAATATCATTTTGTGTGCTTTAGCTGATGAAGATGCAGTGCTGTCAGTTACAACATCACTGGAAAAAAGAAAGAAAGGTAAGAAACTGACATAAGAAAATAATTTTTATCTAAAAAAATTATAAAAATATATACTTAGTTGTTGTGAATTTCAGTGAATATAAGCAACACAATGACATAGTCCATTCATGCACATTACCATGAAATGGAAGGACAATTACTCATTCTCCCTATTTCACCAAGCTCTTAGTTGCTATCATGTGAAGAATGTCTGAGCGTTTATTTTGTTTGGCACCTCTGCGCAATGGAATGGAAAATCATAATATTGTCACTGTTGCTCACTTCCTAGTAACACACTGAAAAGTGGCAGAGGCAGAACCCTAGAGTACACCATCACAGATTACGGCATGAGTTGGAGGGGGAGAAGTGTGGGGAGGAATGAGTTTAATACCTTCATAGGTTTAAGGGAATGGGAGGCATATGAAAGGGGTTTAATTATTGGCAAGAAATTGAACTGACTGACGTGGAAATAAGATTGCCAGTGAAGATGGGCACAGCTGCTTCAAGTCATTGATACATGATCACAAAAACACACAAACAATGAACCTCTGCCTTGTCACTAGATCACTGAATTAATCTGATTAACAATTGAATCACACAGCCAAGTTTCATCCCAGATCTCCACTGAGGAAAGTCTGCATTTGAATGTCTGGGGGAGAGAAGATTTCCTCTGTGTGTGAGGTGGAACCAAATTATACCCACATTAATTAAAAATAAGTTAACATGCTGGAGGGATAACTTTTGACCATGATCAGAATTGGGCATGACTGTGCAGGAACTAATCTGCCAAGATTCATTGCCATGCTAACTCATGAACAGTAAAATGTTGGGTGCGATACAGTGAGAGGTGACTGGCAAACCATGCAACTATACTGCAACATGTGTTAGCACTTCCAGAAGAGGTGAAGAAATTAGCAAGCAAAAAAAGCAATACATGAACCGTGGACCAGCACAATATCAAGGGCCAGGCATAACCAATCTTAATTGCTCCAAACCAAGTCACATTTAGACTTTTCCAAGTAACTTACCATTGGTCCAATTGAACTCTTCAGATTAAGCTACACCTTAGCAATATACTCATCCCGGCTTGGGACACTGTCTGTGTGGAGTTTGCACATTCTCCCCGTGTCTGCGTGGATTTCCTCTGGGTGCTCCGGTTTCCTCACACAGTCTGAAATTCATGCTGGTTAGGTGCATTGGCCATGCTAAATTTTCCCTCAGTGTACCTGAACAGGCGCCGGAGTGTGGCAACCAGGGGATTTCCACAGTAACTTCATTGCAGTGTTAATGTAAGCCTACTTGTGACACTAATAAACGTAAATTACATGCCTTTGGTAATCCTTTAAAGAGGTTTCATTTTAAATGTCAACAAGGAACATGCACTATGCACATGGTGATTGGTTTAAAGTACATAATATGGACATTTTTCACAGGTAAAAAATCTCAAATTGCTCTGGAAGAGAAGATAAGAACGCTTGAAGAAAAATGTAAAGATAAAGAGACTGAGCGGGTCGAGTTGGAACTCAAATTAACACAAGTAAAAGAGAATCTGAAGAAAGCTATTGCAAGGGGAGCAGAAATTAGTTTATCCATCGACTCCAGGTCAGACTCTTCTGGTCTGCAGGTACTTGAAAAATTTTATTTTTGAAAGAGAAATGGAAATAAATTGTGAAAAATAAAATAACAAACCTTAACATCTTCTAATCATTACATATTTAAGTTTAGTTATCATTTAGAAGAGTGAGAGTTGATCTCATTGAAGAGCACACATTTTTATAAGGCTCGACAGGGTAGATGTTTCTCTTGGCTGGCAGGGGCATCTAGTTCCAGGGGACACAACCTCGGAGTAAGAGTTAGGCCATTTAGGACCAAGATGAGGAGGAATTTTTTCAGTCAGAGGATGGAGAATTCTAAAGATTCACCATCCTCTGACTGAAAAAATTCCTCCTTCGAGGGCTGTGGAGACTCAATCATTGAGCATGTCGTCAATAGATTTTTAGATACCAATGACATCAAGGGATATGGGGATAATTCCGGAAGATGGTGTTGAGATAGAAGATCAGCGGTGATCCAGTTGAATGTCGAAGCAGACCCAAGGGGGCAAATGGCCGACTCCTGCTCCTGTATTCCTATGTTTGTTCAGTTGCTAGAATTTTTTTCTCTTTCAAGTTTAAAGGTTGTCAGTTTAAGGCCCACTCCAGTACTTAAGCACACAGTCTATATTTGATGCCTGTACATACTGGCCGGAATTTTCTGGCCGTTCTCGCCGGTAGGATCTTCCAGTCCCACCAACCATGAACCCCTGCTGCATGCTTCCTGGCATCGAGGAGGTAGGGGGTGTATCGAACAGGAAACCCCTTTGACAATGGCAGAATCTTGTGATCCTACCACCATCCATTGGCGGACAGCTGCTGCCACTGCGGGGGGTGAGGTGGAAAATCCCACCCACTGCATTTTCTCAGTCTGTCAGAGACATGTTAGACTAACCTACCAATTGGGTTAGCTGGGTGGAAAAAATGTTGTTACACTATTTATAAGAGAGCAGGAAGTTCTGCTATTCTGACCAATGCTCCTCCTTCAAACAGCATCAACAAAAACAAATGAATTGATCAATCATCATCTTGGTGTGTGCGGAAGCTTCCGAACTCTTTACACAATAAGTCATTTCACTTTTATTAGTAATTCATTGTTTGTTTGATGCATTTGCAAGAAATATAATAAAACACCATCTAAATGCAAGTTTTGTTTGATATAAGTGGAAGAAAATTTCCAGAAACCTTTCACTAAAGAATTAAAATGGTTACCTTAAGAGGGAAGTTTCTGTTTACCAGAATTCAATCCAATCCAAAATGATAGAATGAAAGTTCCCCTTCTTGCTGCCCTAATGCCCCCCTTAATAAAACGATTCACTGTTTCTAAACTCCATCCCTCTAATAATGAAGGACAAAATTCCATTTACCTATCTTAGGGGGTCTATCTTCGGGGGTCTGCCCCTACTGCGCAATGGGAAACCTCCGAAGATAGTACCCCCTTCCTTCCAGCCTTTTTGAAAAGGCTTTGTTTTAAAACTGCCTGTCCACCTCCACCCTGCTGCTCATGCATTATGGTGTTGACAGCGTATTATCGGAGTTAATTAGCTTGTTGAGACCCTTGATTATTTATTTAGTTATGGAGGCATGCTGCCAATTTCAGCATCTGCCCACCTACCCTGTTATGGGGGTGGATTCAGGAGTTGGCAGGAAGATAGTGGGGTTGACATTTGCCCTATTTTATATGCTCCCTTAATAAAAAACATGCCCCTAAAATTCAGCCCATAGTGCAGAGATTCCTTTTCACATTTGATAACTCAAGACTAAAGTGTATGACAATGCTAACAGCTCCAGAACTAAATGAACAAATGTTGAATGTATGATTATGTTTAAAAATGTCTACATTCGTGTGAATGAGTGGTCCAGTTTATAAATGTCATCTTGTGTTCTCACAGACTGAAAATAATTACACAGAACATCATTTCATTCCTGTGAACTGTGCCTCAGAAATGAGAAAGAGAGCTCCCACCATGGTATCTTCCAGTAAAGGCTGCGTCTTACAGAAAGCGAAGGTATCAGTTTTGTTCAGATATCCTGTCCCCAGTAGAAAACAATGAGTCATATTAACTAAGAGAAAAGCAAAACACTGTGGATGCTGGAATCGGAAACAAAAACAGAAAATGCTGGAAAATCTCAGCAGATTTAAAAGCATCTGTGGGCAGAGAATAGAGCCAACGTTTCGAGTCTGGATCGTCCAGAATTGAAACATTGGCTTTATTCTCTCTTCTGGTAATAACAGACGTAAAATGCAATAGCAAATTCTGCTTTGCAACTGCATTTTAGGTTCAACTATCATGTATGTATTTAATGGAAAATAATTTAGGCAGTGATAATGTTACCAGATAAGTTGTGTTTCTATCTTATTTCTGAGAGTTAATACTGATGCTTATCTGGGTGTAGTTTATGGCAGTGAATCCCAGGGCGGGATTTTCCGATCACGCTCATCCCAAGATCGGAAATGGACCTTTGCATCGTCCGTGTCCCGCCTGCTACGATTCCCGAGGCGGGCGGGATGGGAAAATTCCGCCCAAGATGTCCTGGAACCATTCTCACACAACGCACAAACTGTGCACTCCTTTGAACCTTTACCACCACCGCCCCCCCACCTCCCCAAACCACCACCAATCCCCAGTGTTTCACTTGCCACTGTTCAATGCAGGGTTTGGCTTGAGAGTTCAAAACCTTCAGCTCTTTAGGGCTACATGGCTGTGGTAGATGCCATTCTAGGCAACGTTTCATTATTCAGGATGCCTCTTCACAGCCATTGTGGACAGATGGCGTTGTACAAAGCCAATTACACTCACTTTTAATCATACCTGTTTGTTGATGTATAAGAGGTTTTAGTAATTTGGCAATGTTTTTCAAATGGGCAGAAAGATAGAGAAGCTATTTATTGAATTCAGTACCAAATTCAATGGCCCAGGCATTGTAGTCAGCAGCAAACAAATGGTACTCACTGTAATCTCTGTTATGTGGATTTCCCCTTTTCCAATGTGGATTTGAATTTGACACAAAACAAGGGGCTCTCCAGACATCCAGCAACAATCACAGTGAAGGGTTTTCACAGAAAGCAGGCCACGCATGAAAATGCACTGTTTATCCTTCACTTCTTACCAATTTTATGAAGAACAAAATAAAAACTGGGATACACATATGAAAAGCTAAAACATAAAAGATATTCATTTAAATCTATTCATTGTATTACAAAATTAATAGTGATATTACAGCACGTGAAATGAAGTTTTCATCAGTTATGTGATTTCTAAAGATTGTCGTCTCCAGGTTCTTTCAACAGTGCACCCTGTGGAGGAGCAGGGAATCATTGACAGCAACATCTGGATTTTTGCTTTTAACTGCGTGTGTTCAGATTCCAGAAGTTGCTGTCAGTTTCAGAAGCAAACGCTATCATTAAACAGCAAACTCTGGGCAATTATACTGACAACTAAGTAAAATCCTTGTGGGCACAATACTAATGCAGCAAACTATTTAATATTGCACAATGTACTTCACCTCACGATAAGAACAAATCAAAAAAAATGAAGCTGCTTCTTCACAATTCAGTTTGGCAAATGAAATTCTAACAAAAGATTTATTTTCTGTTTTGAATTATAGGAATGGGAGAAGAAGACAGGGACATGAAAGGGAATGAGGAAGGTGGATGCAATGGATTATTTATTAAGTTGGAAGGAATGTAATAAATTTCAACTTTATCAAAGCTTGTCAGTTTTCATAATGTGGAAAGTGATGCCATGCATTCCTGCTCAAGCAGAAACTCCAAATGGAAGGAACATGTTAAGAATGTTATAGGATGTGGAGTAATGAGTTTGCCTTAACTGCCTGGTTATTATGCTTCAAGGTCAAAATTTTACTTTAAATTACAAGGTCCAGATCATTTCTCCAGCATGTCAAAAAACTCATCTTCCTTTAACTTGTAATAATTGTTATAACGAAAACTGGAATAAAAATCCGACACATGCAAGCATAACTCAAAGACATATAAATTTTTATCTATGACCGTATATTAAGTACAATAAATGCCTTCAGGGGAAAAAATCAGGAATAATTAACAAGTAACTGATCATGACTCATTCTGATCAACTGCTAGATTTTGGACTAGATTTGAATATTTTCCAGTTTATGCATTGTGTGTTTCAGCTTTAAACACGAGTACAAAAACACTGTGATTTTTCTCTATAACTGTGAGCTCCTTGAACTAGGATTGCTTTGGGATGAGAGCTAGACCGCTCAACTAATGGTTAAAACAAATCTGAATATTGAACAAATTTTGGACTGACTGAAGGTTAGTTGCAACATCAATGCACAATTCATGCCCACACATTACTATCTCATGGTGGTATTTCACTCTGTAATCTCTCCCACCCCACAAGATCTCTAAATTCAGACAGATCTATTAACATCTTTAACATCTGCAATAAATCCCTTAAATCCCTTTGTTGACAGCTACCGACTCAGAGACTCTTTTCTTGGTAGTCAGCTATGCCATAAGGTAAATTTCTTCGAGTACCTACTTCTCTGCAAGGCATGTGGATATTATATTATCAAGCTCTGTGCCCCCTCAGCCCCACTGTTGCCCCATTACATGTATATTATTTATTACTGTAACACCATGTCTCCTATAAGACTCTGTCCCTCCAATGAAAACAATGTCAGTTGCTTGAGTCCGTGTTCATATCTCAACTGGATACATATACAACAACCACAGCCTGCTCACGAAAACTAGGAACGATCCAATAATATTTTGCCAACATCATGACACAGGAGTTTATTAATAAAATAACATTGGCGCTTTGCAGGAGCGTGAATAATTAGAAGTAGAAATGTAATGTGGTTCACCAGTACTTGGCCATATGAGTTCACCAGTGCCATGCTGTACTGTGTACTGGTCATAAACCAACCATATATATTTATATAGTGGCTTTAACATAATGAAAAAAATAAATCACAGGGAGCATCAGAAAATAAAATTTGACACCAAGCTACGTAAGGAGATATAGATCCGATAATCAAAAACTTGGTCAAAGAGCTAGGTTCTAAGTCGCACCATAAAAAAGGAGGAAAGTGAGATAAATAATTCCAGAGTTTAGGTCCAAGGCGTCTGAAGGCACAGCGGCCTATATTGAAACAATTAAAATTCAGGATATTCAAGAATTGGTTGAATGCAGATAACTTGGAGGATTGTGGGGCTAGAGATCACAGTGGTGGGAAGGGGGCGACCATTACCATTCATTGACTTTGACACTGCATTCAAAAAACATTTGGCAAGAGGCTTTCCAACACTGTTGGGCTAAAGTTTGCACTTTGTACAAAGGAATTTCTACTTATAATCCACAAGTCAACAAAAGTCGGAATAACTCCTGATTCATTTTGAATCAACAATGTGCTTTTCTTAACAGATTAAAAATGTTAACATGCAACAGGATTTTTGAACAAGTCACAGCTATTAATATTCGGTTTTCAATTCTCAGCTTGGGTGAATCTCTGTGCGGAGTTTGCATGTTCTCCCTGTGTCTGCACGTGTTTCCTCCGGGTGCTCCAGTTTCCTCCCACCGTCCAAATAACATGCTGGTTAGGTGCATTGGCTATGCTAAATTCTCTCAGTGTACCCGAACAGGCGCCAGAGTGTGGTGACGAGGGGATTTTCACAGTAACTTCATTGCAGTGTTAATGTAAGCCCCTACTTGTCACACAAATAAATAAACTTAAAACTCAAAATCAGTACCTTTCCTTAACATTTGAGAAGCCATAGAACTCAAAATGGAGGCTGAAAGCCTCCGACCTCGTTCACGGCTAGGATTCTCCGGTGGCGCTGGAAGTGAATAGAGTTTTGGCTGGAATGCAAAATTCTCCATTCTTGCTAGCGGAGTTGGAGGGGGTGGAATCTTACAGTCTGGTTTCAATGCTCCTGCCAATTAATTGCCATTAACACAAAACATTACAGGTCAAGACAAAATAATTCTTTAAAAAAACAGTTCTGTGTTTCAAGTATGATCTGAACAAATTTCTAATTTTCTATATTTAGTTCAGTATGATGTATGGTATAAATGTTTTCTGAAAATGCACATTTTGAAAGTAACTGTAAATTTATGGAATTAATTTGCAATTTCTGTGATTTAACCTTAACATGTTGTCCCAACCAACTCTAGGCTCAATTTTGCTAGCGTTACTCACTGGATGCTAGAGTTTTCTGCTTGTTCATTTAATTGTTAAAGTTTTCATATGCACCTGTATATATTTAGGGACCAATGCTGTGGACAATTTTTAGTCCAATCTCGGAGATTTCTTTGCGAGTTGACTGAATTGTGATATTAAGTCGTATAGAATTTGACTGTCAGCAGTTTTTAATTTGCAACAAAATACTGTTTAATTTGTAAGCACTTTAAAGGGATAAGGTTCCGCGTATATTTAAGGACCAATGAACAGTTTTCTTAATAACCTGATCTGTGGTCAAATGTTAATTATGTACCCTCTCTACCCCCACCCTCAAAAATAAAAGTTTTTTTCAGAGAATGTTGTAATTGTGTGCACTGAATGACTGCCACCCATTTTTCAGAGACTGTGAACTGACATTGTGATACAGAGTTAGTCCTGCTGCTTTTGTTGCACTTTAGCTTATTGGCAAATCACTGGCAGGATAATTTCATGTGAACTTCACTATGTTTTTCGATAGCTCCCAGGTCACAAACAACTCAAACAACAGAAGTCATCAGAATTTTGAAATGGTTTAGGACAGTAAACAGTGAAATAACTTTTTTCACTGGTTGGTGAATCAGTAACAAGGAGTCATTATCAGTCGGAAAATGTGAGGGAAGGTTAAGTGTGCTTTTTTTTTTACTCACTGGGCGGCATTTAATCCAGGTAACGGACCTTTCTCCTGCTAGCTGGAGAGCCAGTGAGAATCCTGAGAGCCCTGCCCCCTATCCTTTCCTCTGATATCACCCTAGTCAGCCACCCCCTTCCTGCCCTCATTCACCTGTAATGTGATTTGATTTGATTTATTATTGTCAGCTGTATTGGTACACAGTGAAAAATATTGTTTCTTGCGTGCTGTACAGACAAAGCATACCATTCATAGAGTACATAGGGGAGAAGGGAAGGAGAGAGTGCAGAAAATTGTGTTATAGTCAGAGAAAAATCAACTTAATACAAGATAGGTCCATTCAAAAATCTGATGGCAGCAGGGAAGAAGCTGTCCTTGAATCAGTTGGTACATGACCTCAGACTTTTGTATCTTTTTCCCGAAGGAAGAAGGTGGAAGAGTGTTTGTCCGTGATGGGTGGGGTGATTATGCTGGCTGCTTTTCCGAGGCAGCAGGAAGTGTAGACAGAGTCAATGGATGGGAGGCTGGTTTGCATGATGGACTGGACTACGTTCACAAACCTTACAGTCTTGGACAGAACAGGAGCCATACCAAGCTGTGATACATCCAGAAAGGATGCTTTCTATGGTGCATCTGTAAAAGTTGGTGAGAGTTATAGCAGACATGCTGAATTTCCTTAGCATCCTGAGAAAGTAGAGGCGTTGACCAGAAGCTTTGGGGTCGAGTCCAATGGCAGGGCAGGTTGGCCATAGGAGGTACATTTAACGCAATTCAACAGGCTGATATCAGCTCGGAAATCCTTCAACTACTTTCCCCCGATGATTCCCCAATGGGTAAAAAACATTGTGGGTTTGAAGATATACAAGAGAGTAAGGAGACTTGAGATGGAGTTGGAGGATATATAAAGCAGGTAATGAGCAAGCATGGTGTAATCAGTGGAGGTGGATTGGAGGGAAGAGGAGCAGGGGATTGAACCTTAGTGAGGCCGCAGTTGGAATATAGGGCCCGATTTTACCATTTTGATTTTAAGTGCCGAATCTGGGCTTAGTACAGATCCGACCTCGAAATCCGCTTTCCAGCGCGCCCATACGCTTTCAGCCGGCTCCAGTCCAATCTGCGCTGTAGGAGGGGCTTAGAGCTGCCGGAACAATTGAGCTCTGAACTGCGCATGCACAGTTCGAAAAAAATTTGAAAAAGTATGCCCGGGCGCTGGGCTGGAGCGCGCAGCTGTGGCGGTTTGTGCCTTCTTTACAGCTAAATGTTTCTGAAAGATTGCTTCTTGCTGTGTATCCTGTGTCCAGCGTACCCAGGCTGAACAATTCGAATAGAACATCAGTAGTTCGCTTTGGAAGGCAGGTCTATGCCAGGCTGCATCCTGTTTTGCTGGTTCGACCTGATGGGTCCACTATCAATATCCGATACAAGGAGCCTAAAAAAATTATTATCATGCCAGTTGATGTTTCCCTTGTGCCCGAAGCTGAAAGGAAAGCAAGAATGCGCAAACATGTTCCCAAAAGAGCTAATATGAAAGAGGAGTAATTTGAAGATTAATTTAAAGTTGACAATTATAGCAAATTCTGGAAGAAAAAGTAGTCTTCAAAATTTTGGATTTTAGAAACAACCATCACTGGACTGCTTGACAGGTGTTGACATCAGTGGAACTTTGACAAATGCACATATTATTGTGATGTCATTAATAAGTTGTGTTTTTTATTTATGATCTAATCCATTTATTTTATTAAAATGTGTTTTTGCAGGAAGGATACAGGGAATGAAAAAACAGATTCCTGTTTTTATTTCTACTATTACATGGCTTAAATGCAAGGAGAAAATGCTTTGAATGTTAATTAGACAATACCCATTCACATTAATTCTGTGCCTCCTGTTCCTGACTACATTTGTGTGGATTTGACTTGCATATATTTAGTTGTTTGTGTGATGTATCATTAAAACCAGTTGCAGGAAAAAAAAGCAGAAAGCGGAGAGAGCAGCTCTCTGACACAGATCATACTCTGGGGGGGAGGAGGAGGAGGGGGGTGGCTCAGATGTATCTCTGGTTGGGGGTGAGGAGGAGGGGGCGGGTCAGATCATCCTCTGGGGGGGATGAGGAGGGAGGCGGGTTGGATGGATCTCTGGGGGGGAGGGAGGCGGGTCGGATGGATCTCTGGGGGGGCAGGGGGGTCCGCTGCTACTCTGTGGGCGATCGGTGGGGAAGGAGGGGGGCAGGGGTGTCCGCTGCCACTCTGCGGGTGATCAGTGGGGAGGGAGGGGAGCAGGGGTGTCCGCTGCCACACTGCGGGCGATCCCTCCTCCCCACAGGAGGAACGAATCCCTCCTCCTGGAGTGGACGTGCGGCCACTCCGGGAGGAGGGATTTGTTCCTCCGGTGGGGAGGAGGGATTGCCCGCAGAGTGGCAGCAGACACCCCTGCCCCCCTCCCTCCCCACCGATCACCCGCAGAGCGGCAGCGGACCCCCCTGCTCCCCCCAGAGATCCATCTGACCCACCTCCCTCCTCCCCCTCCAAGAGATCCATCCGACCCACCTCCATCCTCCCCCCCCCCCCCGCCCCCAAGAGGATGATCTGACCTGCCCCCCGTCCTCCTCCCCCCCCCCCCCCCCAGCTCCCAGAGGATGATCTGGGTCAGAGAGTCATTGCAGGCTCTGAACCCACTTCGGAGGTTCCACTGACACAGGTCGCTAAAAGCGCGGATCCGGAACGGAACAGAAGAAGGTAAAATGGGATTTGATGGTAGAGTTGGGTGGGCAGTTCATTAAATCGATTTAAATGCATGCTCATGCATTTAAATCGTCGGGCCGCCCAATTTGGGCGCGGAACGGATCCACGCCCGAATTGGGTGTTGGTAAAGTCGCGATTTGCTCGGATGCAGGTGCAGATCGCGATAAAGGCCTCACGCCTAATTTTACCGCGATTTGGTGCCCGAAAACGGGCGCAAATTGTTGGTAAAATCGGGCCCATAGTGTTCAATTCTGGTCACCACACTACCAAAAGGATGTGGAGGCTTTGGAGAGGGTACAAAAAAGATTTACCAGGATGTTGTCTGGCATGGAGGGCATTAACTATGAAGAGAGGTTGGAGAGACTTGGTTTGTTCTCACTGGAACGACGGAGGTTGAGGGGCGACCTGATAGAAATCTACAAGATTATGAGGGGCATGGACTGAGTGAATAGTCAAAAGTTTTTTCTCAGGGTGGAAGAGTCAATTACGAGGGAGCATAGGTTTAAGGTGTGAGGGGCAAGGTTTAAAGGAGATGTACGAGGCAAGTTTTTTACACAGAGGGTGGTGGGTGCCTGGAACTCGCTGTCGGGGGAAATAGTGGAAGCAGATACGATAGTGAGTTTTAAGGGGCATCTGGACAAATACATGAATAGGATGGGAATAGAGGGGTATGGTCCCCGGAAGGGTAGGGAGTTTTAGCTCAGTCGGGCAGCATGGTCGGTGCAGGCTTGGAGGGCCAAAGGACCTGTTCCTGTGCTGTAATTTTCTTTGTTCTTTGATGGGCTTTCTTAACTATAGCGTAGGCGTGGAAGGACTAGGACAGGTTGTTGGTGATCTGGACACCTAGAAACCTGAAGCTTTCCGCCATTTCCACTTCATCTCTGTTGATGTGGACAGGGGCATGTCCTCTACTGCGCTCCCTGAAGTCGATGACTTTCTCCTTCATTTTACTGACATTGAGGGAGAGATTCCTGATTAGTATTAATTTGGTGGAAATTTTTGAAATGTGGAAAGCAAGTTACTGGATGCTGAATAGTAAAACTTGGTCTGGGATTATTGGTAAATGGTGGATTCTGTGAATCCTTAAAAAATGAGTAAGTGGTGTACAGAGGTACTGGACTGTAATTGGAGTTACTGTGAGGTATGTTGTACAGGTTAGAATCCAAAATGGCACTGGAAATTGCTAAGACTTTCCTAAAGATAGATGGTGTTACTCTGACTGGTTTACAGAAAATAACCAAGAGTCAGTTAACTGAATTGGCAGATAAACTGAAATTAGGATTACCTGCAGGGGTAAGGAAAGCTGGCATTATTGAAAGCACAGTGAAACATTTAAAATTGCAAGGATTGTCAGATAGACCAAGTTCTCCAAAAAATGAGGCAATTGAATTAGCTCAAATTCAGTTATAAATGGAACAATTAGAAATGCAAGAAAAAGAAAAGGGGAAAGAAATAGAACTGAAGAAATTTGAAATGCAGTAAAAAGAGGGGATGATCTTACCAAAAAAATTCTAAGTGCCAAATGAGTGTGAAAGGGAATTGGAAATAGAGAAGTTAGCAATGGCAGAAAGTAAAAAAGAGAAAGGTAAAACATTTCTGCTTAAAATGTGGGAAGTTGCAGCAGAGACACTAGAGCAGGGTGAGGAAGGAAGTAGTCCTCGACATGAACCGAGTGGGGAAATGTTTAAATTTATACAAGATCTTCCAAAATTTGAGGAAAATGATGCGGAAGCATTCTTTATTTCTTTTGAAAAGACAGTTAAACAGATGAAATAGCCAAAGGAAATTTGGAGATCATTTTTACAAAATAGATTGATAGGCAGAACTAGTAAGGTGTATGCATCATTGTTGGAAGAAGTATCTATAGATTATGATATGGTAAAGAAAGCTATCCTTAGTGCACATGAGTTGGTTCCTGAGGCATATAGGCAGAAATGTTTGCACTCAAGAAAATAGCCTGGGCAAATTCAAACTGAATTCAAGAGGGTGAAGCAAAATAATTTTGACCATTGGATACGGACATTAAAGGTAGAGAAAACATATGAAGCCCTTCAAGAGGCAGTACTTTTAGAAGAATTTAAAGATTTGCCACCTTTTGGTTATTAGGACTCATCGAGAAACAAAAAGTTAAACTGCTAGACAGGCAGCAGAGTTAGCTGATGATTATGAATTGGTCCCTGGACGGGAAGGAGTAAAGAAAACAAATAGTCAAGGAAGTGATGGAACAGTTGGGAATGGTCAAAAAATTTCACCACGGATCAAAAAGCAAGGTGTTGAGGGTGAAAGTGACATTCTGGGATCTTCCCATTCAGTTATAACATCAACTAGGATTGTAACACCATCCCAGGCTTAGCTGGGACAGAGGTAGGAAGGCATTGGAGACCCAACCGGACAACCTCCATACAGGGGCATTAAACTCCATTCACTGTATGAATACAACATGGAGTACTTTGCCACGAGTGACCAGTGAAGCAAATAATAGAACATTTAAAGAGGAATTAGATAGGTACTTGAAAAGTACAACATAAAAGTACATGGGCAAACAATAAATAAACAACCAAGCCAAGGTCCGAGGTCCAAAACACTCATTCCAGGTTAAGCAGCATGTCACTTGCACCCCTTTCAATTTGGTATATTGCATTCGCTGCTCCCAATGTGGTCTCCTCTATATCAGAGAGACCAAGTGTAGACTGGGTGATTGCACACAGATCAAAGGTGCTCAGCAAAGCAATCAGAACCCTGACCTTCCGGTTCCTTGCCATTTTAATGATTCTGCTCCCGTGCCCACATGTCTGTCCTTGGCTTGCTGCAATGTTCCAGTGAAACTCAAACTGGAGGAACAGCATCTCATCTTCCAGCTCGGCACTTTACAGCCTTCTGGTCTCAACATCGAATTCAACAACTTCAGGTGATTAGCTCTACCCCACCTCGACCCCTTTGTTTTCATTTTATTTAATTTTTTACTCTTCTCTACCTTTTATTTCTTCATTGTCTTTCTTCATTTTCCTTCCCCCCCACTCTTTGCCCCTATTTTATCCCCCCTTCCTTACCTTTTCTCCCCCTTTGCTTCCCCTTCCCCCTTTTTCTAAATTTTACCTCTCTCCCACCCACTCTCCACTGCGCCGCACACCCCCCCCCCCCCCCCCCACCCCAAACATCTTCCTCTGTCACAGCTTACCCTCTGATTGCAGCTTCTCTGCCATTTGGCCATTCACACCCTTTATTCTCTCTATGGACTGCCATTAGCAGCCTTTTCCCCTGGTTTCTGTGGCCATGACTCATCTTTCATTCCCTCCCCCTGCAGTATAAATATCTCCCACTTTCTATGCCTTTTAGCTTTGACAAAGGGTCATCCGGACTCGAAACGTCAGCTCTTTTCTTTCCTTACAGATGCTGCCAGACCTGCTGAGATTTTCCAGCATTTTCCCTTTTGGTTTCAGATTCCAGCATCAGCAGTAATTTGCTTTTATTTAATAAATAAACAACATTGGTTGAAAAGCTAGGAGAAACAATGGGATGAATGGATGTGATTTCCAGTGCTTTTGTTGTCAATACAGTACTGAATCAAGTGTTAAATGTCACTCCTAATATTACACTTATTGAGCTGAAAAGATTCAGAAATGGAAACAGACAGCCAGATTTTTGATGAGACAGGAAGTTCAAATTGGGCAGTTTCCCAACTCTGCAGATCCATCTCCATAGAAAGGCCCCAGACACACTATTTTTGCTCCAGGAAAGTGAGAGTGAGATCAAACCTGACCCACCAATCCTAGAAGCAGTTCGGATCCACTTGTGGGTAAGTATCAAGACAGGCCTTCTAACCACCCACCTTGGTTCTCTGGCACTTCATCCCAATTTTATTAAAGGCCATTAGGCATTCGAGCCCACACCCCTCATCCTCATCACTTCACATGCACCTCTATGACTTTCATGTTAACTCCATATCCACTCACATATTATGCACTATGCACATATCCAATAAGCCACATAATAACTATGGTCAGTCTTAAAGAGCTCATGAAAAGAACACCAATTCACAAATCTGCTCTGAAAAAACTGCTGTTCTTTCAACCTTATAGAAGTGTCAATCAGATAATGCAATGGTTTCATTAACAGAAGCTTCACCTCACTTCACAACTCTTAATAAATTTACAGACATTGAAAAAACAGGTCAAAGAAGAATAATATTATATAATCTCTTAATGTTGTCAAAGCCAACACTCCGCTTCAGCCAGCGTAAACAGATTCCTGCTGAGCTAATGTATTTGTGAGTCTTGCAGCTCATCCAAGGATTTTGATGCTATCTACTAGCTATAGCAACAGAAACAGATGATCAGATATCTGTTTCTCCAGGTGCCCTCATTATGAATGCTTGGCTTAGCTTCAAGACTCCCTAGTTCAGTTCTCCAGCATTGCAAAGCTGATGTCAATCCTTGGATCAACATAAATATGCAAGCAGACATTTTCTGCTATGGGGCACATCAAATGCAAGAAGCGCAACAGGCTAATGGATGTAAACCTCGGTGCTATATTGCAAAGCATCTGCACAGCACTAAGTCCTAATCTAAGAAAGCTTGTGGAGAACAGATCCAACCAGAACTTGCACCAAGCATAATGTTGGTAAGGCAAGTGTAAATATTTATTTTGTTTTTATCATTTGAAGTTGATGACAGCTCTATTCATATATGAATGATTATGCATTTGCTGCAACTCATTATGAAATATTCAGCATGTATTAAGTGTATTTAATCTTATTCTTGGGGTCATGGTAGTGCAGATGCCTGACTTCAATCTCCTGTGACGAAGGCGAACCACTTGTGCAGCTCACTCACTAGCATAGGTGGCCCATCACTGTTCTGTATAGTCTGTATTGAAATCCAATGTATATAATGGAGACATTAAATATTGTGACGATAGTGATAGTTTCTCCTTATTTATTAATTTTTCCTGATAGGCAAGAGGGTCAGTAAACATAAGAAATAGGTGATTAGCAAAAGAACTAAAGATGTTGTCATGATCTAGAACGTACCATATGAAAAGACTATAGAAGCACGTTCAATACTAACTTCCAAAAGAAAATTGGATATATACTTAAAAGGGAACAAAATGCAGAGCTATGAGTGGGTCTAATTAGATTGCACTTTCAGAGGCACAATGGGCCAACTAGTTATCTGTACTGTAAGAAATAGGGGCTTTGAATAAACAGGTATTTTTCTAAACAGCATTGTTTCTCCATCTGGAAAGAGGATTTCTAATCATTGACCTCTGAACAGCCTTAGTTCAGGCTGCCTTGTTGACATTCCTCAGTTGTTAGATGGTATCCTGTTCATCCTTTATCTCTCAAGTGTTTGGAAAAGACCCTCAGTAGGATGTAAACCAAAAAAGCTGACCTGGAGCAGGGTGACAAACAGGAGGGAGGTGGTAACCACCCTGATGTTTGGAGTACCTGTCCTGTATTGATGATCAGATTAGACAGCTCGATGACTGGCAGTGGATAAGCTACCAGCCCTTGGAAAAGGATATATATATATTAGTGCTGTACTGCTGGTAGGGGCGGAGTTGCTGGTGAGGGGTGAGGTGCTGGTGTGGTGGCAATGCTCATTCGGTAGCCACCTTCTTCATATGGAAGAAGGACCAGAGGAGGAGGAGCAAAATCAAGGGAAGAGATTCCACACACTTTCACGCTGCGATCAGTAAACTGCTCTCAACTGATATTACGTATTAGGGGCGGCACGGTAGCACAGTGGTTAGCACTGCTGCTTCACAACTCCAGGGTCCCGGGTTCGATGCTCGGGTCACTGTCTGTGTGGAGTTTGCACATTCTCCTCGTGTCTGCGTGGGTTTCCTCCGGGTGCTCCGGTTTCCTCCCACAGTCCAAAGATGTGCGGGTTAGGTTGATTGGCCAGGTTAAAAATTGCCCCATAGAGTCCTGAGATGCGTAGGTTAGTGGGATTAGCGGGTAAATATGTGGGGGTAGGGCCTGGGTGGGATTGTGGTCGGTGCAGACTCGATGGGCCGAATGGCCTCCTTCTGCACTGTAGGGTTTCTATGATTTCTATGATTACGGGTTGTATACTTTTTCTGTCTAATTAATTACTGCATCATATCTAAACTGCTGTTTCTTAATAAACTCCCTTAAAATTACTTCAGGCTAGTTGGCTGCCTATTTAGGTATCTGTGGCCTCCAAAATCTCAAAAACTTGCAGTACTTTGGTATATGTCACAACTGCGAGAGATTAATAAATGCAAAGGGTGTGATCTTAACGGCTTGTCACACTGGTCGGTTTGCGTGGCAAGCCGGTAAGATTGCGAGACAGGTGGAAATATGGGTTCACACCCAGTTTCTCGCCTCTCACGATCTTACCTGCACTGAATTGCCGGTGTAATCAAGGCTGATTTTAATATTTAAATTCCTATTTAAATATTATTAGTGAGCTAAGGAGGCAATCGTTGGGTTCACTTGCCTTAATGGCTTTGCCAGAAGAGGTCCTCACCAGTGAGGATCATGTATGGTCCCCAGCAACAGGACCAGAGGTGATGGCCTCACTGGTGGGACCGGAGGGCGATGAGGCCCCCCGGATGGTCGAGGGCAGGGGGGCAGTCTGGCACTGCCAACCTGGGACCCTGGCAGTGCCAGCCTGGCACACTGGCACTGCCCATTGGGCAATGGGCAGTGCCAAGGGGCGGACCTAAAGGAAGAGGTGGAGATTAAGAGGGATGGGATCTAAGGGGAGGGTGTGGGCCTAAGAGGAGGCAGTCTGTGGAAGCTTCGCACTCTACAATGGGGGAAACGCCAGATCGGCGAACAGGGCGGCGACCGGCTGGAGGAGGGTGAACGGGAGGGGGGGGAGGGGGCAATTGGCCAGGGAGGTGGGGGGTGAACAGGGGCAGTGATCGACCAAGGAGGGTAAACGGGGGGGCAATTGAAGAGAGGGCCGTGATCAGGGGGATGAGGAGAATGAGATATTTCCCAAAGCACTAATTGTGTACAAGTATAGACACATGCGCAATGGCGCTTTCTAGCAGTCAGCAGCCAGCTTCCAGGAGTGAATAGACTCCATCCCCTCCCTGTTCTGGCGTGAATCACACTTTGCCTCATTTTTTTTCTCTAAGTGACATAAGAATTCATTTTTCTCTCGCCGAAAAAGTGGGCGCGATTCCCTCCCGTTTTCACGCTTGTTCAGCACTTAGGATTTTTTTTGGTATGATCACCCCCAATACTTCATATGGAATGTTGCTTTAATTTTTGTTGTCTTATGACATGAATCATTTTACTTTCACCAATTCCTTGTTCTTCTGAAGGTCAATTTGATTCACTCTTCAGTATTGAATGTATTTGAATAGATCCAGGATATGATTGTGTAAAAACTGAAAAACTGCTAATAGTACAACAGGGCATTCTTTTAAAAAATGTAGTCCATTCTCCAGGTTTTTTATTCAAAATCTAACAGAGCTTCTCCCAAAAACATTTCAATAATGTAAGATGGTTCAGTAATGACAAAGGAAGTCAAATGCTTTCATAGCTGTTCCCTTTATCTCTACAAGATGCTTGATATTTAATTGCTTGAAGTAATTGGAAGTTGATATGGAATTATGACAATCTGCCAAACTATCAGCTTTTAACCAAGTGAAGGTTATTATTGTGATATAAAATAAGTGCTCCCATTCACTCCTTTCTAAAATGTGCTAAAAATGTCTTGTGTTTGCTGTGTTAAACTAAGCAAGGTCTTCAACATGTCACAGTTTTGAAGCTTTGATATGGTGTAAATGTGCAGTGTGGATGCTTTCATCACAAGAAGTGAAGATTTTTGATTGTTGAAATACAGTGTGGTGCCAGAAATGATTTCTGACCTTTCCAGACTTGAAGTTTTTCCAGGATTTCTAATGTTTTAATTACCATTTGTCAACCAATGAAACTGAATTTGAACTCTACATTAAAGGTACATTTTTCTACAATTTTGCCTCACGCAAGTACTATGCCCATTAAAAAGAAAAATGTACATTTAAATAGCACCTTTAACATCCACAGAACATTCCAAAGTGCTTTTCAAAGTGTAGTCACTATAATGGTGTCATACTATTTCACATCTACAAGAGAACAGATGGAGCCTTGGCTTAATGCCTCAGTTTAACTCCCTCATTTCTGCATTGCAGTGTTAACCCCTTGATTTTTATGTTCTCAAGTCCTGGACAGTATCTTGAACACACAGCTTGCTGACTCAGAGGAAAGAATGATATCAGAGCACAACAGTATTTACTGACATGCTAATATTTCCATAATATGTCCATCAGTCTGTATGAGTTTTGTTACTACATCATTGTGAGGCTTGAAGAATGGTTAAATCTACTGATACAGTAAGTCTGAGATGGCACAATGAAAGTATTACATTTTTAAAATACTTTAATAAAACATTTAACTTGCACATTCCTAAGGTATAAAAATGGAAGTGGCTACTTTGTCCTCTCAGCATTTGGCCTTATCTGGCCTTATCCTGGTCAACTGTGCTTTATTGGGGGTACATTTGCTGGGCATGCAGAGATGCAGTGGTATTATCGCTGAACTAGTAATCCAGAGACCCAGGGTAATTAATGCTCTGGGGAAACAAAAACAGAAAAAGGCTGGAAAATCTCAACAGGTCTGACAGCATCTGTGGAGAGAGAATAGAGCCAATGTTTCGAGTCGAGAAGATGACCCTTTGTCAGAGCTGAGAGGAAAGAGAGTCAGCAGAGATTTATACTATAAGGGGAGGGAGGGGTGGTGGAATTGAACAAAGGGAATGTAAATGTTCATGCAGAAGGCGGAGAGGTGTTGAAAGTGTCCATTAAGTAATCAGAATGCGTGAATGGCAAAACAAAGGTACAGCTTGGTAAAGGTCTGCCTGAGGGATGTGGCAGTTGGCATGAAGAAGGGAGGGTTGGGGGAAGGGGTGGAAAGGAAAGCGATAAAATGGAGAATGAGATGAAATGAAATGAAATAAATTAAATGGAAATGGGATGAAGGTGGAGGAGGGAGTTCATGCTCTGAAGTGGTGGAACTCATTATTTAGTCTGGAAGGCAGTAAAGTGCCCAATCGGAAGATGAGGTGCTGTTCCTCCAGTTTGCGTTGGGGTTCACTAGAACATTGCAAAAGGCCAAAGACAGACATGTGGACAGGAGAGCAGGGTGGTGTGTGGAAGTGGCAAGCGACAGGAAGGTCTGGGTCCTGCTTGCGGATGAACCGAAGGTGTTCAGCAAAGCGGTCGCCCAGTCTGTGTTTAGTCTCTCCGATGTAGACTAGATCGCATTGGGAGCAGCGAATGCAATAGACCAGATTGAAGGAGGCACGTGTGAAGCGCTGCTTCACCTGAAAGGGGTGTTTAGGACCTGGGATGGTGAGCAGGGAAGAGGTAAAGGGGCAGGTGTTGCACCTTCTACAATTGCTTGGGAAGGTGCTGTGAGCAGGGGGTAAGGTGTTGGGTGTGATGGAGGAGTGGGAGTGAGGGGAAGATGTGTTGAGTGGTGACATCGTGCTGGCGTTGTGGAAATGACAGAGGATGATCCTTTGAATGTGGAGACTGGTGGAGTGAAAAGTGAGGACAAGGAGGACCCTATCCTGGTTCTGGGAGGGCAGGGAGGGGGTGAGAGCAGCAGCCCGTGGGATGAGTTGGATGCGGTTGAGGGCCCTGTCAACCACAGTGGGTGGAAAACCATGATTGAGGAAGGAGGAAGACATATCAGCCGTGCTAGTTAGGAAAGTGGCATCATCAGAACAGATGCGATGGAGGCGAAGGAACTGAAAGAATGGAATGGAGTCTTTATAGATGTGGGGTATGAAGAGCTGTAGTCAAGGTAGTTTGTGGGAGTCAGTGGGTTTGTAGTGGATACAGTGGACAGTTTATCACCAGAAATTGAGACAGAGAGGTCAAGGAGGGGAAGAGAAGAGTTGGAGATGGACATGTGAAGATGATAGAGGGTTGGAAATTGGAAGCAAAATTGATACATTTGTCCAGGTCCAGACAGGAGCATGAAGTGGCACCAAAATAGTCATCGATGTACTGATAAAGGAGTTGTGGGTGGGGGTCGGAGTGGGACTGAAACAGGGAATGCTCCACATAACCCATAAAGAGACAGGCATAACTGGGACCCACATGGGTGCCCATGGCCACACTTTTTATTTGGAGACAGTGAGCCGAGTTAAAGGAGAAATTGTTGAGTGAGAGAACCAGGGGGGGGCGGGGGGGGAGGAAGGGGTTTGCCGGGGGGTCAACGAGAAGGGGCTTGCTGTGGTGGGGAGGGGGTTGGGGGATCGCCACTGTTGGGTGCGGGGGGCTGGACATTGGGGTGTTCCAGAACGGGGTCGGGAGTCGGACCTGCCCCGAGAATTGTCGTGGGGGCCATGATCGGGCCGTGGGGGGAGCTGCAGGGATAGAACTGTGGTGTTCCCAGACTGGCCAGCAATAGAGTGGCCAGCAAACGGGGAGACTGACAGATCAGGGCCACTGCGAATGTGCAGAGTTCCGGAGTTGTCAGACTCTGGTGCAAATAGGCTCCGCCCCCCTGGGTTCTTAATGATATTCACGATTGTGACCTCTGCATTGCACAGAGTGCAGAGATTTGGGCCTGAAGTTGCACTGGAAAAACAGTCATGATCTGGACCAGTTTTCTTGCCAATTCAGCACTTCTGGGAGAATTGCCCCCACTCTGTGCAGTCTTGGTGTCCTTATCTGAGGAAGGATGTCCTTGCTATTGAGGGAGTGGAACAAATGTTTACTAGACTGATTCCTGAGATAGCAGGTCTGTCATGTGAGGAGTGACTAAGTCGGTTAGGATTATGTTCATTGAAGTTTAGAAGAATGAGAGGGGATCTCATAGAAACTTATAAAATTCTAACAGGGTTAGACAGGGAAGATTCAGAAAAAATGTTCCCAATGGTGGGGGAATCCAGAACTAGGGGACACCATTATTCCTATGAAACTCATCGCCAAACGCCATGGCCTGCGCCTCGGCTCCTCCCCCTGCGACTGGATCCTGAACTTCCTAACCCACAGACCACAATCAGTAAGGATAGGCCTTACTCCACAATCCTCCACAATCATCCTCAACACTGGTGCCCCACAAGGCTGTGTTCTCAGCCCCCTACTATACTCCTTATACACCAATGACTGTGTGGCCAAATTCCCCTCCAACCCAATTTTCCAGTTTGCTGGCGACGCCACCGTCGTGGGTCGCATCTCAAACAATGACGAGACGGAGTACAGGAATGAGGTAGAGGGCCCAATTATACCATCGCATTGTGCCCATTTTCAGGCACAAAAGTTGATAAAGTTGGGCGTGAGGCGAGTAGCATAATCCACGCCAACCTCCGTGCCGGTTCCCCCTTTAGCAAGGCCCAAAAATAGGGGCGAAGGCCATTTAAATGCATTTGTCTGCATTTAAATTGACTTAATGGGTTGCACGCCCAACTTTATTGGCACTTCCCCCCCCCTTTACCACCGCGTTCGCCCATCCAGAATCAGCACGAAACAGACATGCTCCTTAAAAGTCCAATTCGGGCGGTCCAGTTAGTGAGGAGGTAGGTGCCTAGTGTCTGATGGCTCTCTGCTCGAGATCGTTGGGGAGGGAGGAGCTGCCACTCTGCCTGAGATCAGTGGATGGTAAGAGGGGTTCGCTGCCATTCTGCCTGAGATTGGTGGGGGGGGGGGGGGGGGCCACAATCGGTCTGGGTGGTGGGGGGGTGGGGGGGATAAGGGGGTTGGGGCAATGTTTGTGGGGGCCAGGGGGAGGCATTATCCGGCCCGGGAGCGAAGTGGCAGGGGAGTGGCATTCTATCATTTTATTTCTGCGCATGCACAGTTGGAGGCGCTGATCGCGTTAAGCCCCACCCCAGGCTTGTCAAGCGCAATTTGGAATAGCTGATATTTTTGCAGGCAGAGTGTGTATGGACCCGCCTGAGAGCGGGTCTAAAAGTCGGATCTGAAACACTCCCAGTTTCAAGTCCACCCAGCACTTAAGAATCAAAACGGTAAAATAGGGCCCAGAGAATCTGGTGAACTGGTGCAGCAACAATAATCTCTCCCTCAATGTTAACGAAATGAAGGAGATTGTCATCGACTTCAGGAAGCATAATGGAGAACATGCCCGTCTACATCAATGGGGATGAAGTAGAAATGGTCGAGAGCTTCAAGTTCTTAGATGTCCAGAACACCAACAACCTGTCCTGATCCTCCCATGCCAACACTATAGTTAAGAAAGCTCACCAATGCCTCTACTTTCTTAGAAGACTAAGGAAATTTGGCATGTCAGCTACAATTCTCACCAACGTTTACGGATGCACCATCGAAAGCATTCTTTCTGGTTGTATCACAGCTTGGGATGGCTCCTGCTCTGCCCAAGACCACAAGAAACTACAAAAGTAATTGGGCTACATGCAAACCAGCCTCCCATGCATTGACTCTGTCTACACTTCCTGCTGCCTCGGAAAAGCAGCCAGCATAATTAAGGACCCCACGCACCCCGGACATTCTCTCTTCCACCTTCTTCCGTCAGGAAAAAGATACAAAAGTCTGAGGTCACATACCAACCAACTCAAGAACAGCTTCTTCCCTGTTGCCATCAGACTTTTGAATGGACTTACCTTGCAGTAAGTTGATCTTTCTCTACACCCTAGCTATGACTGTAACACTACACTCTCTCATTTCCTTCTCTATGAACGGTATGCTTTGTCTGTATAGCGCACAAGAAACAATACGGTTCACTGTATGCTAATACATGTGACAATAATAAATCAAATCAAAACAAATCAAATCATAGTTTGAGGAAAAGTGGTAAACCTTTTAGGACAGAGGTGAGGAGAAATTTCTTCACCCAAAGAGTGGTGAACTGTGCAATTCACTACCACAGAAAGTAGTTGAGGCCAAAACATTGTCTGATTTCAATAAGAAATTAGATATGGTGCTAAAGGGATATGGGGGGAAGGTAGGATCAGCCATGATCAAAATGAATGGTGGAGCAGGCTTGAAAGGCCAAATGGCCTACTCCTGCTTCTATTTCCTATGTTGCTATGACTAAACCAAATTCAGGCTTGCCTGTAAGGAGGCTTCAGTACCCAAGTATAGAGTCAAAAGAAAAATTGTCCTTTGGCTGCTCTTCTGTGTCTCATAGTGGCCAATTCATAGCAGTGCAGCCAGAAACCTTGGAGCAGGAAACATCCCAACTTTCTTAGCCTCAACAGGTCTAAAATCAGGAATTAGAGAGGCGAAAAGCAGAAGTTGAGAAAAGAAGCATTGATGCAGAAAAGATTCTTGCAAGATAATTGTTGTTTTATCCCTGTATTTTTCTTATTCCTACCAGTAATTTACTGCTCACCTTACACAATGCGGGTTACAATGATTGCTCAAAATTATCGTATACAAAGTGGTATATTTCAGATTTTAGATTTGTTTCTTTAGTTTGCGCTGAGACATTGCTCTGGATGGGCCTTTTAATATCGCTGTTACATATCGAAGACTACACAGAATATAAAGCCAAGTCCCCAAGTTTTCTCAGTTGGTGAGGGCTCACTGTATAAACTGAGCCACGTTATCCAGGAAAGACCAGATTCTATCTCTTCTCTATACTGAGTTAGCTCATGTTGGCTGGGATGGTGGTAAATATTCTGCAGTCAGCCTCAGCACTCTTGAGCTATGAGACGAAAACCCATTGTTCCTGCTGGCAAGTGATCATGCAATTACAGTTCAGCATCAGGCTCTGCTATCAAACATGTTGTCAATATATTATTTGAGATAGAGGATTATTACTCAGGTGAGGTACTAATGGGAAACCCATGCCAATAGAAAAGCACCCTACCATAGGATAATACATTTTGGAGAAAAAGGACAATGAGTAAAGCTAGCTCCATGGACTGCATACATCTTTAACCATCTCTTATTTTCCTGCAGATTACCCAGCAACTGTCCACATTGTACTTTTCACTATCAAAGCTATCGTGGTGTTTATCTTACAAAGGTTCCAGGGTTATTTATAAGAGGTTAAAGCTCTGTATCTTGTCCCTTGTGTGACGTATGCTATGACATTGAAATGACACTCAGAATCAAAATGGAATAAGTTGCACACTCATTACTGTAAACAGTCACCACTGCCCACATCATTGTTCTAAAAATGCAACTTTCCATTGTTTTATATGCATTTTATTCTCAATGTAATACAGCTGTCACATTGCTTAACCACACAAGCACCGGCTGAGTTAGTGTACAAAGATTTGGGTTGGCCTTAAATAGATACAGTGATTTCATCTCTGCTGTAAAATTTACAGTTCAAAACAAGTTCAGGGAAGAGAGATTAAGGTTTCCTCATTGGGAAATCTGTTATAGGTCAGAGGTTCATCAGTGTTCTCATAACTTCAAGCATGCAAGGCCAGTTGTGGGAGTGATGCAGCCTAAAACTGTTCCATTTCCGACAAGGGTGCAAAGATTGCCTCAATTCCAGACTCTCGAGTGCTTACACAGCAACCAGCCTTTCATATACTCACATTACTGAGGTACCACGTAGAGGCAGCAGTGATATAGTCCATTATTGGCAAGGGAGCGTACCACAAGAAATGGTAATTACACATGGCACGCTTGCTGTTAAAGTCTGATCGCAAATGATTTGTCTTTAGAGATTGTCCCTTTTCCAAGTTCTGATGAAAGGTCACAGACCGGAATACATTCTGTTTTTATTCTCTCCATAGATGCTGGCAGACAAATTCATTATTTCCGGCATTTTGTTGTTTTTCTTAAGATTTCCAGCATCTGTAATATTCTTTTTAGTTCTTAAACTGTTGACTGCATGTCATATCAAATAAGTTGAATGGAAAATTTGGGGCCTCAATGGTATTGCAGCTAAAAGAATACTTGAGGAGATCATGGCAAAGATGTCAAGAGAATTACACTGCAGTGGGTATATTTCAAAGTTCAAAGATCTTCTGTATGATAGCTTCACAAATAGCATTTTCACGCATCAACATGCAGGTTCTTTGCTGCACCCTCTTCAGGCTGTTCTTTATACCATCAGGTCAGAATCCTCCTTCTCAGGAGTCTCAATGGGCGCACCTTTGGTTTTCAAGGCAAACTTGTGTTGTATGCAACAGGTTACCAAGATCCTTGGGAACTTTGCTGGGCATCTTCATAGCTGTGTAAACCTGCCCACAGTGTGTACCTTTATAGCTGTGTAAACCTGCCCACAGTGTGTACCTTTATAGCTGTGTAAACCTGCCCATGGTGTGTACCTTTATAGCTGTGTAAACCTGCCCACAGTGTGTACCTTTATAGCTGTGTAAACCTGCCCACAGTGTGTACCTTTATAGCTGTGTAAACCTGCCCACAGTGTGTACCTTTATAGCTGTGTAAACCTGCCCACGGTGTGTACCTTTATAGCTGTGTAAACCTGCCCACGGTGTGTACCTTTATAGCTGTGTAAACCTGCCCATGGTGTGTACCTTTATAGCTGTGTAAACCTGCCCATGGTGTGTACCTTTATAGCTGTGTAAACCTGCCCACAGTGTGTACCTTTATAGCTGTGTAAACCTGCCCACAGTGTGTACCTTTATAGCTGTGTAAACCTGCCCACGGTGTGTACCTTTATAGCTGTGTAAACCTGCCCACAGTGTGTACCTTTATAGCTGTGTAAACCTGCCCACAGTGTGTACCTTTATAGCTGTGTAAACCTGCCCATGGTGTGTACCTTTATAGCTGTGTAAACCTGCCCACAGTGTGTACCTTTATAGCTGTGTAAACCTGCCCACAGTGTGTACCTTTATAGCTGTGTAAACCTGCCCACAGTGTGTACCTTTATAGCTGTGTAAACCTGCCCATGGTGTGTACCTTTATAGCTGTGTAAACCTGCCCACAGTGTGTACCTTTATAGCTGTGTAAACCTGCCCACAGTGTGTACCTTTATAGCTGTGTAAACCTGCCCATGGTGTGTACCTTTATAGCTGTGTAAACCTGCCCACAGTGTGTACCTTTATAGCTGTGTAAACCTGCCCACAGTGTGTACCTTTATAGCTGTGTAAACCTGCTCATGGTGTGTTCTCTTACAACCAGGTGAGAAGTGATAGAACGGCTTGCCTCTTTACATCTCTCAGTTGACCAAAAAAGTTGCTTTTTAAAATATTTGCTTACCATTTCAGTGTGTGTTTAACTGTTTAAATGCTATGTCTGTAAAAGACACACAGACAGGTTTCCTTTCAAGTTTTTAAGAGAAAAGAAAATTATGTTTATTGCCCTTAACATCTGATATATAAAAATAAATTTGAACTGCTCCAACTCTCACATGCATCCAAGAGACACACACGCACAGACACACGCACGCAGTTCTGGCTGAGGCGAGAAAGCTGGCCACAGCTGGCTTTTCTCACCACATTCTGCGATACTCTGTGCAGAAAAAATCTGCAGGCATGATCGAAACTGTCGTGCTGGAGAAGGCCAGCAACTCCAGCAACCCTGAGATCAGGGCACCCTTGATCTCCAATAGAAAAGCAGGATCTCTGTTGGCATTGCTAGGAGTTGCCAGAGTACTGCCCAGCCACGTCCCTCTCCCCTCCAGGACTATATATTCCTATGCACCCCGGTGGGTTCCCTCTGCCTAGTTCTCATTTTTAAAATCTTGTAAACCTAGTTGATATGATGTCACATCGGCGAGGGGGGAACAGCCCAATTAGGAGGAGCATAGGACAGGGAATTGCTTTAATTACAAGAACAAAGAACAAAGAACAGTACAGCACAGGAAACAGGCCCTTCGGCCCTCCAAGCCTGTGCTGCTCCTTGGTCCAACTAGACCAATCGTTTGTATCCCTCCATTCCCAGGCTGCTCATGTGACTAGCCAGGTAAGTCTTAAACGATGTCAGCGTGCCTACCTCCACCACCCTACTTGGCAGCGCATTCCAGGCCCCCACCACCCTCTGTGTAAAAAACGTCCCTCTCAGCTTGAGCCTGTGACCCCTCGTGATCGTCACCTCCGACCTGGGAAAAAGCTTCCCACTGTTCACCCTATCTATACCCTTCATAATCTTGTATACCTCTATTAGATCTCCCCTCATTCTCCGTCTTTCCAAGGAGAACAACCCCAGTCTACCCAATCTCTCCTCATAGCTAAGACCCTCCATACCAGGCAACATCCTGGTAAACATTCTCTGCACTCTCTCCAATGCCTCCACGTCCTTCTGGTAGTGCGGCGACCAGAACTGGACGCAGTACTCCAAATGTGGCCTAACCAGCGTTCTATACAGCTGCATCATCAGACTCCAGCTTTTATACTCTATACCCCGTCCTATAAAGGCAAGCATGCCATATGCCTTCTTCACCACCTTCTCCACCTGTGTTGCCACCTTCAAGGATTTGTGGACTTGCACACCTAGGTCCCTCTGTGTTTCTATACTCCTGATGACTCTGCCATTTATTTTATAACTCCTCCCTACATTATTTCTTCCAAAATGCATCACTTCGCATTTATCCGTATTAAACTCCATCTGCCACCTCTCCGCCCAATTTTCCAGCCTATCTATATCCTGCTGTATTGCCCGACAATGCTCTTCGCTATCCGCAATTCCAGCCATCTTCGTGTCATCCGCAAACTTGCTGATTACACCAGTTACACCTTCTTCCAAATCATTTATATATATCACAAATAGCAGAGGTCCCAGTACAGAGCCCTGCGGAACACCACTGGTCACAGACCTCCAGCCGGAAAAAGACCCTTCGACCACTACCCTCTGTCTCCTATGGCCAAGCCAGTTCTCCACCCATCTAGCCACTTCTCCTTGTATCCCATGAGCCTTGACCTTCTTAACCAACCTGCCATGTGGGACTTTGTCAAATGCCTTACTGAAATCCATATAGACGACATCCACGGCCCTTCCTTCATCAACAATTACAAAACTAGAATCTCATTACGTGACCTGTTGTTGGGGTGGGTGGGGGGTTGGGGGGGGGGAGGAGAATCAGAAGCCAAGATATTACCAGCGAGATTCTCATTTTCTGACTTTCACAATATTTTGTGCCAATGTCACCGTTTGTGCCCACGGCTAATGTGGGCACAGAATCGCAGCAACCATTTAGCCTGCTCTTCACATGAGTAAACTGGCCAGTTACAAAACGTAGTCATAGCAAGCTGGGGAGCCCTCATTCCACGTCCAAAATGATTAGATTACTTAGCCAATGGAGTCCCCTTCTCAGTTGTGGCCCATTGTCCAAAGTGATTGAATCTAATGGCTTTGTCTACACCTATCTGAATAATAGATTGTGTCTGAATATGTCTGAATGGTTCATGTGTACTATTTATATTTGTTTAAATTGTCTCTGGCGGTTCTGTCCATAGTAAGAGTTTTAAGAACACCAGGTTAAAGTCCAACAGGTTTATTTGGTAGCAAATGCCATTAGCTTTCGGAGAGCTGCTCCTTCGTCAGCATCGATGTATCTAGTGTATAGCATCGGTTGAAGGTCCTGTGCGGTGAAGAAGTCTTGTTTGAACCTGTGCATGAAGATGTTGGCATATTGAGGTGCGGATTTGGTCCCCATGACTGTTCCGTGTGTCTGGATGAAGAACTGGTTGTTGAAGGTGAAGCGGATGAGTTGTAAAATTGCATCTGGAAACTGGCAGTTGTCGGCGTTGAGTACTGAGGCCGTTGCAGCAATGCCATCATCGTGGGGGATGCTGGTGTAGAGTGCCAAGACATCCATTGTGACGAGGAGTGCTCCTGGTTCAACTGCTCCATGTGTGTTGAGTTTCTGTAAGAAGTCCGTAGTGTCGCGACAAAAGCTGGGGGTTCTTTGTACAATGGGTTTCAGGATGCCCTCGACATAGCCGGAGAGGTTCTCGCACAGGGTCCCATTGCCCGATACGATGGGACGGCCAGGTGTGTTTGCCTTGTGTATCTTCGGGAGGCAGTAGAGATCTCCAATGCGGGGAGTACGTGGGATGAGAGCATGGAGGGTGCTCTGAAGGTCCGGATCAAAGGTCTTGATCAGAGTGTTGAGTTGATGGGTGTGTTCTTTGGTTGGATCTGTGGGTAACTGTCTGTAGTGTTCCTCGTTGTTCAGTTGTCGGTACACTTCTTTGCAGTAATCTGTTCTGTTCAGTATGACGATGGCCCCTCCTTTGTCTGCTGGTTTGATGACAATGTTGCGGTTGGTCTTGAGAGCGTAGATGGCATTGTGTTGTGCTTGGGTGATGTTCGGGGCTGTCTTGTGAGTGCGGCTGATGAATTTGGTGTTGACGCACCTCCTGATGGCTTGGGCATACATGTCAAGTCATGGGCAGCGGCCTTCCGGAGGAGTCCAATTTGACTCTTTCCTCTTCGGTTGCACTGCGGATCTCTCTGTCGGCTGTTCCAGTTCATTGGCTGTCTCATTGTGTTTGCTGTTGGCCTCTTGGGGTTTGTGGAAGAACTCCCGCAGCCTCATTCGCCTGATGAATTCCTCTGTGTCTGCTGCGAGACTGATGGGGTCTATTTTGGTGGTGGGGCAAAAATTGAGCCCTCGGCTGAGAACTTCGATTTCATCTGGTTGAAGTGTGCAGTCCGACAAGTTGACAATGAACTTCCCTGCAGTGGTACTGTTTTCTACTGTGGTACCAGGGGAGGCTTGGTTGCTACTGGTGGTGATGCCGAGTTTCTCAAGTTTCCTGTTCTTGGTATGCATGTAGATGGTGTAGTTCCTTTGTCTCGTCTGCTTGGCAGAGTTTCGCAGCTGGTCTGCGTCCTGAGCGCAAGTTGAGAATATGGATTCTATCTTGGTTTCCAGGCTGCGGCGTTTGCTGTAGACCTGGTGTATGAGGTGGTTGAGGAGGGCGAGAGAGGTGCGACGGCAAAGTCTCTCAGCGTAGTCTGTGTTATAGGTTGACCTGAGTGGGATCGTGATCCGTAATCCTTTCGGTATCTTGTCTGATTTCTTGCATCTTTGTAGAAACTTGATGTGTGTGTCGATATGCGCGATCTTCTTGGAGATCCTCTCCACTTGGAGCCGGCAGTTTGCGGTGTCGATGGTAGTCATGATGTGGAGATGCCGGCGTTGGACTGGGGTGAACACAGTAAGAGTTTTAACAACACCAGGTTAAAGTCCAACAGGTTTATTTGGTGGCAAATGCCATTAGCTTTCGGAGCACTGCTCCTTTGTCAGCATCGATGTATCTAGTATATAGCATCTGTCCAGACAGCCCGGCTCCTCTTTGATGGTTTTGTAATTTGCAAGGTGAAGTTATCTGAATGTTCAGCCATTTTTAGAACTTCTTATTAAGTCACGTAGAATGCCATAGCCAGTCTTTTTAAACATTTTCCTGATGGTTTCAGCCCACACAATAAATAGACATTTTCAGATATAAAGCATTGTTTTATAACAATTCAAACAGTGTTCTTGAACACGGTAGGACTGCCAAGCTCACTGAGGAGTCACCTTGAGACTTGTTTGTGATTAGAAAAGTGTTGGTTTAAATAAAGGTATTGTGACAAATACTTGAGCAAAGAGCATTGATCTGTACAATCCAATATTAATACCTTGATTTGATTTAGTATTGTCACATGTATTAGTATATAGTGAAAGGTATTGTTTCTTGCTCGCTATACAGACAAAGCATACCATATATAGAGAAGGAAAGGAGAGAGTGCAGAATGTAGTGTTACAGTCGTAGCTAGGGTGTAGAGAAAGATCAACCTAGTATGAGGTAGGTCCTTTCAAAAGTCTGATGGCAGCAGGAAAGAAGCTGTTCTTGAGTCGGTTGGTACATGACCTCAGACTTTTGTATCTTTTTCCCAATGGATGGTGGAAGAGAGTATGCCCGGGATGCGTGGAGTCCTTAATTATGCTGGCTGCTTCTCCGAGGCAACGGGAAGTAAACAGAGTTAATGGATGGGAGTCTGGTTTGCGTGATGGACTGGGCTTTGTTCATGACCCTTTGTAGTTTTTTCCAGTCTTGGACAGAGCAGGAGCTATACCAAGCTGTGATACAACCAGAAGGAATGCTTTTTATGGTGCACATAATACTTGCAAATAAGGTGAACATTCGGAGAGTAAAGCCATCATGGTTTTGTGTAATAAAGCATGTAAGGACACATGGAATCAAAATGATAAACTAGGGCCCTAAGTGTTGGGCAGACTTGAAACAGGACTTTCAGACCCGTTCTCAGGCGCCCCCAAATGCACTCTGCCTGCAAAAATATCAGTGATTCTGAATCGCGCGGCACAAGCCTGTGGGCGAGGCTTAACACGCCAAAGCCCTGCAGCTCTGATCGGCACCTCCAACTGCGCATGCGCAGAAAAAAAAGATACAATGCTGTTCCCTTGCCACATCCCTCCCTGACTGGATAATGCCTCCCCCTGGCCCCCACAGACATTGCCCCACCCCACCATTACTGACCTCCTTATCCCCGCACTCCTCGTCACCCTTCCCCCTCACTGATCTCAGGCACAGTGGCAGTGGACTCCCCCCTTCCCCCTCACTGATCTCAGGCAGTGTGGCAGCAGACCCCTCTTCCCCTCCACTGATCCCCTGCAGAGTGGCAGCAGACCTCCCCTTCCCCCTCATTGATCCCAGCAGAGTGGCAGCAGACCCCCCCCCTTCCCCTCACTGATCTCAGGCAGAGTGGCAGTGGACCACCCTTCCCCCCCTGCCCACTGATCTCAAGCAGAGAGCCATTGGACAGCAGGCACCTACCTCCTCATTAACTGGAGCGCCCAAATCAGATTTTTGTGGAGTGTGTCTGTTTCGCGCCGATTCTGGATGGGCGAACACGGTGGTAAAGGGGGTAAAGTGCTGGTAAGGTTGGGCATGAAGCCCATTAAGTTAATTTAAATGCATGCAAATGCATTTAAATGGCCGTCGTGCCCGTTTCAGGTACGGTCCTGATTACAACCATTTTTGGGCCTTGGTAAAGAGGGAACCAGCGCGGAGGCAGGCACGGATCACGCTACTCACCTCATGCCGGACTTTTACCAAGTTTTTACGCCCGAAAAGGGGTGCCACGCGATGGTAAAATCGGGCCCATAGATGCATTGTGTCAATGTCTGAACCTACAAGAATCCTGCATCTGTAAAATTGCACATCTGTCTGGCGACCATAAGGAAGTAGATGAAGTTTCTTGCTCAAACAGATAGAACATAAGTCATTTGATTGATACACCTGCACAAAGCCATTTGACTTACATTGTTTTATGTTCCCAGTGTTTAGCTTGGAATGAAGCTGTAGCATACAAGGTAATAGCAATATTGATCTTGACAACCCTTGTCAATTCTTTGCTTGTAGATGGGGCTTGGACGCTTGTCTGCTGAGAGCATGAAGTACAACACTGACCTGTTCTCCACTCTATACCAAACTGGACAGGCACTGACCTTGAACTGGGAAATGGCTTTTTGCTTGAATAAAAAGATACACCACAGGGATGAGGGTCCTCTCCTGTAAAGCTTGTATCGTGGAAATGTAACTGTGTTTGGTCTGAACGTTAACAAATGGAAGTTCCACAGGGATTTTCCAGTGAGAGACTGGAAGAACCACAGAGAAAACGGTTAAAACAGCTGTCTCTGCGATTTTGCTCGAGATTCTACACAACAACCACTTGGTGGAGCATGAATGCTTAAAATTTTATTCTAAAATGAGTCATTCATATCTGGACACTTGGGTGTCTGAAAATATGGAAATAACTTGAGATGGAATTAACCCTAGTTATAAAATACAAAGACAGGCAAAATAATAAGCCACCTATTCATCAGCGAAGCTTATCAATTGGGCCTCCAATTAAGCTTAGTAACCTGCAACTTTGAAATACACGGATTGATACAAAATTGGAAGAGGAAACTTGGGAAACTACATTAGCTCTGCAAGTTATGGAAACAAGCATTTTCAGTACATACTTTCTAAGAACTAGGTTGCATTGACTAGTAAGCACTGCTGCCTCACAGCGCCAGGGACTTGGGTTCAATTCCGGCCTCGGGTCACTGTCTGTGCGGAGTTTGTACATTCTCCCCATGTTTGCGTGGGTTTCCTCCGGGAGCTCCAGTTTCCTCCCACACGCCAAAGATGTGCAGATTAGGTTGATTTACCATGTTAAATTGCCCATTAATGTCAGGGGGATTAGCAGGGTACATACGTGGGGTTATAGGAATAGGGCCTGGATGGATTTACTTTCGGTGCAGACACAAAATGGCCTCCTTCTGCACTGTAGGGATTCTATGATTCATTGCTGGTCTTGCTGCCTGTGTTACTCCAACACTGGACCATAGTATGAAAACAATTCAATAAAAGCAAAATACTGTGGATGCTGGAATCTGAAAAAAAACAGAAAAATGCTGGAAAAACTCAGCAGGTCTGGCAGCATCTGTGGGAGAGAAAACAGAGTTAATGAACTTAATGTTGACTCCTGAGGGCTGTAATGTGCCTAATGGAAGATAAGGTGCTGTTCCGCCAGTTTGTGTTGGGCTTCGATGAAGCACTGCAGCAGGCCAAGGATGGAAATGTGGGTTGAAGGCCAGATGCTGAGTTGAATTGGCAAGCAACAGGAAGATTGGGGTCATGCTTGTGGGCTGAGTGAAGGTGTTCCACAAAGAGATCATCCAGTCTGCATTCAGTCTCCCCAATGTAGAGGAGATCGCATTAGGGGAGGCAAATACAGTGGATCAAATTGAAAAAGGTGCAAATGAAATGTTGCTTTGACTGAAAGAAGTGTTTTGAACCTTGAATAATGAGGAGGGAAATGGTAAAGGGGCAAGTGTTGCACCATCTGGGATTGCAAGGGAAGGTGCCATGGGAACGGGATGAGGATTTTTGGATGCTGGAGAAATGGACCAGGGTGTCTCATTTATTAGAAGATTAGAAGAACAGGATATCTAAAGTCTGACTGCTTGAAGCACTGCTCAAACAAATCAACCATAGAATGTGACTAGCCATGACGATAGAAAAGAGTTAAGACTCAAACCAGAGTTCTCTTCTACAGAGGATTCATGTATTGATGGTCTGCACGGGGGCTTAAAACATCTTAACTTTTACGTTTTTATTTGGAGCTTTGATTGGACATTTTCCTGAATTTACTTTTTGAACTAGATAGCTTTGCCTGCTGATGTTCTATTTAGTCTCTTGGGTGTTGCACATTTAGGGCGGGAACTTAGCCTACACTCTCTGTGTATGAGATCATCGGAAAGGGCTCAAAATCCAGCAAAAACCAAAAATCGCAGATCCCAATGGTGAGATCACGATTTCTTATTTTCCCCGTCTCTTGCCAGCAATATAATCATTTTAATAAATTTGCAACTATTTATTCTCCCCCCCTCACCAAATTATTCCCTCTCAATAAATTTTCATATCTTGCTAACGTGTTCTCAACAGGTTTACCCAAACATAAATGTTTGCTAAAATGTTTGCACCCAAATGGTGGCAAAGTGGTTAGCACTGCTGCCTCACAGCATCAGGGATCTGGGTTCAGTTCCGACCTTGGGTGACTGTGTGGAGTTTGCATGTTTCCCTTGTGTCTGTGTGGGTTTCCTCCAGGTGCTCCAGTTTCCTCTCACAGTCCAAAAATGTGCAGGTTAGTTCGACTGGCCATGCTAAATTGTCCCTTAATGATCCAAGATACATTGGTTAGGGGGATTAACAGCGAAAATGCGTGCGGTTACGGAAATAGGACGGGGGTGGGCCTGGTACGAGGCTCTCTCGGAGAGTCAATGCAGGCTCGATGGGTCAAATGGCCTCCTTCCGTACTGTAGGGATTTTATGATTCCATGAGGAAAATATTACTCTGAAGAGAAAAAATCTTTCAATATAAAATTGCTTCATAATTGATGCGCTATTCAGACACGAGGCTCGAAGCTCAGTAAATGAAGGCTTTTATTTACTGTTAATGAAGCTACCAGAACTTATATACACTATCCCAGACTGAAGGGGTCCCGGCCAGAGCAGGGACTCTTATACCTCTCCCAGGAGGCGGAGCCCGACTGGGATGTGCCACAACACTACAATACAAAGGTGTAACAACCCCACCCTAACCCAACAGCAACAATAGCACAATCCAACAGTAACATATGTACATCCTTGTAGTCCTGGCCAGCCCCTGGCTCAGCACTATCCAGTGGGAACCAACGATGGTTCACCACATTCACCCCTCCTTTGAAAACAAAGGCCGGCGGGGTACAAAAAAACCAGAATAAAATGTCAGCAGTCTATAAGTTCAGACAGTCAGGGGGACCGCACCGTCGTTGTGACCTCCTCAATACCGGCGGTGACACCGGAGTAGGCACTTGCGGTGGCGTTCTCCCCAAAACGGCGTCCAGCTGTTCTTCCATGGACTCACACGCCGGTTGACCCTGAGGTGACGGTAGTCCAGGGGATCCTGACACGCCCTGCGGTGGCGACCATCTTCTGGGCTCAGGCAAGCTGTACATGGGAGTAAAATGGTTAGGCAATGGTCCCGATGCTGCCCGCGCCGTGTCCGGGGAAGAAATAAGAGATAATGGGTTTGTTACTGGGGGTATGGGAGCGACAGGGGTTGCTACGTCCCCTGCTGGCGCCAGGTCTCGGATCGAGACCGTGTCCTCTCGCCCGTCAGGGTATGCCACATAGGCATACTGAGGGTTGGCGTGGAGGAGATGGACCTGTTCGACCAACGGGTCAGACTTGCGGGCCCTTACATGTCGCCGCAGGAGGACGGGTCCTGAGTACGTCAACCAAGACGGTAAAGAGGTCCCCGAGGAAGACTTCCGAGGGAATGAGAACATCCTCTCATGGGGAGTAGCATTGGTTGCCGTACACAGGAGGGAGCGAATAGAGTGGAGCGCATCAGGGAACACCTCTTGCCAATGGGAGACTGGAAGACCCTTTGACTTCAACGCCAGTAAGACAGCCTTCCAGACTGTAGCATTCTCGCGTTCCACCTGTCCATTACCCCTAGGGTTGTAACTCGTGGTCCTACTAGAGGCAATCCCGTATGAGAGCAGGAATTGCCTCAAGTCATCGCTCATGAACGACGAGCCCCTGTCGCTATGGATGTAGCTGGGGTACCCGAACAGAGTAAAAAGATCACGGAATGCCTTGATCACCGTGGCAGCGGATGTATCCGAGCAGGGAACAACAAAAGGGAACCGAGAGTACTCATCGATGATATTTAGAAAGTACACGTTCCGATCTGTTGAGGGAAGGGGGCCCTTAAAATCAACACTCAGTCTCTCGAAGGGACGAGTGGCCTTGACTAAATGTGCCCAGTCAGGTCGGTAAAAGTGCGGTTTGCATTCCGCGCAAATCCGACAGCTCCTTGTTACCGACCTGACGTCCTCCACCGAGTAAGGCAGGTTGCGGGCTTTTACAAAGTGGTAGAGCCGAGTGACCCCAGGATGGCACAGATCATTATGGAGGGCGTGCAAACGGTCCTCCTGAAGACTAGCGCATGTTCCACGCGAGAGGGCATCCGAGGGCTCATTGAGTTTCCCTGGACGATACATGATATCGTAGTTATAGGTGGAGAGTTCAATTCTCCACCGCAAGATCTTGTCATTCTTGATCTTGCCCCTCTGCGTGTTGTTAAACATGAACGCCACGGACCGCTGGTCCGTGATCAGGGTGAACCGTTTTCCCGCCAAGTAATGGCGCCAGTGTCTGACGGCCTCCACAATGGCCTGGGCCTCCTTTTCCACCGCTGAATGCCGAATTTCGGGGCCTTGGAGGGTGGGGGAAAAAATGCGACGGGCCTGCCCGCCTGGTTAAGTGTGGCGGCCAGGGCGAAATCAGATGCATCGCTTTCCACCTGAAAGGGGATGGACTCGTCTACCGCGTGCATCGTAGCTTTCGCGATGTCGGCTTTCAATTTATCGAAGGCCAATCGGGCCTCTGGCGTTAGGGGAAAAGTCGTGGACTTAATGAGCGGACGGGCTTTGTCCGCGTAGTTGGGAACCCACTGCGCAGTATAAGAGAAGAAGCCTAAGCATCTTCTCAGTGCTTTTGCACTAGTAGGTAAGGGAAGTTCAGCAAGGGGGCGCATACGGTCTGGATCAGGGCCAATTACCCCGTTTTCCACCACGTATCCTAGGATGGCTAAACGGCGCGTACGAAACACACACTTCTCCCTGTTGTAGGTCAAGTTCAGGCGAGATGCAGTGGGTAAGAAGTTCAGGAGGTTTGTGTCGTGGTCCTGCTGGTCATGGCCACAGATGGTGACATTATCCAGGTACGGGAAGGTAGCCCGCAGCCCGTTCTGGTCCACCATTCGGTCCATAGCACGCTGGAAGACCGAGACCCCATTGGTGACACCAAAGGGAACCCTGAGAAAATGGTACAAGCGACCATCCGCCTCAAAAGCCGTGTATTGTCGGTCCTCTTGGCGAATGGGGAGTTGGTGGTAGGCAGACTTGAGGTCTATGGTGGAGAACACCCGGTACTGCGCAATCTGATTGACCATATCAGATATGCGCAGGAGGGGATACGCATCCAGCTGCGTATATCGGTTAATGGTGTGACTGTAGTCAATGACCATCCGGGGTTGGTTCCCGCTCTTGACCACCACGACCTGTGCCCTCCACGGACTAACACTGGGTTGTATGATCCTTTCTTTGAGGAGCCGCTGAACCTCAGATCTAATGAAGATCCGATCCTCAGTGCTGTAACGCCTACTTTTAGTCGCGATGGGCTTGCAGCCTGGCACCAGATTCTGAAACAAGGAGGGTGTGGTGATCTTCAGCGTTGAGAGGCTGCAGGCGGGGCGCGTTGGGCAATTTGGAGGCTGCTGCTGTTTTCCCACTGCCAGTGATGGGAGTGGCCCACCGTACTGTAGGATTACTCTCCTCAAGTGGACCATGAAGTTTAGTCCGAGAAGTATTGGCACGCAAAGATACGGCAACACAAGGAGCTTGAAGCGCTCGTAAACTGTGCCTTGTACTTTCAAGGTTACCACGCAACTCCCTAGCACGGCAACAGACCAGGACCTTGATGCCATAGAGATTGTCTGTTTGGCAGGTTGAATCTGGAGTCCACACCGCTTCACAGTGTCTGGGTGGACAAAGCTCTCAGTGCTCCCGCTGTCAAACAGACAATAAATCACATGATTATTTACCTGGATATTCATCATTGAACGGTTGAGTCTATGAGGCTTGGCCTGGTCCAGGATGATCGACGCCACCGTTGGTTCATGAACGCCACTGCAGGCAGCTGAAATTGATGCGGAGGACCCTTGCTGGTCGTTCGTGGTCAATGTCGACCAACATGGCTGCCCCCATGAATCGCACATGGGTGAGGGCGCCAAACTCAGCGACCCCTGGTGGTCATACTCCTCTGACTCCGTCGACTGTAATGGCGTCGTCCTGGTCTCGCACGTGGACGAACCCCGCGACGACTTCGACGATGATGACCCAAGCTCTGAAGAATCGCAGGCCGCACTGCCATTCCTGGGTTTAGATCGGCACACTTTTGCATAATGCCCTTTTTTACCGCATGCGGTGCACAATGCAGCTTTAGTGGGACACTTTTGCCGGGTATGCTTCGCTCCACCACAGAAGTAGCACCGCGGGCCACACGGGGCTGCAGCCGTCGTCTGGCCCGAATGGGAGCACACCATTACACAGCATTTCGAACCCGAGGGGCGAGGAGGGATTTGCGACTGCTCCTGCCACGTTGTCTCCACATGGTCCTCTGGATATAAAACTAAGCTCTTTGAAGCCGACTCGAGCATCTCTGCTAACTCGATGGCCTGGGTAAGATTAAGGTTCCCCTTCTCCAACAGTTTAAGTCGAATGTACGACGATCCGGCCCCGGCCACAAACGCATCTCGGGCGAGGTCGTACATGCTCTGCTCAGCCGACACAGCTTTGCAGTCACAGCCCCTGGCTAGCTGTAAGAGCTCATTGGCATAGTCCTCCATCGTTTCGCCAGACTGCCGTCGTCGAGTGGCTAGGAGGTAACGAGCATGTATCTCGTTAGGTGGTTTAGTATAGCGCTTCTTTAGAAGCTCGAGGGCCTTAGGGTAATTAGTGGCCGCACGGATCGCGAGATAGACAGTGTCGCTTACCCTCGCATGGAGGACCCGGAGTCTGTCATCATCTGTGGTGACCGCTGTGGAGGCTGCCAGGTAGTCTTCGAAACACTTCAGCCAGTGGTCGAAGGTGTTAGAAGCGCCCACCGCACGTGGATCTAGCGTAAGGCGTTCCGGCTTGAGAATTTGCTCCATACTCTCTTCGTTTTTTTTTTCTCCAACGAGAGTTTAACGACAGTAAATAAAATTGATGCGCTATTCAGACACGAGGCTCGAAGCTCAGTAAATGAAGGCTTTTATTTACTGTTAATGAAGCTACCAGAACTTATATACACTATCCCAGACTGAAGGGGTCCCGGCCAGAGCAGGGACTCTTATACCTCTCCCAGGAGGCGGAGCCCGACTGGGATGTGCCACAACACTACAATACAAAGGTGTAACAACCCCACCCTAACCCAACAGCAACAATAGCACAATCCAACAGTAACATATGTACATCCTTGTAGTCCTGGCCAGCCCCTGGCTCAGCGCTATCCAGTGGGAACCAACGATGGTTCACCACAATAATCACTGTTTAAATGGTCAAAATATCCTCCCTCATGAGAGGAGATGTACTTCGTTGTTCCAGCCCATAAGCAGGCTGATGGAGTCAAGTATTTCAGCTCAGCTGGCTAGGATCAGTAGCTTATGTGGGGGCATCAGCCCATGGTGATGAGATCATGTACACAACATACACTATGAGACCTATAATCTAGAACAAAACTAAGTTTCTTCAGAGAACCAAAATCAAAAAATGTGAATGGTCTGAAAGAGGTAGGCTTTAAGGTGGGTCATAAACAAGGAGGTGGAGCTGGGGAAGCAGAAAAGACCAAAGGCATCACTGTCAATGATGTGGTAAAACAGGATTCACAAAAAGCTGGAATCAGAGGAACAGAGAAATCAAGGGGATTGTTGGGTTAAAATATTGAGGAGTGTAACCATGAAGTGACTTTAACACAAGGATGAGAATTTGAATTTTGGGACACTGGGAGACCAGGAGCCAATATGCAAGGATGAAGGAGATGGATGAGCTGAAATGTGTGGTTAGTGAAGATAAAGGGGTGTCAAAGACGGCTGGGCAGAGGAGGAAATAAGCATGATTTGTGATTTGATTTGATTTATTATTGTCACATGTATTAACACACAGTGAAAAATATTGTTTCTTGTGTGCTATAGAGACAAAACATACCATTCATTCAGGAGGAAACAAGAGAGTGCAGAATATAGTGTAGAGAAAGATCAACTTAATGCAAGGTAGGTCCATTCAAAAGTCTGACAGCAGCAGGGAAGAAGCAGTTCTTGAGTCGATTGGCATGTGACTTCAGACTTTTTCCCGACGGAAGAAGGTGGAAGAGAGAATGTCCCGGGTGCGTGTAGTTCCTTGCGGTCTTGGGGAGCAGGAGTCATATCAAGCTGTGATACAGCCAGAAAGAATGCTTCCTATGGTGCATCTGTATAAGTCGGTGAGAGCCCAATCTATAAAAGTTGTGATGCAGAGAAAGTGGTGCAGAAAGATCAACTTGGGGAAGAATAAGACCTTGAGGTTAAGAATAAACTGATATAGTCTAAAATGACTGGGGAAGCAAGAGTAGTGGAATTGAAGACAACTAACCCCATGCCCTTGCTAATGATAACACCATTGATGTTCCCTAACTGGACAAAATTGGTGGTAGCCATGATGTGGAAATGCTGGAGTTGGACTGAGGTAGGCACAGTTACAAGTCTCACAACACTGGGTTAAAGTCCAACAGGGTTATTTGGTAGCACGAACTTTCAGAGCGCTGCCCCTTCATCAGGTGAGTGAGGAGTGGAGAGGATCTCCAAGAAGATCGCGTATATCAACACAGATATCCCCACTCACCTGATGAAAGGGCAGCGCTCTGAAAGTTCGTGCTACCAAATAAACCTGTTGGACTTTAACCTGGACAAAATTGAACCTGGTCCAACATCATTTATCAGACAGTCTGCCACCACAGAGGCAGTAAAAAAGTTAAGACAGGTAATGGAGTAGAGTTGGGTGTTGCAGCAGATTAGATTTGGAAGCTGATTCTGATGGCTATATATAGTGTCAGCAAGGAAGAGAGGGGAACTAAATTTGGAGAAAACCAGAGATGGCGATTTGAAAATTAAGCAATTGCTTTGAAGCCAATGCATCATGTCCAAGCCTCCAGTGTTGTGCAATTTTCTGTTTTTTAAAACCACCTTAAAACCACCTTAAAACCACTGATTTTTATTCTGTGCTCATGTTCCAATTGTTTTATTTTGACCACAACTATTTTAGTTGAACGTACACGTTTATTTTTTTTTGCATAACGTGTAAGATTTGCCTGCAAAAGATTTCACAACACTGACAAAGGGAATATTTACACTTTGGAATCAAAACCATGCTGCTCTCTTTAAATATGACGGAAATAGTGGCCTGGTGGAATCACGTACCACACGTAGTCTCTAATCATTTATCAACATACCTTCAAAGTATCCCCTCAACATGCCAAATTGGCTCCCAGCCTGGGAACAGTTGCAACAACGGGAAATGCGATAGCAGAAATAGTGAATCATCTATCTGTGCTTCCTCCACTCTTCTTACCTCTCAGCACGGCTCATTTGTTTATGTCCACCATTGCCATTAACACACGCTTTATACGCATTAGCATCTTTATTAATGTCCATTGTAATCCACTCCGTTTTTAAATCTGTCACAAATCGCAGCTAACCTCTGTGCTAATGAATTAGTAATGAGGAAATAACGAGTATCTAGTACAAGGAAAATTGATAAAGCTCACTGAAAAGCCGGGAAAACATCTTCTTTGGCAATAGGAATGGATTTGAATCGTAGAACTTCCACAGTGCAGAAGGAGGCCATTCGGCCCATCGAGTCCACACCAACTCAGCACCTCATCCAGGTCCCTTTGTCATAGCTAATCCACCTAACCTACACATCTTGGGACAATAAGGCACAATTTAGCATGGCTAATCCATCTAACCTACAGATCTTTGGGTTGACTTAGCACAGATAGTGAATCAATCAGGTTAGTAAAAAGCAACAGCTTTGTGAATTCTTCCAACTGGGTTTGTGTTAGCCCTGTGAGCCAATGCTGCAATGTGTGTACTGTGACTGTGACCTGCTTTTTTACTGTTTAGAATGTTGGTGCAATATCTAGCCTTGGAAAAGTGACACTGTCCTCCAACTAAACATGAGAAAGATTGAAACACAAACAGAAAATGCTGGAAAATTGCAGCAGGTCTGACAGCATCTGTGAAGAGAGAACAGAGCCAACATTTTGAGTCTGAATAACCTTGATCAGAAAGCTGTAATCAGGCCAGCTGACCCAGGGAAACATTCAGATGTGGCCGCAGAGTTTGCTGGGTCAGCCTGTTTTAAAGACCCAGGATGCCATTATAACTGATGTCTCAGTTATAATGAAAATAGTAAGGGCCTCTCAGTGTGAGGGCACTGCCTGGCCATTCCCCTCTCCATGGGGGGGATACTCACCTTTGCACTCCTGGAGATTCCGCATGAGAGGTTCATATCTGGGTGCTGTAAATCTCACTGACGTGATATTACATCAGCAAGGTTTGAAAATACGGTGAGGGGGGTTCATGTGGCGAGAGGGGCAGTTAATTATATTCAAGTGAAATTAAAACCTCTGAAAATCAGGTTGAACCTGCATTATGTCACTGGTGAGGAGTGGCAAAAATCAGATATCACAATCTCTCTGGCGAGGTTCACGATTTCCCGGTTTTGCCAGATCGTGAGTTCCCACCGCTGATCCCGCGCATAGAGAGTGTGGGTTCAGGATTACCCCTGAGCTGTTTCACAACACCTCTGAGGTATCCTGAATTGTGACTCTTTGAAAAGCTAGTCCAACTCCAGGAAAATGGCAGAGGACTATACCTATTCCCATAATGGAGCCAGCCAGATTAGGAGAGTAGGGGTCGGGCTTGTGATCGAAACCAACCTGCACCCCTTAAAACACTCTACTGAAAATCAGAAACCCTGGGAATAGGGTCTCTGCCACCACTTTCACCCCTCCATGGCGTCTCGCCAAATCTATGAAAAGTCCTTTGATTGAAATTCTAGGCACCACGCTTTAAGAAGAATGTCAAGGCCTTGAAGAGGGTGCAGAAAAGATTTGTTAGAATGGTACCAGGGAAGAGGGGATTGAAGTAAGTGAAACAACTGGAGAAGCTGGAATTGTTGTCCCCAGAGCTGAAAAGGCTAAGACAATATTTGATTCACGTGTTCACAATCATCAAAACCTTAAGAAGGAGAAACTGTTGCAGTGGCTGAAGAATTGCTAAGCAGAGGACATGGACTTGCACTGATTGATAGAAGAATAAGAGGCAACATGAGGAAACTTTTATTTCTGCAGCCGACTCAAGAACAACTTCTTCCCTGCTGCCATCAGACTTTTGAATGGACCTACCTTATATTATGATGTTTCACTACATCCTAGCTACGACTGTAATATTCTGCACTCTCTCCTTTCCTTCTCTATGATCGGTATGCTGTCTGTATAGTGCGCAAGAAACAATACTTTTCACTGTATACTAACATATGTGACAATAATAAATCAAATCAAGGTGAGACCAAGAAGACACGAAAAATTATTAGAGAAAATAGAGCATAAGACCAAGATTATGCTAAACTATATTGATCTGTAATCTGGAAAGCACGGTTTAAAAGGGTAATGGGAGCTGATTCGATAGTAATTTTAAAAAGGGAATGGATAAGTATTGGAAGGGAAAATATTTGTAGCACTTTGGGGAAACACTGGGTGGGGAGAGGCCGCAGGGCTGGAAGGTTGTGTGGGAGTAAAATATCTATCAAAGAGCTGGCACAGGCACAGTGGGCCATATGGACTTGTATTTTGTGCTATATCATAGAATCCCTACAGTGCAGAAGGAGGCCATTTGGCCCATCATGTCTACACCAACTCTCCGACAGACCATAGTACCCAGGCTCACCCCTCGCCCTATCCCCGTAACTTTGCGCATTTACCCCACTAATCCCCCTAATCTACACATCTTGGGACACTAAGGGGCAATTTAGCATGGCCAATCCACCCAGCCTGCACATCTTTGGACTGTGGGAGGAAACCGAAGCTCCCGGGGGAAATCCACGCAGGCACAGGGAGAATGTACAAACTCCACACAGTCACTCAAGGCCTGAATTGAATCCAGGTCCCTGGAGCTGTGAGGCAGCAGTGCGAACCACAATGCCACCTTGCCGTATCGTTCTATGATTCTATGAACATAATTTTCAGAATATTGCTTGTCTTTTCCCCTACCTAATCCATCCACCAAAGAAACCTTCGCCCATGTTTTAACATAAGACACTGACCGGAAATTTACTGGCCCGCCCGCCACGGGAATCGGAGCAGATGAGAGGCAGAGCATGGGAAGGTCCATAGACCTCGGGCAGGATTTTATGGTTTCGGGACGAGTGAGTCGTAAAATCCCACCCTTATCTCCAATGCTTTCCTGGCTGCCTTCCCAGCCTCCACCTTCCATATACCTCAACTCACCCAAAACTCTGCTGTCCATATCTCATCTGCACCGACCTTGTGTGCCCATCACACTAACCCAGACCCTCATGTCTTAAATTTAAACTTTTCATCCTTGCATTTAAATTCCTCCATGGGCTCACCCTATAACCCTGTGATTCTGCAGCCCTCTCCCCACAAGCCCTGAAATCAGGGGCAAATTTACAATGAAACACACCATGCCGTGGCATGGGCCCCACAAATGACAGGTAGCCCCAAAATGCATGACAGTCTTTCCACTTGAAATAAAGTTCAATAAGCCAAACACAAAACCAGAGGATAATGCTAAAGTGGAAAGGCACAGTAAGTCTCACAACACCAGGTTAAAGTCCAACAGGTTTATTTGGTAGCACAAGCTTTCGGAGTGCTGCCCCTTCACCTGATGAAGGGGCAGCGCTCCGAAAGCTCGTGCTACCAAATAAACCTGTTGGACTTTAACCTGGTGTTGTGAGACTTCTTACCGTGCCTTCCCCAGTCCAACGCTGGCATCTCCACAAAGTGGAAAGGGGTGAAAATGAAACACAGAATAAAATGAAATTAAAATACAAGCTTGGGCTGCACCATGACACTCAGAGGTGTTCCCCCCTCCTGTCCCCAGGTAATAGCCGCCACTCAGCCCCACTACCTGTCCCTCTCCCTCGGCTCCAACTGTGGATCCGGCCACAAGGGGAGGGGCCGAGCATTAACGGCTATTGTCTGGGTGGGGTGCCTTCTCCAAATGCCATTGGGCCATGACTGTTCTATTAAATATCTGTTTTATACATGTCAGCATGTATGCTCAAGCGGTCAGGAAATGTGTCAATGCCAGATTCATCAGCCACATTCACAAGATAGCCATGAACGTCACCCAAGTACAACGCAATGCCATCCGTGCTCTCAAGACCAACCGCAACATTGTCATCAAATCGGCAGATAAAGGAGAGGCCACCGTCATACTGAACAGAATGTACTACTGCAAAGAAGTGTACCGACAACTGAACAACCAGGAACACTGCAGAGTTACCCGCAGATCCAAAGAACACACCCGCCAACTCAACAGACTGATCAAGGCCTTTGATCTGACCTTCAGAGCACCCTTTGTGCTCTCATCCCACTACTCCCTGCGTTGGAGATCTCTACTGCCTCCCAAAGATACACAAGGCCAACACCTGGCCATCCCATTATATCAGGCAATTGGACCCTGTGTGAGAACCTTTCTGGCTAAGTCACAGCATCCTGAAACCCGTCGTACAAGGAACTCCCAGTTTCTGTCTCAATACTACGGGCTTCTTACAGAAACTCAGCACCCATGGACCAGTTGAACCAGGAACACTCCTCATCACAATGGACATCTTGGCACTCTACACCAGCAACCCCCATGACGACGACATTGCTGCAACAGCTTCAGTACTCAACACCGACAACTGCCAATCTCCAGATGCAATTCTACAATTCATCCACTTCATCCTGAACCACAATGTCTTCAACTTTGACAACCGGTTCTTCATTTAGATACATGGAACAGCTATGGGGACCAAATTCGCACCTCAATATGCCAACATCTTCATGCACAAGTTCAAACAAGACCTCTTCACCACACAGGACCTTCAACCAACGCTATATGCCAGATACACCAATGACATTTTCTTCCTTTGGACTCACGGCGAAGAATCACTGAAGCAACTACATGATGACATCAACAAGTTCCATCTCACCATCAGACTCACCATGGACTACTCTCCAGAATCGGTTGCATTCTTGGACACACACATCTCCATCAAGGACGATCACCTCAGCACTTCACTCTACCGCAAGCCCACGGATAACCTCACGATGCTCCACTTCTCCAACTTACACCCTAAACACGTTAAAGAAGTCAGCCCCTACGGACAAGCTCTCCATATACGCAGGATATGCTCAGATGCGGAGGAACGCAACAAACATCTACAGACACTGAAAGTTGCCCTCGTAAGAACGGGATATGACGCTCGACTCATCGATCGACGGTTTCAACGCACCATAGCGAAAAACCGCACCGACCTCCTTGGAAGACAAACACAGGACATGACCGACAGAGTACCCTTTGTCGTCCAGTACTTCCCCGGAGCGGAGAAACTACATCTTTTTCGGAGACTTCAACATGTCTTTGATGAAGACGAACATCTCGCCAAGGCTATTCTCACATCCCCTCTACTTGCCTTCAAACAACCAGCCAACCTCAGACTATTGTTCGCAGCAAACTACCCAGCCTTCAAGAGAACAATGACCACGGCAACCTCTGCAAGATGTGCCGGATCATTGACATGGATTCCACCATCACACGTGAGAACACCACCCACCAGGTACACGGTACATACTCATGTGACTCGACCAACATTGTCTACCTCATATGCTGCAGGAAAAGATGTCCCAAGGCATGGTACATCAGCGAAACCATGCAGACACTACAACGGATGAACAGACACCCGACAATCACCAGGCAGGAGTGTTCCCTTCCTGTCAGGGAACACTTCAGCAGTCAAGGGCATTCAGCCTCCAATCTTCGGGTAAGCACTCTCCAAGGCGGCCTCCAAGACACACGACAATGCAGAATTGCCGAGCAGAAACTGATAGCCAAATTCTGCACACATGAGGACGGCCTCAACCGGGATCTTGGGTTCATGTCGCACTACATGTAACCCCTACCATTTGGCCTGGGCTTGCAAAATCCTACTAGCTGTCCTGGCTTGAGACAATTCACACCTCTTTAACTCGTAATTACCCCTCTCTCCACTCACACTGTCTGTACTTGTAAAGACGTGATTACCTGAAAAGACTCACATTCCAACCATTATCTTGCAATTGTGTCTTTGTCTATATATGCCATGTTTGTGAATCCTACCTCTCCACTCACCTGATGAAGGAGCAGCGCTCCGAAAGCTTATGATTCCAAATAAACCTGTTGGACTTTAACCTGGTGTTCTGAGACTTCTTACTGTCTGAAATACTTGTTGCTCTGATTCTGGTCTCTTGTACATTCACTGGTGACAGCGTGCGTTTAGCTGCCCAAGCTCTGGGATTGCTTTCCCTAAACTCTTCAAACACCCCTTTCTCCATCTCCTAAATTTCCTTCTTTTGTCGGATCATATACTTCACAAAACTCTTTGGCGGAATTTTATGATGTGAAATATGCTGTATAAACGCAGAGGGTATGAAAGATGTAATTGAAATGTGCCTTTTATCTTTATTACCAAGTTACCAACTGTTTACATGTTGTGATAAAAGTGTCACATCAAAAGGTACCGAAGGTTGATTTTGTGGAATTGGTGGACAAACAAGAATATTCATCACCATCGATTTGAGGGTGAAGTAGACTCCTGTTCACAAATTTCTGCCGTGGGTTTTGTGTGACTGAATAGGCTGATTCACAACCTGCATACCTTTGGGATACTTTCAGTTGTTTAGCAAATTGGTTACATTCATAAAGGGTAGTTATTAATTGCAGCAGAATTGTCTGATTGCCAGTCACTAGAGTAATTCCACAAATATCTGTTTTCGGTCCATCGTTTGTCATCATCTCCATGTTAATGATCTGACTTAAGGGATCAGGTGAACAGTCATTAAGGCTGTATATGACAGATAGAATCCTACAGTGCAGAAGGAGACCATTTGGCCCATTGAGTCTGCACCGACCCCACAATCCCACCCAGGGCCTAATCCCATAACCCCATGCATTTACCCTGGCTAGTCCCCCTGACACTAAGGGGCAATTTAGCATGGCCAATCTACCTAACCCGCACATCTTTGGACTGTGGGAGGAAACCCACGCAGACGCAGGGAGAATGTGCAAACTCCACACGGAGAGTAATCCAGGGCTGGAATTGAACCCAGGTCCCTGGCGTTGTGAGGCAGCAGTGCTAACCACTGTGCCACCATGCCGCCCATTGATGTCTTTCAATGTTGCTGAACATAATGGCACCGACCTTCTGGTCTCCAGATTGTCCCCCTAATTGCCCAACCCGACTTCACCTACCCTATCCCTTTCCCTGCCCACCTAACCTCCTTACCCACACTATCCCCTTACCCACCCTATCCCCTTACCAAGTTACTGTACCCACCTCACCTCCTTACCCACACTATCCCCTTACCCACACTATCCCCTTACCCACCCTATCCCCTTACCAAGTTACTGTACCCACCTCACCCACACTATGCCCTTACACACTTACTTTACCCATCCTACACCCTTTCCCACCCTACCCTTTTTACCTTACATTAATAACGAAACTCCTGGGAGCCAAACAGCTGGTGAAGTAATAATTATTTATTTACTGGAAGAAAAGACTATTTACAAGAATTATTTGCAGCAGCACTATCGTAGCTGTCACGACCTGCTTATCCAAGTCCCAACTGTGGGTTTTACAGCCCGTTTGCTGGCTCTGCCTCACTTGTACTGCTGTCCCATTGGTGGGAGTCATGTGGTCTCTGAGATTTGCTGAAACCTCGGATGAAAAGATCACATGGTCTCCAAGATCTCCAAGACACTTGCCCACCTACCCACCCTGCCCCTTACCCACTTACCTTGCCCACCTTACTTCATTACCCACAGTATTCCCTTACCCACTTACCTTACCCATGCTATCCCCTTACCCACCCTACCACCTTACCCACTTATCTTACCCACCCTATCCCCTGACCCACTATACCTCCTTATCCACACTAGCCCGTTACCCACCTTATCTCCTTACCAAGCCTACCATCTTACCCACTTACCTTACCCACCCTACCCGCTTACCCACATATCTTCTCTCTGTAGCTTTTCACAGAAGCTTTGGCTCATTTGAAACTCTTTACTTACCAGGGTACAGCAGCTAGTGCTGTAACAATGTGTTGTGGCTTCTGCGTGGATTCCTTTCACTGATATCTCCAAGATTTTCTGTGTTGGTTTGGAAGGATTGTCCAGAAAAATCAGGAATGTAAGTGCAATTATTTTTTTGCCTGATCAGGGTTACATAAAGGGCTTCTGACCATGAACAGAGGATCTGGGGCAATGTGTTGCAATTAGGTTGAAGCATTTATGCAGTATAGAGTTACTTAGTAGGAAAAAGATCTGGGGATCTTGAAACGTTGTAGTTCCGAGCGTTCTGGGGGCTGTCATGAAAGTTAAAAAAGTAAAAGTACAATTCTTACCTCTCTCAGGCCTTGGTTCAGCCACTTCTATTGTACTCTGCCCAGCTATGATCCTACACACAGCAGAGGATAGTGAAGACTAGAGGAGGGAGGACCCAGGTTCGATTCCCGGCTTGGGTCACTGTCTGTGTGGAGTCTGCACGTTCTCCCCGTGTCTGTATGGGTTTCTTCCAGGTGCTTCGGTTTCCTCCCATAGTCTGAAAGACATGCTGGTTAGGTGCATTGGCTATGCTAAATTCTCCCTCAGTGTACCCGAATAGGTGCCAGAGTGTAGCGACTAGGGGATTTTCACAGTAACTTCATTGCAGTGTTAATGTAAGCCTATTTGTGACACTAAAAAATAAATAAAATAACTTGATTAATACCGAGTTTAAAAGTTTATAGTTACCCGTATAGACACAGGGAACTGAAACCTTTTAGTCTGAGATAAGCTTCAAGGGAATATGATTTAGGTGCTTAAAACATGGATGGGATTAGGTTTTATCTAGGAGGAATTGACTATTTCAGTAAGATAGGCAAGGCAGACTGAAGGCTATCAGTACAAATTATCACACATAGATTTAGATAAGGTTTCAAGAAGTACTTTCTTAGACTCTAGATAGGCTGCCAGACATCCGTTTGTGGATTCACCGCAGGCCTTTGAAAGAGAGTTGGATGTTTTCCTGCAAGTAGAAGAAAGATGGAGTTACAGAAGGAAGGTGGGATAACTGGGGTTAGAGATACCAGTAACTATAGTCTCTAGAGAGTTTGTTTGTTCTCCATTTAAGGTTGAAGATGTTTCCCTGAATTGGTCCTAGGTTTAGTTTCAGTGGTTTTGTCTCCCCCAGAAAGTTGAATACCAGATAGACTGATAATGCAAATAGATTGTACCATGTCAGGGTGAGGACAGATTTGCTAAACAAATTGAGCCCCAATTTTACATTCGGCTGAAATTCGGTGGTGGGAGGGGGGTGGGGGGTCTGGTGCATGCCCATGAGCGTGCCACAGAGCATGTCATGCAGCATGAAGCTTAGGCTTAATTCCATTTTTCTCAAGTCAGTTACAATGCACAACCAGCGAGAAGTGGCAGATGGCCAACAGGCAGGAGCAGCAGGTTTGTTGGCAGGTGGCATCATCAGGGACCAAAGGAACAGTTGCCAGCACTCTGATAAATCATAGGGATGGCGATCTGAAGAGATGAGACGGGAATGAGCCTGGGACAAGGAAAGCCAAAATCTTCTTTATCGGGCCCCAAGGAGCTTGACTGCTCCTGCTGATCCAATATGAAAAGTGGGAAAAATGAGTGAAAAACCTCTGGGCCACTTAAGGATTCAATCATCTTCTGAAGAGTTTAGCCTGGTGGGAACATCATAGCCTCTTCCCACTGAAGCCCATAGTGGAAATGACAATTACTCCCTGATGGTGCTGTCATTATAAATATGTGCATTTAAAAGGACCAGACCAGTTTCCAGGTGTTCCACGTCTATGCTCAGAAGAACCTGCCAACATCGTAGTTTGCGGGATCAGTACAGGATCTTAGCAGGTGAGTCCTATGAATGTTTTGAAGTGCCCGTCTGCCTGGTTTCTGCCTTTTCCTGCCTTTTGTCAGTTGTCTGCATTTAAACATACCGTCATGATGCAAATTAAATTTGGCATCGTTATGTTGGAATAGTTACTGAAGACATTTTGCAATACTGGAAATTCCTAAGTACTGAAGTTGGTCTGTCCGCACAGCTGAGAAGCCAGCCCACACACGCCCTGATCTAAAATGTCGACCAATTTCAAATGCAACAAAGATAAAAAGCTGTCACAGGCATCTCAGAGGCGCCCCATGAAATCCCCTTTTAATCAGGATTAAGTCACCCACCGATTTGTTTATTTTACAGATTTGATCTGATTAGCTCTATCTAGAAGGAAAACATTGGAATGTAAATAGTGTCTAAAACAACGCTGAGTACACAAACTACTTTACATACCATTCTTTTAAAACTGAATTTAACTGCTGTAAAAACTTCCTTCTGGAAGATCCCCGGGGCCACTTCAACTTTAGGAATTGTAAGTTCTGTAAAATAGTTTCTGGAAGCAGTTCTGAAATGCAAGTGCAGTATTGCTTTTTCTTTGCCTGCCCATTTTGCTCCATCAACATTACATCATTCCAACAATATCTGTCCTGGTGACTTTGCTTTTTGTGAATTCACTAGTTGAACTTATCATTCACTTCCACTGCCTCTCCTCCATTGTCCAGCTGGATAGTATTCCTCCCATTCTTATCGATCCAGTCATAGCCAGAGAATCACCAGCTGTGGCTTCTGTTCCTGCTTCTGTACCACTACCTCTGGAATCCCACAAGGATCCACTTTTGACCATTCCACATGTACTGTATACTAATGGTACCCAGCTTATCGATGTTAAAAATGCAGGTCCCTTTAAGAGGTAAACCAGGACTCGCTTCAGAGTGAATTGAGAGCAGGTAATGCTCATTGAAGTTTGTATTTGAGAGCTGGGTTTTTCCCCAGTAAGGGGACGATTTCTGGACAGGGTTTCCTCAGATCTTCTGCCAAATTATAATAAAGAATAAGGGTGAATTTCAACACGGGGTCTCCAAATTTTGTTAGCAGAGAAAAAATTGACACAAAGGGGAGGAATGAAAAAGTACAGCACCAAATTAAACTGTATAGTACAAATTGATTGTGGATTCGGTTACTGGGTTTATGATGACAATGGGTGTAATTACCCCATCCGGGATTAAGTTCCATGGCTGGGATGGGAACAGGGAGTGTTTCCCACTGTGGAGGCTGAAGGAACACCACGCCATGACTTCTGTCCCTGGCATAATTAATTATGCATCTGGGGGCTGTGTGCCATCTTTCATGGCAGAGCAGGCTTGATGACACCCTCATATCCAGATGCCATATTGAAAAATTGACTGACACCACTTATTAGATCCTGCTGTATGAGGTTTCTCCTCAATAACTATTCCACAGTCAGGCATCAGGGAACACAGCTCTTTATTATGTCTACTCGCTCCACACTCCAAATGTAGACTGCCCACTCTGGGCAGATCCCAACGGCTCATCCCACATCCGAGGTCACATTCCCTTAAAGGGGCTATGCCTCAACATACATAACACCACTGATCCACCATTGAAGAAAAAAGATGGACCTCCAGGAACACTATAAGGCTGGAAATTGGATGTCCTCAAAGATACTGAAGCTGGAAGATCCAACTGACAAATGCTCCAGCCTTCCACTTCTGACGCCTCCATCCCAAACTCTGAAGGCAGCCCCACACCTCCTTCAGGTAAGTCCTGACTTTTGCACGCCGTTGGTCCAAATATATTCGGGACTGGCATGTTGTCCTGCTGGTGTAACGGAGAATTGGGCGTGGGGGGTAAGAGTTTGGTCGGGCCTTCATCTGCATCTATTAGCGGGACGCAAATCAGTCTCATACTGGCCTCCAGTGGGATTCCTGATCCACCACGGAAGATTTCACTGCAAATTCATGCTGATGTGAAACTGATTTTTAGGCCTCCTGCTGAATTCTACCCCACTTCCACCCACCATTGATCCCACGGGAGGAGATAAGGGAGAATTCTGCCCAGTGATACAGCTTTTGTAAAATTTTATAGAAACACTAGTGTAGAAGAGGCCATTTGACTCATCGGATCTGCACCAACCCACCTTTTTTTTATTTTACCCTTGCCCTATCCTCGTGACCTCACATATTTATCCAGCTTATCCCCCTAACCTACACATCTTGGGACACTAAGAGACAATTTAACGTGGCCAATCAACCTAACCGGCACATGGGGAGAACGCGCAAACTCCACACAGTCACCCAAGGCTAGAATTGAACCCTGGTCCCTGACGCTGTGAGGCAGCAGTGCTAACCACTCTGCCACCGTGAAAAGAGAAATTGAAAAAGCAAAATAAAAATAGAAAATGTACAATTGTACAGCTTCTGAAAAGTGAAAGGACAGGTTAATCTTTTGAGTGTCGGCTTGAATTGTTTGTTCCTCTTTATCATTCCGTTGTTCTGCAATTCTTTCCATGTTGTCCAACGTCAGTATGCAACTTTCAGAAACTTGTGAATTTGTGAATTTTCAAGAATTATAGCCTCATCGTGCACAATGCTGACACAAATTAGCATCAAAGTTCTCATGTTACAGCAGACCTGTGTCATGCCAAGATTTTCAAGACAGAAAGCTTCTTTGTGCATTTTAGAACAACCCAGTATTGTTCCCTGGCAGTGAAATTGCAAAAGGATACAATAGCAAGGTCAGATTTAGCTTTTTTTTAAAGTTACAAATGTTTAACTGATTTAGTGACGCCAATAACAAAGTGAAGAATATCTTGCATTTACAAAGCTTCTCACTTTTCTCAGAAATGCTCAAAATACTTCATATAACCATGATTTATTCTGAAAAAAGTTTACTGCTATTTAAATGTACTTGTACTGTGATGCATGTGGTTAGAGAGTAAATGTTAATTAGTTGATACAAAATTGAATCAACTCTCACAAACCCTAGCTTACTCATCCTTTCAGCTCTTGCTCATGGATACAGTAACTCATGCTCAGTTCCACAAGTAATCTTGCATCTCTTGCGGAATGGCCCATATTTGGTAGTGTCCCTACCTCTGGACCAGAACCAACGGTTCAAGTCCAATGCTAGGACTTGTTGGCCATGGAAGGAGCATTCAAAATGTTCAATAGGTTCAATCAGTTCATGAATTCTTCCACCATTTCTTCACTATCCCCAAAGGAAAAGAAAAGTGTGAAGTTCAGATTTTTTTAAAGATCTCTTGAGTTGAAACAATAAGCATTAACAGGTTGTTGTTCAACGATGGAAGTGTCACAAACAGCCGGGCAGCCTGGTGGCACAATGGTTAGCACTGCTGGCTCACAGCGCCAGGGACCCAGATTCGATTCCCGGCTTGGGTCACTGTCTGTGTGGAGTTTGCACATTCTCCCCGTGTCTGCGTGGGTTTCCTCCCACAGTCCAAAGATGTGCTGGTTAGGTGCATTGGCCATGCTAAATTCTCCCTCAAACTACCCGAACAGGCGCTGAAGTGTGGCGACTAGGGGATTTTCACAGTAACTTCATTGCAGTGTTAATGTAAGCCTACTTGTGACTAATAAATAAACTTTAACTTTAACTTTTTACCTTCCATACCTCATAAGCACATGAGGCCAATTGTAGCACTCTTACTCCCACTGGTGAAGACTGGCGATGGACATTGACTCTATCTAGGCAGAGGATGGGCACACCCAATTTCATTGAAACAAAATCCTGAAGTTCTGGATCAAAGTTTTAAAAATCTGTCTTGCCTCAAAGCTCAGTATTGCAACAGTTTAGTGCTCCAGACTCTTAATTGTCTGTTGCTTCTGAACATTTTATTAAAGGGTTTTGGCTTTCTCAATAAAGATTGTTGTAAGTCCTGCATTCATGGCCCCTCTGTCTCAAAAGGCATTGATGAAGGTGTAACAACCATTCAGAACAATGTAACTTTCACATAATAATTGAATCGGGTATCTCACTATTTGTTCTTCACAATTGGACAGTTCAACTGTAACAGCTACTAACAGATAGCAAGTAACTTCTTTTAAAAGGTGACATTCAGTGAGAAACTGCATGAATTGTTAATATTTTCACTGACTTGTTTTACAAGGAATCACAGATAAAGTTGCAACATCCTTTTACAATCTAACATATTTTCCACCTCATGCCAAGTCCCATTCGTCCATCACCCCGCCCCACTGACCCACATTAACCCCCAATAAATAAGGTCTCAATTTTTAAAATTTTGAAACAGCAAATTCTGGGAATATTTCAAGTCTGGCAGCAGCTGTGGAGAGCAAAAAATAAGAGTGAATGTTTTGAGTTAAATATGACTCTTCTATGTCTGTTCTGGGCGAAGACTCATTTAACTCAGCACGGCTTTGTGAATGGAAAATCCTGTCTCACGAATTTGATTTGAGTTTTTTGAAGAGGTAGCCAAGAAGGTAGATGAGGGGAGTGCAGCCGATGTTGTCTACATGAACTTTAGCAAGGCCTTTGACAAGGCACTGCATGGTAGGTTGTTGCATAAGGTTAAATCTCATGGAATCCACAGTGAGGTAGCCAATTGGATACAAAATTGGCTTGATGACAGAAGACAGAGGGAGGTTGTAGAGGATTGTTTTTCAAACTGGAGGCCTGTGACCAGCAGTGCCTCAGGGATTGGTGCTGGGTCCAGTTATTTGTCATTTGTATTAATGATTTGGATGAGAATTTAGGAGGCATGATTAGTAGGTTACCACATGACACCAAGATTGGTGGCATAGTGGATAGTGAAGAAGGTTATCTAGGATTGCAACCGGATCTTGATCAATTGGGCCAGTGGGCTGATGAACGGCAGATGGAGTTTAATTCAGATAAATGCAAGGTGATGCATTTTGGTAGACTGAATCAGGGCAGAACTTACTCAGTTAATGGTAGGGCATTGGGAAGAGTTATAGAACAAAGAAATCTATGGGTACAGGTTCATAGCTCCTTGAAAGTGGAGTCACAGGTGGACAGGGTGGTGAAGAAAGCATTTGGCATGCTTGGTTTCATTGGTTAGAACATTGAATACAGGAGTTGGGCTGTCTTGTTGAAGTTGTACAAGACATGGTAAGGCCGCACTTGGAATACTGTGCACAGTTCTGGTCACCCTATTACTGAAAGGATATTATTAAACTAGAAAGAGCGCAGAATGGATATACAGTGGAGCCCTGTTTTAACACGATGGTTGGGGTCCATAAAATGTTATCGCGAATATTATCGGGGTCACGCTAAATCGGGGTCACGCTAAATCACAAAACCAGAAATAGCAAAAAGGGTCCATTGCGCGATCGCGTCATATCCGATTTCGCGCTAAATTGGGCCGCGTAAAATCGGGCCGCGTAAAATCGGGGTTCCACTGTACTATGATGCTACTAGGACTTGATGGTTTGAGTTATAAGGAGGCCATTCAGCCCATCGAGTCTGTACTGACCACAATCCCACTCAGGCCCTATTCCCCGTAACCCCACACTTTTACCCTGCTAATCCTCCTGACACTAGGGTCAATTTAGCATGGCCAATCAACCTAACACGCACATCTTTGGACTGTGGGAGGAAACTGGAGCACCTGGAGGAAACCCAGACAGAGATGGGGAGAACGTGCAAACTCCACACAGACAGTGACCCGAGGCTGGAATAGACTGGGACTTTTGTCCTTGGAGCATAGGAGGCTTAGGGGGTGATCTTATAGAGGTCTATAAAGTAGTGAGGGGGCATAGATAGGGTCTACATACTTTCCCAAAGGTAGGGAGTCTAAAACTAGAGGGCATAGGTTTAAGGTGAGAAGAGAGAGATAAAAAAGGGTCCAGAGGGGCAGTTTGTTTCACACAGAGGGTGGTGAGTGTCTGGAACGAGCTGCCAGACGTAGTAGTAGAGGTGGGTAGAATTTTGTCTTTTGAAAAGCATTTAGAGAATTACATGGGTAAGATAGGTATAGAGGGATATGGGCCAAACGTAGGCAATTGGGACTAGCTTAGTGGTTAAAAAAAAAGGGTGGCAGGGACAAGTTTGGCTGAATAACCTGTTTCCATGCTGTAAACCTCTATTACTCTATGACTGTATGATTCTAACTCAAAATGTTAACTCTGTTTCTCTCTCTGCCAGATAGACCTGTTGAATAATTCCCGCACTCTGTTTTTATTTCAGTTTTCCAGTATCTGCAGTATTTTGCTTTTATTTATAATTCTTATCCTTGTTTTCAAATCCCTCCATGGTCCTATCTCTCTCTCTGTAACGTCCTCCAGCCCCACAACCTTGGAGATAACTGTGCCTCTCCAATTCAGGCTTTTTGTGCATCCTCAATTATAATTATTCCACCATTGGCAGTAATGCCTTCAGTAGCTTAAACCCTTAGCTCTGGAATTCCCTCCCTAAACTGTTCTAGCTCTCTATCCCTTTCCTCCTAAAGATTCTCTTTTAATGATCAAGCTTTTGGTCATCTGTGGCTCGGTGTCAAATTTTGTCTTATAAAACTACTGTGAACTGCCTCGAGATGTTTATACAAAGTTAAAGGTACTATATAAATGCAGGTTACATAGAGGAACATAGAATCCCTATAGTACAGAAGGAGGCCATTCAGCCCATCGAGTCTGTACTGACCACAATCCCACTCAGGCCCTATTCCCTGTAACCCCACACTTTTACCCTGCTAATCCTCCTGACACTAGGGTCAATTTAGCATGGTCAATCAACCTAACACGCACATCTTTGTACTGTGGAAGGAAACTAGAGCACCTGGAGGAAACCCAGACGGAGATGGGGAGAACGTGCAAACTCCACACAGACAGTGACCCGAGGCTGGAATTTAACCTGGGTCCCTGGCATTGTGAGGCAGTAATGCTCAGCACCGTGTCACGGTGCCGCCACTACTGTTACTGTTCAGTATGAAGCTACTTGAGGCACCTTGCTTCTGAATTGAGCTGGTTTTATTATCCAGAATAATAACACATTGGTAAAATTGGGGAAACACAGAACTGTGTGTCTATGAGTCTTTTGCCAATACTGCTGCCTCACAGCGCCAGGGACCCAGATTCGATTCCCAGCTTGGGTCACTGTCTGTGTGGAGTCGGCACGTTCTCCCCATGTCTGCATGGGTTTCCTCCAGGTGCTCCGGTTTCCTCCCACAGTTCGAAAGATGTGCTGATTAGGTGCACTGGCCGTGCTAAATTCTCCTTCAGTGCACCCAAACAGGCGCCGGATTGTGGCGGCTAGGGGATTTTCACAGTAACTTCATTGCAGTTAATGTAAGCCTACTTGTGACATTAAAAAAAATGTAAATAAACCAGATTATGTTTTGTCAATGCCTGGAGCTGTACATGGACTTCAATCTCCCAGAATATGGGCAAATACAGCAACAATGTGAAAATGCTATGTGATTCTATATGGAATTAGGTGGTAGTTCAGATGTTTCTCATGTGCCGATGCAGACTTGATGGGCGAAAGGCCCTCTTCTGTATGATTCTATGACTCAACAATGTAACAACCTGGACATCTATGATTGCATTGTTACTGCTTTACTCTGCAAACATTTGTTCAATCTACCTGTGCTAGGTCCCTTTTTAAATCATAAAAATGAGCTCTTTCCCAGCTGGCACCTTTCATATTTGTTCACATCATTGTCACGTCATGAACAGCTCTGTGCCAGTGTGTCATTCGCCTAACCCTTTGTAGGCTCCCTGTGCTTTTGGCAAGCAGAGCGAGCTCCAGTGAAACATCACTGAACCACCTTCTCTAGTTCTGAATGGATATACTCACTATTCAATAGTGGGCTAGTTGAACAAAAGAAAAGTGACTGCGGATGTTGGAAATAAATAATGAAAAGAGAAAATGCTGGAAATATGGAACAGCTCAAGCAATATTCGTGAGAAGAAATGAATTAATAGTCTCGATTTTCAATATGAGGTAAGGAACTCGATGGAAAGAACTTTGGATCCCAATCCCTGTGCCAAGTCAGCATTGTTCCTGCAACATGTAAATGCCTCAATTGGGTCAAAGGTGAGCACAGCACCCAATTAGTGGCATTGACCGGAAGCTGCCTGAAGGGCGTGAACTGCAAAAGCAGGTGGCAGACATCATGGGCTTGTCGCTGCCTTACAGAAGAGAAGGGGCAGCACCTCAGAGGGTCTTCAGTCTCAACACATACAAAAGTGCCAGACGGCCAAAAGGAAGGTACGCACTTTATGAAATTTTCAACTTAAAAAGACATTCACTTCTGCCTGAATTAAACCCAACAGCTGTGCACTGGTGTGCAGCAGGCTCTTTGGATTTGGCAATTTTCAAATTGGAGGTGAGCTAGTTCCCCATTTCTCTGTTCTGCCCTCCCTTTGAAAATTGTATTGTGTTCCAGGGGCAGCGGGTCGCATTAACGCTCTCCAGGAATGTGATTTTTAAATCATGTCCACAACAATTGAAAATCCAGCCCAATGCTTCAGAACTGAAAGAAGTTGAGGTTTAAGCTTTTAAGCATGCAAAGGAAAGTGAGGGGTGGTGGGGTGAGGAAAAAAAATGGCAGGCCTGTGATATGTTGGAAGGCTGAAGTGATTAAATGACAAAAGAAGTGTGGGAGTAAGGCACAAGTAGTGGATTATAAGTGGACAATCAAGAAGCAAAATAGTGACAGAAGGTGTGAATGGCAACCAGCAGCCTCTGTCTGAGAAAATGGGAATGTTGGTTGTCATCATAAGTTGTTAAAGTCAATGTTGAATCCTGAATGTTGCAATGTCTTCCTCTGAAAGACAATGTGCTATTTGTTGAACTTTTGCATTGTCCTTCATTTGAACAGTGTGTGAGGCCAAGGAGTTCAGAGTTGGACCAAACAGAAGTATTGAGCAAAGTGGTGATCAAATGTGTGTTTGTTCCCTCCGATGTAGGGGAAACTGCACTGCGAGTCTCAAGGAAAGCACTGTATATTGCCTGTATACTGAGTTCACGAGGTCATCACTGCACTTAACGGATCAAGGGAGAGAGGCCCTGTTGCAAGGAGGACAGTACGAGTGTGTATGTTTTTATCTCCTATACCACTAGACCAAGGTCTTGCTCCATCAAGCCCATGTGGTCCTAGTGTGCAACGCCCAACCCATGTTAAAAGAGCTCATGCACAAGCGTCTTCCAGCCCTTAAAATGAAGTGCTGGACCTGGAATGCCAGGACCCTCATGGCCAACCCCAACAGTAAGACGTCTCACAACACCAGGTTAAAGTCCAACAGGTTTACTTAGTAGCAAAATCCACTAGCTTTCGGAGCGCTGCTCCTTCATCAGGTAAGTGGGAGTTCTGTGCACAAACAGGGCATATAAAGACACAAACTCAATTTACAAAATAATGGTTGGAATGCGAATCTTTATAGGTAATCAAGTCTTAAAGGTACAGACAATGTGAGTGGAGAGAGCGTTAAGCACAGGTTAAAGAGATGTGTATTGTCTCCAGACAGGACAGTTAGTGAGATTTTGCAAGCCCAGGCAAGTCGTGGGGGTTACAGATAGTGTGACATGAACTCAAGATCCCGGTTGAGACCGTCCTCATGTGTGCGGAACTTGGCTATCAGTCTCTGCTCAGCGACTCTGCGTTGTCGTGTGTCGTAAAGGCCAGACTGTTTGGGGCTCTGGACCCCAGCAAGGAGAATGTGACAGAGGTAAAATAGGAAACAAATAGAAAATGCTGGAAATTTTTCAGCAAAAAAGGCAGAGAAAAATAAAGCCCAGTTGTTTTGGGGGGGTTGTTGGCACGCAGGAGGTGGGTTGTTACCAGGGGTGGGGCCTGTTGTGGAGGGCATGGCCTGCTGCCAGAGGTGGAGCCTATTGTTGGAAAGGCGCTGCTCATAGGCGGAGCAGAGCTTGTTGTTGGGGGCGAGGCCTGTCAGTTGGGAGAAGACATCCTGAAACCCATCATACAAAAAAACCCCAGTTTCTGTCGTGACACTATGGACTTCTTACAGAAACTCAGCACACATTGAGCAGTTGAACCAGGAACACTCCTCGTCACAATGGATGCCTCAGCACTCTACACCAGCATCCCCCATGACGACGGCATTGCTGCAACTGTCTCAGTACTCAACGCCAACAACTGCCAATTTCCAGAGGCAATTCTACAACTCATCTGCTTCATCCTGGACCACAATGTCTTCACCTTCAACAACCAGTTCTTCATCCAGACACACAGAACAGCCATGGGGACCAAATTCGCACCTCAATATGCCAACATCTTCATGCACAGGTTCCAACAAGACCTCTTCATCACACAGGACCTTCAACCGACGCTATGCACTAGATACATCAATGACATTTTCTTCCTTTGGACTGACGGTGAACAATCACCATCAGACTCACCATGGACTACTCTCCAGAATCGGTTGCATTCTTGGACACAAGCATCTCCATCAAGGACGGTCACCCCAGCACCTCACTGTACCGCAAGCTCACGGATAACCTCACGATGCTCCACTTCTCCAGCTTCCACCCTAAACACATTAAAGAAGCCATCCCCCACGGACAAGCCCTCCGTATACACAGGATCTGCTCAGATAAGGAGGATCGCAATAGACACCTGCAGACGTTGAACGACGCCCTCATAAGAACAGAATATGGCGCTCGACTCATCGATCGACAGTTCCGACACGCCACAGCAAAAAACGCACCGACCTCCTCAGAAGACAAACATGGGACATGGCAGACAGAGTACCCTTCATCGTCCAGTACTTCCCCGGAGCGGAGAAGCTACGACATCTTCTCCAGATCCTTCAACATGTCATCGATGAAGACAAACATCTCGCCAAGGCCATCCCCACCCCCTCACTACTTGCCTTCAAACAACCGTGCAACCTCAAACAGACCACTGTCCGCAGCAAACTACCCAGCCTTCAGGAGAACAGTGACCACGACACCACACAATCCTGCCATAGCTACCTCTGCAAGATGTGCCGGATCATCGTCACGGCTGCCATCATCTCATGTGAGAACACCATCGGCCAGGTACACGGTACATACTCTTGCGATTCGGCCAACATTGTCTACCTGAAACGCTGCAGGAAAGGATGTCCCAAGGCATGGTACATTGGCAAGACCACGCAGATGCTACGACAACAGATGAATGGGCACAGCTCGACAATCATCAGGCAGGAGTGTTCCCTTCCTGTCGGGGAACACTTTAGCAGTCAAGGGCATAACATAAGAACATAAGATGTAGGAGCAGGAGTAGGCCATCTGGCCCCTCGAGCCTGCTCCGCCATTCAATAAGATCATGGCTGATCTTTTTGTGGACTCAGTTCCACTTACCCGCCCGCTCACCATAACCCTTAATTCATTTACTGCTTCACTGGGCAGGGAATTCCACAGCTTCACAACCCTTTGTGTGAAGAGGTTCCTGCTCAACCTAGCGCTAAATCTGCTTCCCCTTATTTTGAGGCTAGTTCTAGTTTCATCTACCAGTGGAAACAACTTCCCTGCTTCTGTCTGATCTATTCCCTTCATAATTTTATATGTTTCTGTAAGATCTCCCTTCATTCTTCTGAATTCCAATGAGTATAGCCTTCAGCCTCTGGTCTTCGGGTAAGTGTTCTCCAAGGCGGCCTTCACGACACACGACAACGCAGAGTTGCTGAGCAGAGACTGATAGCCAAGTTACGCACACATGAGGACGGCCTCAATCGGGATCTTGGGTTCATGTCACATCATCTGTAACCCCCACGACTTGCCTGGACTTGCAAAATCTCACTGACTGTCCGAGCTTGAGACAATTTACATCTCTTTAACCTGTGCTTAACCCTCTCTCCACTCACATTGTCTGTACCTTTAAGACTTGATTATCTGTAAAGATTCGCATTCCAACCATTATTTTGTAAATTGAGTTTGTGTCTTTATATGCCCTGTTTGTGAACAGAACTCCCACTTACCTGATGAAGGGGCAGCGCTCTGAAAGCTAATGGTATTTGCTACCAAATAAACCTGTTGGACTTTAACCTGGTGTCGTGAGACGACAGTGGCCGTTGGCGGGGGGCGGAGCCTGTGCGGGGGGGGCGGAGCCTGTGCCCTGTGGGGGGGGCGGAGCCTGTTGCCGGGGGGGGCGGGGCCTGTGCCCTGGGGGGGCGGAGCCTGTGCCCGGGGGGGGCGGAGCCTGTGCCGGGGGGGGGGCGGTGCCCGTGGCTGGAGGGGCGTGGCCTATGGTTGGGCGGGGGGGGGTTCGGTGTATTCCCGGGGGCGGCGCCTGTGGCTGGGGGCGGGGTCTACGCACGGGGGCGGGGCCTGTGGCTGGAGGGGGCGGGGCCTATTGAACGGTTTTAAGGCGAGAGGCGGAGGTCGCCTTGAGAGTCAAGATGGTGGGTAGCTATCTGTTGGTGCTCAGAGGGAGCTGTAAGAATGCGGTGATGTCGGCGTCCCGGAGAAACGGGAGGTGAGTGACCATGTTCCCGGGCGAAATCACTGAATCGGGCGGGCGGCGGCGGGGGGGGTTAGCCTCTGAGATCCTGCTCCGGGTGAAGAGAGCTGTGGGTTTGTGCGGGGGGGGAGGAGTAGCGGTGGGCTTGGGGGGTTGGGTTTGAGGGGGCCAGTGGGTTTGCGGGGTGTTGGGTTAGGGGGCTGGTGGGGGAAGGGATTAGTGCTGGCCTTGTGTGTTTTGGGAAGGCCGTCTGTTTGGGGGGGGTGGTGAGTAACGGCTGCTTCACGGTGCGGGGCGGGTGTTGGGTTTTTAATTGAGTGGATTATTCCTTTGTGAATGGGTGAGTGGTTCTCTCCGCGTTGGCAATGTGGCCACAGGCGCTGGAGTGTGGCTTTTTTGGCAGGGATCCCGTAGTAGCTGCTTCTGCTGCCGTGCTGCTCCTCACGTAGGCGCTTCGCACTCCCTCTCCCAGCCGGAAACGCCATCTAAACTCGAAGAGCGAAACTTGTTTTGTTTCCCCAAAATCTAGCCCAAAAGACAATTTTTTGATTGCATCTTGCAGTTTATCCTCCGTTAACTTTCCGCTTTACAAATTATACCCCAGAATTTCGAATACATTCTCTCGAGTTTCATTCTACTGTTCAAGTATTGTCGAGAACTAAACTCGTATTCGCCAAATGAAGGATTTTTAAAGAAATGTAAAGTATACCACTCACCAAGTTCAGGTCAGACAACCGCTCAAAAGTCCTCTCTAGTAAGCAGACAGATGTTTTCGACCGAGACTCTTCTGGGGCAAGCAGATAGCGGTGCAGGGACGAGGTGGAGTTTTACTTTTCGCGAGCTGTTGGGGGTTTTAGTTTCAATAATTTGAAACAACACCTTGTCTAGCTTTGCGAATGTTTCAAATTGAAGCGTAGTTTTTGTTCTGCAGAATATCATCTCTCGAAGACCTTGATTGCTCATTTTTATTTGTCTATTTCAAGTTTTGTGACCTTGCAAACCATCCTCGGTATAGTACAGTATTTTGTTCAAAGGCTAGATTATTTAGATTTGGACTTGGGGAATTGAGTTGGTGGAAGGAAAGTGTAGGCGAGGTGGATAAATTAACCTGCGGAAAGGCAAGAGCAGGCTTAATGAACCATCCCTATGATGCACTTGGCTCCTATTTCTTGGATTGCATCAATATGATGTATTGTTCACTCGGGATATGCTATCCTGCATGCATGCTTGTGTTCCCTCCTGAAGGAGGATTTGTTCAGTTGCAATACTTTGTCATCTTGTTTGTGTAACCATGGATAATGCTGTTCATGTAGCCACGGATAATGACCATGACTGGAGCAGCTTCATCTTGTAGAGCCCTTGCAGCTTGATCTTGTAGAGCCGTTGTAACCAAGCTTAAACTCATTCCAACATAAATGGAAAATCTCAGCAGGTCTGACAGCATTTATGGAGAGAGAATAGATCTATCTGACCTACTGAAATTTTCCAGCATTTTCTGTTTTTGGTTCAGATGCCAGCATCCACAGTAATTTGCTTTTATCTAAGATAGCCCTGCTTAAGTATGTAGACCTCTTTGCACAAGGGTTGGCAGTAGGCAAGTTTTTTGGGGGGGGGGGAGGGCTGTGTGGTGGTACGATGTTGGACATTGTAGCTACTACCAACTAAAGTTGGTGATTTAAGATGAATTTATTTAGCAACTTGTGTAGTGCCTTTGGCATGACAAAAATGTCCTAAAGTAGTGTTATAAAGCAAATGATTTTACAGAACTAGGTGAAGGAGAAATAATCACAAAATTGATTGAAGTTTTAAATAAGTTGAAGAAGGAAAAATTTGATAAGGGAATTCCAGAATAAAGAACAGTACAGCACAGGAAACAGGCCCTTCGGCCCTCCAAACCTGTGCTGCTCATTGGTCCAACTAGACCATTTGTTTGTATCCCTCCATTCCCAGACTGCTCGTGTGACTATTCGGGTTAGTCTTAAACAATGCCAGCGTGTCTGCCTCCACCACCCTACTTGGCAGCGCATTCCAGGCCCCCACCACTCTGTGTAAAAAAAAAAAAAAAAAAAACGTCCCTCTGAGAGTTATACCTTGCCCCTCTCACCTTGAGCCTGTGACCCCTCATGATCGTCGCCTCCGACCTGGGAAAAGGCTTCCCACTGTTCACCCTATCTATACCCTTCATAATTTTGTACACCTCTATTGGGTCTCCCCTCATTCTCCGTCTTTCCAGGGAGAACTAGCCCCGTTTACCCAATCTCTCCTCATAGCTAAGACCCTCCATACCAGGCAACATCCTGGTAAACCTTCTCTGCACTCCCTCTAAAGCCTCCATGTCCTTCTGATAGTGCGGCAACCAGAACTGGATGCAGTACTCCAAATGTGGCCTAACCAGCGTTCTATATAGCTGCAACATCAGACTCCAGCTTTTATGCTCGTTACCCCGTCCTATAAAGGCAAGCATACCATATGCTGCCTTCTCCACCTGTGCTGCCACCTTCAAGGATTTGTGGACTTGCACACCTAGGTCCCTCTGTGTTTCTACACTCTTGATGGCTATTTATTGTATAACTCCCCCCGACATTAGTTCTTCCAAAATGCATCACTTCGCATTTATTTGGATTAAATTCCATCTGCCATTTCTCCACCCAATTTTCCAGCCTATCTATATCCTGCTGTATTGTCCGACAATGTTCATCGCTATCCGCAAGTCCAGCCATCTTCGTGTCATCCGCAAACTTGCTGATTACACCAGTTACACCTTCTTCCAAATCGTGTGTGCGTGTGTGCGTCCCAGTACTCTGCAGACCACCACTGGTCACAGACCTCCAGCCAGGAAACGACCCGTCAACTGCTACCCTCTGTCTCCTGTGACCAAGCCAGTTCTCTACCCATCTAGCCACCTCTCCTTGTATCCCATGAGCCTTAACCTTCTTAACCAACCTGCCATGAGGGACTCTGTCAAATGCCTTACTGAAATCCATATAGACGACATCCACAGCCCAAAACTCCTCCAAACTTGTACGGCACAACCTCCTCCTTACAAAACCATGCTGTCTGTCACTAATGAGATCGTTCCGTTCTAAATGCACATACAAAGAACTTGATCTTTGGCATGGCCATCAGTGGTAGAGTAATTAAAATCTGGACGTTCATGGACATAACTGGAGGAGTGGCAATGTGAGGGTTGTGTGGCTGGAGAGATTAACAATGGTGAGGTGGTGTGGTTTCAGAATGGTTGGAGGATTTAAAATGGAGGCCTTGCTTGACACAATGTAGATTAGTGAGCACAGGTGATTGCTGAATGAGACTTGGTGTGAGTAAAGATATGGGCAGCATCTCTGGGTCAGTTTGTTTCTGTTTTGACTTCTCGGCGAAGGAATGGAGTTTGGGGGTTTACTTCTAATGTACAGCTTTGTGACAAGATAGTTGTCATAGCTTACAAACGGGTGGGTTGGCTTTGGGATCTCTTGGCATCTATCTAGAAAGGCAAATAGACATAATTCTTGCACTGTAGTCTGTCTAGATATGTACTTCAGTCTGAGATGGCTGGGGAGTGGGTAATGGGAGGAGAGGTTAAATGGCACCTGTTGAATCTCAGGCTGTCATGTCACGTTTATTCGAGGGAAGAAACAAATTTGTTTTGTGCTTCTCTCTCTCTTCCCCCCCCCCCGGCCCCCTTTGCCACTTAATGCTGAGATTGCCTGATTTCATAGAATTTTCCAATCCTGTAAGAGTCATCGTTGTAGTACTTTAAGTGCACTTTATCAGATAGTAAGATTGCCAGAATGTGAATTTGGCACTGATTTGTAAGTACACTAAAAGCTTTGATTACTATTTGGATCACACTTTCAATATCTTGTAAGGTACAAGTATAAAATTACAGAGGCAGACATGGTGCGTGTGCACTTCTGCACGTACTTTAAAAGTCACAGCTGGCAGATGACTCTCTGTTGAAGCTGTTAGCATTAAGTTTAAATGCCATGGTATTCCAGATAAAGTCAGTTCTAACTGATTTTTAGGTATGAAAATTGATTGATCTTTTCTGCCGTTGTACTGCCTTGTTTGAGTACCCACTACAGCTATTTGGAACAGCAGGAATGTTTTTCTGAATTGCATCTTTTACAGCAATATCTACCACTTTAGTGTGTGCTGCCTGTCTGACTCTTGCTCTCCCCTCTCCCAAAACCCTTCACAATACCAGTAGGATGTTGACATGAGCTCTAGAAGAATAATGTAAAAAGTTTCTTATTAGCCTATTTTGAGAAGGCACAAGAACCCATGCAGAAATTGCTAGAACTCATTGCAGTTAGGTGTTGAGTGAGTGCTGTGTTCAGGGTGTTGAATTCTATCTGGAGATAGATAGCTCCTTCAATGTGTCCACATATTCACAAAGTAAAGGATGAGAGATTCACAAAATCAGTGAAGATGCAGTTGCCTTAAGGCATTCAGTAATCCTGGAAATCTGAGTAATGCCAAGGCTAGGGCTGTTTTCATTAACATTCACTCTTCAAACTGACCAGGGGGCAATACTGTTTGGTCTCTGATCCTGAAGAATGGTGGCTGTTTTCAATAATGAGTAAGAAGTTTAACAACACCAGGTTAAAGTCCAACAGGTTTATTTGGTAGCAAAAGCCACACAAGCTTTCGAGGCTCTGAGCCCCTTCTTCAGGTGAGTGGGAATTCTGTTCACAAACAGAACTTATAAGACACAGACTCAATTTACATGAATAATGGTTGGAATGCGAATACTTACAACTAATCCAGTCTTTAAGAAACAAAACAATGGGAGTGGAGAGAGCATCAAGACAGGCTAAAAAGATGTGTATTGTCTCCAGACAAGACAGCCAGTGAAACTCTGCAGGTCCACGCAACTGTGGGAGTTACAAATAGTGTGACATAAATTCTGATTCTAGGATCGCATGATAAAGACTCAGGAGGAAAAAAGCAGAAATATTTATGTGAAATAGTGTGACATAAACCCAATATCCCGGTTGAGGCCGTCCTTGTGTGTGCGGAACCTGGCTATCAGTTTCTGCTCCGCGACTCTGCGCTGTCGTGTGTCGCGAAGGCCGCCTTGGAGAACGAGCAGATGGGTTGCTGGAAAATGTGGCACTGTTTTTAATGTGTTCTCCCTTTCCTAACTGCTTGGTATTGTAGGAATGGTGGGCAATTAAAGGATTTGACTGTGGTATATTTCCTTAACCTTTCCATAAAGGTGATTCAGTACTTCAGACTTGAAAGTACCCTGGCTCTTTTGAACTTAAAAGCAAAGGAGGTAAAATATTTGTTCAACTGTTATAACACACTTCTCGGCCTTTTGGCTAAGATCAAGTGTAGTATGGATTGGATGCTGCACTTGGTTGAGGTCATTGGGTTGCATTGAAGCTTCATATGTTTCATATGAAGCAATTTTTAAAAGCGGCATCTCGGCTTTTTGGCTAAGATGCAAATGAGCTCAAGCCTTGGAGGAGGAACCTCCCCCTCCTCCAATCAGCTTGGCTCATGTAGATCGGGCCCAGGACAGGGTAATTTGGTCGCTTGCCCTGTCTTGCCAGCCTGGATTGGAAATGTCTCAACTTGTTGAGACTCTGAATTGGATTTGATTTGATTGAATTGGAAAAGTACAAAAAAAACATGTTCAGTGGGTGGCTTCTCGGCCTTTTGGCTAAGATCAAGTGTAGTATGGACGGTATGGATTGCCCGTCCGTGCTGTGCTTGGTTGGGGTCATTAGGTTGTATTATAAGCTTTTTTTATGAAGCAATTTTTTAAAACCGACATCTCGGCTTTCTTTGGCTGAGATGCAAATGAGATCAGCCTTGGAGGAGGTGGGCTTGCGCCTGCTCCAATCAGCTTGTCTCATGTAGATCAAGCCCGAGACGGAGGCTGCAGAACCTGGTCTGGCCACAGGGGATGCAGACTCTGTCTTGTCAGCTTGGATCAGGAATGTCTCAACTTGTTGAGACTTTGAATTGGATTTGATTTGATTGAATTGGAAAAATAACACAAAAAAAACGTTCAGTGGGTGGCACTGAGGTTTTTTAAAGTAAAAGTTCTTTGCAAGATGAGCTACCTACATTCTCTTTTACTGTAATGTCAAGGCTTTTAACATTTTCCCTGGTAGCAATAGCCCTTTGCTGTTCCATTGAGTAACCTCTATAGGCTCAACTATTGTGAAACTTGTTAGCTCAGTGCAAAGAGGGAAAATATATTCTCTGGCTTGGGAAAAATTAAACTTTGCCTTTGCAATACTGAGGGGGTTAGGCTTGCTGTCAGGAGTGTTAACTACATTGCTTCGTCTGCCTGTTAAGTGGATACAAATGATGTCATGGCATTTGCTAAAGAAAAGCATTGTAGCAAATACACGCCATTAGTTCAGATTTCTTTTACATTAAACTTGATCATTTAGAATGCAATCTGTTAATGTACAATGTACAACAAGCCAGAGTTGGGGCAGTAGACTGGTACTGAGACTGGTCAAATGGTGCAAGCATTTGTAAAATTTAAGGACATGAGTATAATATAAATGTAAATTCTTTTAAAGTTAAGTGGAATGATGTTTGATTTTCTAGGGGTTTCTTGACCCTCTGTGGTAATCCTATCCAACACAAGACCGAAGAAAATCCAGAGTCAGTGGATTCTGCCAAGATTCACAAGTGTCCTACTGAAAATGCAATGCAGCACAAGATGCCTTCTAGTCCATGTGCTGGTCAAAAAGTGCTGCAACTCCAAATGAATGAGTTAGCTAAAGAACATCAGACCCTGCAGGCAAGTCTCACTTGAATAGTGATTGTGACCAAAATAGAATCTGCAGCCAAGCCTCTATTTGCTACCATGCTTGTCACCTTTGTGCATTCTTTTCAGTAGTGCTTAGAAATTGCTCACCTGGTGGGAAATGCAGGGTTCAACAGTTTTCTACATGTTATTTGCTTATGAAGTGTTTCAGTAGGTAAAGTAAGCTTACCTTGTTTAGATCTAATTTACAAGTTTGAGATCCATGACTTGGATTCTGCAGTTGTAATGACTGATGGTATCACCATTATTGCTGCTGTAAAACTGATAGCAAAATCTGGTGTCAACATGTCTGCAGCTAAACAAATCCCTGCTCCTATATGAAAAATCCTCTGATCTTGGAATCGCTTGGTTTGGCATTAATTTTTGTTTATGCTTTTCAAAGGTTTTGTGTTTCATCATAAATGAGGTGGAATTTGTTTTTTTTTGTAAAAATGTCAAACTGCTATTAACATTTCTACTTCAGCTTCTTCCTTAATCCCATGTATGTCCCAATCTATTATTTCATTGTCTAAAATTATTGGGAGCATAGGGATTTTTTTTTTACCATTTTGAGAATTTTTTCAGTGTTAGTTGGATTCTTAGACTGAGATGTAATCATTGTTGCTGAATGCCAGATATTCCCTTTTGGTTAACACTGGAATTAAATTATCTTCAAGAAAGGTGTAACTAGTTTCATAGATTGCTAGATCTTTTGTGGGCAGCTTGCTTGCTTCGGTGGTAAATGCAGTCATTCGGCCAGAAACTGCAACACTGTCTCCTCTAAGGTGTATAACATCAAAGGACAATGGAGTATTGCTTATATAAACACCCACTGTTTTGAACTGTTGCCCTCCAGCCAATGTCAGGAGTATGCCCTCCAGAATAGATATTCTGGTCAGAAATGCAAACAAAGAACCCATGCTCTTCTGAAATGGCAACAACCCGAATGGAGCATTCTCTGTCCGTGACATTTTAGTGTCATTCATTCTGGCTATGATAAATGATTGCCAGTTTTAGTCTATTTTGCAGTTTGAACTTGTTAATCCAACCTTTACAGGTGGACAAGATGGAGAGCATGAAGAAAAATCTGGAATTGTGTATGATTCTAATATAGGTCACTAAACTGAATAATGCACAAGTTATAAAATCTGTGCATTAGTAGTTTAATACATTAATGAGGAACAGTTTCTTCCAACAAACCTGGAAAATGAAATTGTTGGAGTTGCTGCCGTTCTCTAAGCAGATTCTAAGGAAAAATCGCAATGTGTGCTTGAATATAAAACAAGCTCAGACATAGTTGACCCACTGGTACTTGAAAGCTGGTCAAAAATGCTGCACAATTTACTGTTGTGGATTACTGAAATTGAATCCCTAGACCGTCTCTGGATGGTAGTGTTTGATTTGGTCAGACGTGCATAGCAGCCAAGGAGGTTGATTGATAGCATTCAGTACATTTAGTCATAAAGTTTGTTTTAAATTGAACAATTCTTCCTTCATTTTTGACTAATAGGAAAGTGGCTCAAAGAACTGACCACAAGTAGTAATATTACCAATTAGATTGCATAAAACTTTGCCCTTCTATTGCTATAGATTTTGATGCATCTTCATTGGTATTCAATTGCCATGTGGTGAATTTTGATTATACAGAAGGGCTTTTAAATTGAGGATTTGAAATGTAAAACCATCTTGGAAACATGTAATATCTTAACTACATGCTCCCAAATCTGTAAAATGCAGGAGGGTTTTAACACTAGTGTGAGCAAATGTTTAAAATGATTTAAGTGTGCTGGATTATAACCTTGCATTCTAATAATTGTATTCCTGAAGCCAAATTTCAGGCCTGTATGGAACATTGGAAGTTTGGAATCTGCACCGGACCATCCGAATGCTCATTGCAGGTGACTTGCAGCATCAAGGTGGATGAGCGAGCACGGGCTCTGATTCTTGAAGTTGAAGGTGTGTTGTCAGGAGTTTGTTGAGAACAAGCTCTTGATTCTGAACAAAGCAAGCCAACTTCATGTGATAAATGGTGGCAAACTGGGAATTGGTTGCAATCTTTTAATATTTTGATCTTTTAATATATTGAATCATTTAAGTTCACCTTTGAATGGGTAGCTTGTGTACTGCAGCATAAATTTGTCAAATGATAATGATAAAGTGATGGTTGATGAGTTTGTTTTCCCCCAAATCTTCTCTTGCATGCATACTTGTGCTGTCCAACCACAGCATCTCTGTCCATGTGGCCATTTGCCATGCCTGAACATGGAATTTGTCTGTCAGCATTGAGTGGTGGAAGCTATGATCTGGTGCTGTACTTCCTTAACATTCAACAGGAAACTGCTGGACCTAGCACAAGCACTCAGGCTAGCCTTTTCCCTCCTGGATTCAAAGACCATTTGTCCCTATCGTAACTATGATTAGCACAGGCAAATGATTGATTGTACCTCAGATTATTAGTTCTATACTCAGCTGCTTGCTAGTCCTTTGGTTCAATAAATTTTCCATTTGGACTTTTTTAGCAGCAAAGTGATATTACATTTGGATTATTTTGAGAATATATTGTCTACACGATTCCATTTGATCTAAATATAATAAATAGCACTTTTAAAAGATAGTAAACAATTTTATAAAGTGTACATTATGGGCTTAATGCAGATGCTGGGTAAAGTATAACTGTTATGGAGTCCAAACAATTATGCAATTTTACTTGCATAGTTCTGATTTATTTTCAAAAGTGTTTATTTTGTCTCCTGTTTGACTTTACAGGAGAACTATAAGAAAGTTGTAGCCCGGGTTGAAACTGATAATCGGAGAATCAGGAAGTGTGTTGAAGATGCCAGGCTATATGGTGAGCAGATTTTCTAATGTAAGTGGGATGTGTACAATGGCTAAACCATGCAAAATTCCACCTTTGAATAACTTGATCAATAGAAAAATTCACACACAAACATGATATGATCATCGTACTTGGCAACCAGCAGATTTTTCTAAACATTTTAATTTTTCTTGGTCACTTGATCATTATTACTTAACCATTTAATGCCGTACCAGCATTTAAGGCTTGGTCTGTGTTAGGTGATCTCTGCTTCAGTTGAGTTAAATTATCCTCCACCACCCTGAGTCCATGTGAATTGTATAGCTCTACTTTTGAGGCTCCAAATTTGAAGGCCACCTTCCTGAATATCTTCAGCTGCTGCTTTACCTTTTCATAATCCATAATTACAGGAATTGTGCTCCTGTAGTTGGATTTAATGCTTGACTTTTGTGTTGAGAAATCACATGTTGGAAAATCTGAACTTGTCACAAATTAGAAATTTAATGAATACAAGTCAGTATCTTGAGAAAAATTTAAATCTGAAATGAAACTTGAATTACAATTCACATTTGTTAAATGAACAGAAGAACTAGGAGCAGGCCCCTCGAGCCTGCTCTCTGCCATTCAATAAGATCATGGCTAATCTTTTCGTATACTCCTGCACTTGCCTGCCTGCTCACCATAATCCTTAATTCCTTTATTGTTCAAAAATTTATCTGCCCTTGCCTTAATGTTCAACGAGGCAGGCTCAAACTGCTTCACTGGGCAGGGAATTCCACAGATTCACAACCCTTTGTGTGAAGAAGTTCTTCCTCAATTCGGTCCTAAATCTGCTCCCCCTTATTTTGAGGCTATGCCCCCTAGTTCTAGTTTCACCTGCCAGTGGAAACAACCTTGTGGCTTCTATCCTATCTCCTTCATAATTTTATATACTTCTAAAAGATTTCCCCCTCATTCTTCTAAATTCCAATTAGTCTCAGTCTCTCCTCATAAGCCAACCCTCAACTCTGGAATCAACCTAGTGAATCTCCTCTGCACCTCCTCCAGTGCCAGTGCATCTTTTCTCAAGTAAGGAGACAAACTGTACACAGTACTCCAAGTATGGCCTCACCAGCACTGTATACAGCTGCAACATAACCTCCCTGTTTTTAAACTCCATCTCTAGCAATGAAGGAAAAAATTCCATTTACCACCTTAATTACCTGCAAACCAACTTTTGCAATTCATGCACAAGGACACCCAGGTCCCTCTGCACAGCAGCATGCTGCAATTTTTTACCACTTGTATAATAGTCCATTTTGCTGTTGTTCCTGCCAAAATGGATGACCTCGCGTATTCTGACTCCATAAGCCAGACCCTTGCCCACTCGCTTTAAACTACTCTATCTATACCCCTCTGCAGAATTTCAAATGTTCTCCGCACACTTTGCTCTACCACTCATCTTGGTGTGTCTGCAAACTTTGACACACCACACTTTGTCCCCAACTCCAAATCATCTATGTAAATTGTAGTCCCAACATTGATCCCTGAGGGATACCAGTAGTCATTGATTGCCAACCAGAAAAACACCCATTTATCCTCACTGTTTTTGTTTTCTGTTAGTCAACCAATCCTCTCTCCATGCTAATTCCATTACCTATAATGCTGTGCATCTTTTATCTTGTGTAGCAGCCTTTTGTGTGGCACCTTGTTGAATGCCTTCTGGAAATCCAGATACACCACATCCACTGGTTCCCTGTTGTTCACCGTGCTCGTAATGTCTTCAAAGAATTCCAGTAAATTAGTGAAACATGACCTGCCTTTCATGAACCCATGTTGTCTGCCTAATGGGGCAATTTCTATCCAGGTGTCTTACTATCTTTTCCTTAATAGATTCAAGTATTTTCCCCACTAAGTTGAGCTAACCCAGTCTATAGTTATCTGCCTTTTGTCTACCCCTGTTTTTAAACAGTGGTGTCACATTTGCTGATTTTCAATCTGATGGAATTGCCCCAGAGGTCCAGCAAATTTTGCTAAATTACCACGAGCAAACTTGCTATTTTTCCCCCACCATCTCTTTTTGTACTCTGAGATGCATTCCATCAGGGCCAGGAGTCTTCAGCCCCATTAGCTTGTCCAGCACTACCTCTTTAGTAATCGTTTCTAGGTCCTCACCTGCCATATTTTTGGTATGTTAGTTGTGTCTTCCGCTGTGAAGACTGACACATGCTACCTGTTCAATGCCTCAGCCATTTCCTCATTTCCCATTATTAAATCATCATCCTCAAAAGGACCAATGTTTACCTTTTCATTTTCATCACACTTTTTCATTTTATATATTTAAAGAAATTTCTGCTATCTGTTCTATTCTGAGTTAGCTTACACTCAATCTACTCCTTTTATAGCTTTTTTTGTGGCTTTCTGTTGACCTTTACAGATTTCCCAATCCTTTAGTTTACCACTAATCTTTGCCACTTTGTACACACCTTCTTTCAATTTGATATGCACATTTTATTTCCTTGGATATCTATGGCTGATATCCCTTTGCGGCAGTACTTCCTTTTCACTGGTGTATCTTTTTTTGCTGAGCACTGAAAGAGTACTCCACTGTTCCTTAATTGTCCACCATAAAGTCTTTGCTCCCATCTACATTGGTCAACTCCTCCCTACTCCCATTGTGTAGTCTCACTGGTATTGGATTTTACCTTTGTACACTCTTTATTTTAAATTCAGCCATACTGTGATTGCTCTTTCCAAGAGGATCACTAACTGAGATCATTAATTATTCATATTTCGTTACACTGGACCAGATCTTGATAGCTTGCTCCCTCTTGGGTTCCATTGCATACTGTTGGAGGAAACTATCACAAATACATTCTATGAAATCCTCCTGCAGGCTGGTTTGACCAATTGACATGTAGATTTACAATTTCCCATGATTGCCATACCATTTTTACATGCATCAGTTTCTTCTTTTATTGTCTCCCCCACCATGATGTCATTTGGTGGCCTATAGGCTATGCCTATCGGTCACTTTTTCTCCATACTATTTCTAATTTCCACCCAAATGGATTCAATCTTTTTTATCCATAGAATCTATATCATCTCACTACCACCCTAATGTCATCCTTAAATATCAGAGCTTCTCTTCCCCTCTGTCCTTCCAAATAGTCTGATACCCTTGGATATTTAACTCCCAGTCCTGACCACTCTGTAATGGCCACTAAATCCTACTCCTTCACAATGATTTGTGCCGTCAACTCATTGACCTTGGTTTCAAATGCTATGAGCATTTGTGTAAAGTGCCCTTATGCTAATTTTTGTACTTTGAATCCCAACATCTCCTGAGTTCTTCCTTTCAACTTTTTTCATAATTTTGAATGCAGTAACCCTCCCCACATACTAACCTGCTGCTTTACTTCCCATTTAACTATTATATTTGTAATAAAAATATTTTTCTCATCTAGGCATTCATAGTTTTTGTAAAGATGTCTTGGCAGTGGCTGATCTTTTGGAGAAGACGACAAAGGGTATAATGGAGGCGGACCTTGCGAATTCCAATCCAACTTTGAAGAACCTTTATGAAGGGCTATGTTTGATTGATGAGAAACTGTGCAAAATATTTTCCAAGCATGGGTTGGAGAAGATGAATTCCATTGGCCTCAAGTACAACTCAGCTGAACATGAAATTGTTTCGCGTGTTCCATCAGTGGATGCATCACCTGGTACTGTAGTAAAAATAGTGAAAGAAGGGTATAAACTTCATGGCAGGATTTTAAGAACTGCACAAGTTGGGCTAGCCATTGAAGCCCAGCCACATTTTAAGGAAAGATAGAACTGGCTTTTGACACAAGTTTAAAATGTGATGATTTTATAATTTATGAATACTTTGTATTTTTAGATATCCTACACATCCTTTACATTATTATTAGCTCTAGCATTTCCAAGCATTAAATTGCTGCTAAGATTTGAATTTGCTGAAGAAAAGGGGGTAAAGAGCTGTGACATGTGTGAAGTACATTTTCAAACATGAGGAGAAGCTATTGTACTGAGTTCAAAAGGAGACAGGTCTGCCTTGCCTAACACTGCCAAAGAACAGCTAGCTGTCACCATTTTGAGTGTAAGGAGTAATGTGTGAATACAATTTGCCACAGTGCCCTTTGCCTTTAAAAGTGAGAAATGGCTTGAATACCCATTCCTTACTATCCAGCAAATTTGCTGGGATATGATTAGATTCAACCAACAGACAGTTCTGTCATGTAGGCATTTTATTCAAGGCAAGTATTCATTGAGCATCATACCTAGGATGGTCTCCATGGAACTGTAGCTGATGAGATTGGGGGGGGGGAAAGTACTTTAGAAAGGGCATTTAGAGATTGGAGAAAAATACTTTAAGGCATTAAGAAATTTTGACAAGCGTTACATTGAATCTGTTTGTGATCTTCCAGAACTGTTTGTTAAGCCTGGGGGTAATTTTGCATGAAATATGGAAGAAACCTTTTTGCTTCACTAAGCAGATTGTTTGTAAGGAGGGGGTGGAGCAAGTATTATTCAATTTATGCTGCTCCACTGATCTTTTAAACCATAATCTTATTGGTTTCTGCACTCTTGATCTAACTGGAAGCTATCTGATCAAGAGCTGGTAAAATAAACTTGTATATAGCTTGTCACCTTTTTGAGGAAATGTTTGACTGAGCTGGCTAGCTTGACAAGTGCTTCACAGAAGTTTTTGAAATTGTTTTGTATGGGCCTATATGGAATGTTTCTGTTCAGTTTCAGTGGACAAAGTGTTTATTACAGTATCAAACTGTAAACCTATTTATAACATTACCATGATGTGCAAGATTTTATTTTTTGTAATCTTAAGTAGTGCAGGTATGCTAGTGAAAATTGTAATATATTTGTTTGTATATTTTTTTGTTACATTTGTGTGGACTGTCAAGTGCCAAAAATCAGTATGCATGTAAATGAATGGAAGAGCTGGTTAAACAGTTTTTTAAAAAGTTGACCAGAAAATGTTACTTGTAATAAACTGAAGATTCTTTAAAAGCTTCTTCAAGCTTGAAGACTCGTCTACCTTCAATGTATTGAGTAAGAAGCAGACTTTTTTAATTTTACTGTTTCTATTTAATCTCAATCTTTATCACAAATTGAGCCAAATTTTGATAATTCGAGGTGATCTTTCATTGAAAGCGCACAAACAAAACTGGAGTTGAAGATTGACAGATAGCCCTCTGCTGATTGGAGTCATATTAGCACATACTAGTGCCCTGGGCCTGACCACCTTCAGCTGTTTCATCAATGACCTTTCATCATAAGGTCACAAGTGGTGATGTTCAGCACAATTTGCAAACTGAAACAATCTTTGTCCAAATGCAACAAGACCTGAACAATATCCAGGCTTATGTTGACAAGTGCAAGGCCCTTGTGATTGCGTGGGGGGGTGGGTGGTTTAAGCAAGTTGAGGCTGCTACCTCACAGCACCAGGAACCCGGGTTTGATTCCTGACTTGGGTCACTGTGTGCATGTTCTCCCTGTGCCCGAGTTTCCACCCACATGTCCAATGAGGGCATTTAGCCATTGTTCCTTGACATGCAATGGCATTACTATCAACCTCCTGAGGGTTGCTATTAACCAGCAACTAAACTTGACCAACCATACAAATAATTGCTTGGGCTACAAATCTTCTGACTCCCCTTAATCCTGTACATAATCTATAAATACAAGTGAGTGTGATGGAATACATCCCACGTGCCTGGATGCGGTGTGGCTCCCAACAACACTCAAAACTCGCACCATCCTGAACTCTCTCCATAAGCATTCACTCCCTTCACCACAGTGAGTAAACAAAGTAAACAGTGGCAGCTGTGTGTACCATCTACAATATGCATTGCAGGAACTCACCAAGATTTCTTAGCACCTCTCCCATAGGGACTGCCATCAATTCCAAGCAGGCAACTCACCACTCGGGGCAAACAGCAATTGATACTAGACCACCTAATTTTGATGCTGGTTGAAAATCTTTGAAGCTTGGGTGGCACAGTGGTTAGCACTGCTGTCTTACAACATCAGGGCCCCAGGTTCAATTCCTGGATTGGGTGAAGTTTGCATATTCTCCTACATTAACCAGCCTCTCGCCCATTTCCAGCAAGATCACACCAGAAATCTGGCTGCCATGAAATCCCACTGGTTGTGAAAACCAGCACTATTTGCACTAGCTGCTTTATGCCCGATTTTACAGCATTTTCCCACTGCAAAAGGTAAAATCCTGTCCTATAATAAGGTAAGCACATGAAATTGGGTTCCAACCTGCCATGACCTTCATTAAATTGTGGAACAAGCATAAAGGCTGAATGGCCTATTACTCCTTGGGTGGAAATTGATTAGTAGTCACTTTCAAAAGAAAATTAAGTAGGGTTGGGTTCAATGTAATTTGGCCTGGCAATAGACTGGTTAGAAGGCCTTGGTTCTTCCATTTTCAGCTCCCCACAATTCACATATGCTCCATAGCCACTCACCCAGTAAGCACCATGATTCCTTGTAATATCAATGGGGGAAAAATATGTGCATCTTGTGGAGTGGGTGGGATGGGATACTCTCTTCCCATCTATTAAAAGACTGCATATCATTGAAGTCCATGAAATATGAATTCTGCCATGTGGGGGGAGGGAAACCTTTTAATATTTGTAAAACTATTAGCTAACTTTAACAAATCGAAAGGGACTACCTTATTACAACTTGAAACTTCAGCATTTACAGCTGAATTGAACAACTGAATGTGCTGAAAACCAGGTAAGCATTAAGGCACAATGGCATAGTGGTTAGCACTGTTGCAACACAGCTTGGGTCACTGCCTGTGCAGCATTTGCATGTTCTCCCTGTGTCTGCATGTGTTTAATCTGGGTGTTCTAGTTTCCTCCCATAGTCCAAAGATATGTGGGTTAGGTTGATTGTTCATGCTAAATTGCCACTTATTGGTAGGGTGATTTGCAGGCTAAATATGTGGGGCTAGGGCCTGGGTCAGGCTGTTGTCAGTGCAGAATTGATGGGCCAAATGGCCACCTCCTACACTGTAAGGATTCTATGGGTGGAAGTTTACGAGACTTTTTTGAAGTGTTTGGGCAGGTGTGAAACTGGGAGAGTTCCAGGTCTGTTTTTTTGGGTGAATTTTCAGGCCCAATCTTATGCACTCTGCAAAAGTTTGGACTATCTGTTCCTGGCCAGAGAGACTGGGTGGGGCTTAACATGCCAGATAGCCTATAGAGGGAGGTAGTGCGCATGTGCAGACCTCTGCTGCTGCATATGCGCATTAACAGTAGCAGGGGTCTGACAACACAGAGCTGGCTGGCCCCTGCTACTGCAGGCAGCCTCAACTCGCCGCCCCCCCCCCCAAATCTTGCAATCGTGGGGGCCCGCAGCCTGAAATACAGCCCCTGCCGCTCAGACCGATCGTGGATCCTCCCTCCTCTAGTGATTTCATGCAGAGTGGCAGCAGGCCGCCCTCCCACCACCTCCAGGCCCTGCCCCCAGTTGGCATTGCCAGGTGCCAGGGTGGCACTGCTCTGAGCCTCCCCAGGCGTCTTCAATGGCTTTCGGTTCCACCGGCAAGGCCAACATTACTGTTCCCCATTCATGGGGAGCAGGTGTTTTCCTCGTTGGAGTGAACCTCTCCTGGCAAGGCCATAAAGGCAAGTGAGCCCGGATAATTGAGCAGCGAGCTCACTAAATACGTTAAAACGAACATTAAAATAAATTTAAATAAATTAACCAGCCTCTCGCCCATTTCCAGCAAGACAATGCTGGATATCCGGCTGCCATAAAATCCCACTGGTTGTGAAAACCAGCGCTATTTGCGCTAGCCACTTTGCACCTGATTTTACTGTATTTTCCCATCGCAAAATAGGCACAAAGCAGCAGTAAAATCCTGTCCTATAAGATAAATACATGAAATTGGGTTCCAATCTGCCATGGTCATCTTTAAATTGTGGAACAGGCTTAAATGGCCTATTACCCCTTGGGTGGAAATTGATTAGTCACTTTCAAAAGGAAATTAAGTAGGGTTGGGTTCAATGTAGTTTGGCCTGGAGAGACTGATTAGCAGGCCTCTTCACAGTTTCAGCTCCCCACAGTTCATGTATCCTCCATAGCCACTCACCCAGTAAGCATCTTGTACAGTCCTCTGATTCCTTGTAATATCAATGGAAAATATGTGCATCTCATGGAGTGTGTGGGGTGGGATGGGATACTCTCTTGCTATCTAATAAAAGACTGCATATCATTGAAGTAGATGAAATATGCATTCTGCCATGTGGGGGGAGGGGGAAACCCTATAATATTTGTAAAACTATTGGCTAACGTTAACAAACCAAAAAGCGCATCGAAAGGGACAACCTTATTATACCTTGAAACTTACGCATTTCCAACTGAATGGAACAACTGAATGCACTGAAAACCAGTAAGCATTGATAAGGCACGGTAGCACAGTGGTTAGCACTGTTGCCACACAGCGCCAGGGACCCGGCTTGGGTCACTGCCTGTGTGGCATTTGCATGTTCTCCCTGTGTCTGCGTGGGTTTGCTCCGGTTTCCACCCACAGTCTGAAAGACGTGCTGGTTAGGTGCATTGGCCATGGTAAATTCTCCCTCAGTGTACCCGAACAGGCACTGTGTGGCAACTAGCGGATTTTCACAGTAACTTCATTGCAATATTAATGTAAGCCTACTTGTGACAATAATAAATAAACTTTAATGCTATAGTTGTCCAAAAACAGACTACTCCGATTCCAGATTTTAATCAGCCGTTGCCATTTAGATCACAAAAAAGATGAATGCACAGGCTGGCCTAGTCTTTGTGAAAATTTTCACTGCCTATGATGATTTCTCCATTGGAAAAGCACAGTAATAATTGCAGTTACACAATGTAAGGTGAACTTGCCTTTAAATGATTGATTCCCATGATGAATCACTGCATTAATGTATCAACATTACAATATAATAGAGCATCTTGTGGTGACATTTGAAAGAGTCAAAACATTTTACATTTGTCTTTCAGAATGTTCCAGAGTCCTCAGCAAACTTTCCATTTTCTTCGTGGATTCTCAAACCTGGCATAGTTTTAATGAGTTTCCAAAGTGCTGATGAATGAAAGAAAATGCTGTACAGGAGGAAATCCAATTTTCATCCACCATTTGTGTAGAACCCAACATCAGATGCTGGTCAACACCAATGGACTACATATCGTGGTTGTCAACAATCTGAAGTCCATATCTGCTTCAAGAAGACGACCATTATCCAGGTACCAAAGGAAAACCAGGCAGTATGCCTTAATGACTATCATCCGCTGGCTCTGACATCCATTATTATGAAGTGCTTTGAAAGGTTAGTCATGGCATGAATCAATTCCGGCTGTCCAGATTGCCTGGAGCTACTATAGTTCGCCTACTGCTGCAACAGGTCCTCAGCAGATGCCATCTCCCTGGCCCTGCACTCAACCCTGGAAATCTAGATAACAAAGACACCTATATCAGACTCCTATTTATTGACTACAGCTCAGCCTTCAACACCATTATTCCTGCAAAACTCCTTGGCCTGGGACTCGGCTCCTCCCTCTGTGACTTGATCCTGAACTTCCTAACTCACAGACCGCAATCAGTAAGGATAGGCAACAACACCCCCTCCATGATCGTCCTGAACAACGGAGCTCCACAAGGCTGTGTCCTCAGCCCCTTACTATACTCCTTATACACCTATGACTGTGTGGCCAAATGTCCCTCCAACTCAATTTTCAAGTTTGCTGATGACACCACCATAGATCTCAAACAATGACGAGACGGAGTACAGGAAGGAGATAGAAAATCTGATGAACTGGTAATCTGGTAATCTCTTCCTCAATGTCAACAAAATGAAGGAGTTGGTCATCGACTTCAAAAAGCGTAGTAGAGGACATGCCCCTGTCTACATCAATGGCAGATGATGAAATTTGAATTCAAAAAATTCTGGAATTAAAAGTCTAATGATGACCATGCAAACCAAGTCCGCTACAACTCTCATCAACTTTTACAGAAGCACTATAGAAAGCATTATTTCTGGTTGTATCACAGCTTGGTATGGCTCCTGGTCTGCCCAAGACTGCAAAAAACTACAAAGTGACTTGAATGAAGCCCAGTCCATCACTCAAATCAGCCTCCCAACATTGACACTGTCTACACCTCTCGTTGCCTCGGAAAAGCAGCCAGCATAATAAAGGACCCCACGCACCTGGGACATACTCTCTTCCACCTTCTTCCGTCAGGAAAAAGATACACAAGTCTGAGGACACGTACGAACCGACTCAAGAACAGTTTCTTCCCTGCTGCCATCAGACTTTTGAATGGACCTACCTTGTATTAAGTTGATCTTTCTCTACACCCTAGCTATGACTCTTAACACTACATTCTGCACTCTCTCCTTTCCTTCGCTATGAACGGTGGTGCTTTGTCTGTGTAGCGTGCAAGAAACAATACTTTTCACTGTATACTAATACATGTGACAATAATAAATCAAATATTGAACTTTTAATAAGATGTATTTTTAAGAATAGGACATAAAAGCAAAAACTAGCTGAGACTGTAAAGTGACCACTTGCTGGATTCCTATTTGGATTAAAACTGATCAATTAGTCCAGAGAGAATGGAATGTCATAGTAGAGACACTTCAAATAAAGAGATATATTGCAAAAACTGAACTGTAATCTCCTGTGGAGATATTAAATGCTGATTACCATTTTAGTAGAAGCCATCTCCTGTGAGTTATATCCCAGACTGTGGACATGATGCGCTGAAAGAGAGCAGTTTCTGGACAAGACATGTTTGTATTTTTTCCTTCCTGGAATATACTAGAAAACGGGTTAAAACCCAACAGCAACACTGGTCTGCGTGTGCCAGTCTGGTGTTCTAGCTCTACTGTGCTGTGGAGGTCATAGCTGAAGAACATTCACTGGGCATTCCTGTGCTTGCATGTAGAAAGTCTCTCTCTCTGATTGGCGGATGTAAATCATAAGTCGGGAACAGTCAAAACGGGAACAGAACAACTCCTCTCAGCTAACATGCAGAACCAAGAATCTCCAAACCAACTGCTCAGCTGCCAAAGTCAATGCTATCAGAATCACCCAACTTAACAGCCACAATATTTTAACATCTACTCTTCGTAGACAAGCCAAAGACCAACTTGTGTATGTTTAAAAGGTTTTTTGGACTTGCTTCTTATTTTTAAGCAGTGTGTATGACTGTTGCATTTTATTATTTTTCTCTCCTGTTTTAGTAACAAATAAACTCACTCTTTAATTTAAGAAAGCCTGGTTAAATTTGTACTTTTAAAAACATAAGTACATTTGGACTAGAAAAAGTATCCAAACGAGGGATGGGATTCTTTTTAAATTAATTTTGTTGCGACCAGTGAACAGGGTTGAATCAAGAAGGGGAGCTGGTTCATCCCTCCTCACCTGGGAGCAAAACAATTTGAGAGTATCTTGTCTGGAATCATAACTAATTGAGGACCTCGCTCCAACACCGGTTGTAATATTTACAAAGCATTGATTGCAGAATCACCTTGATGGCTTGACAGGCAGCACGGTAGATCAGTGGTTAGCACTGCCGCCTCACAACGCCAGGGACCTGGGTTCAATTCCAGCCCCGGGTGACTGTGTGGAGTTTGCACATTTTCCTCTTGTCTGTGTGGATTTCCTTCGGATGCTCCGGTTTCCTCCCACAAACCAAGGATGTGCACGTTAGGTGGATTGGCCATGATAAGTTGACCCTAGTGCCAGGGGGATTAGCAGGGTAAATGTATGGAGTTACATGAATAGGACCTGGGTGGGATTGTGGTCAGTATAGACTTGATGGGCGGAATGGCCTCCTTCTGTATTGTAGGGAATCTATGATTCCATGAAAAACATACTCATCTACAATCAAATGCTCTCCTGGTTTTGGATAGTAGTAAGAGTTTTAACAACACCAGGTTAAAGTCCAACAGGTTTATTTGGTTTATTTTAATAAACCTGTTGGACTTTAACCTGGTGTTGTTAAAACTCTTACTGTGTTCACCCCAGTCCAACGCCGGCATCTCCACATTTTGGATAGTAGGGCAGTGCTGATGGATTCCAAGAGCAAAAATTAGATGGAATAATGGCAGTGGGAGTCTCCAAGGAGCATGCTCCTTGCACTCAGCTCCACAGACAGAACCACACATGCTGTGACATTCCCAATAACCGAGTCTATCCCTCTACACGGGAAGGTGGAGTTGTCTTTGGTGAGGCCCTTACAACCTCAAATATCTGGAAGATGTCTGTCACCGAGCAAACATGGAAGAGGTCTTACGATGATTCTCAGAGGTCAGGGCATACCTGAAAAGCAAAAAATGCATCTTCCAATCAAGTGCCGTGACCTATTTGGGCTATTGAGTGGATGGCAAGGGCCTTCATCTTGTGGGTGACAAGGTGGGCGGAGAGGTGGCAGATGGAGTTTAATCCGGATAAATGTGAAGTGATGCATTTTGGAAGAAATAATGTAGGGAGGAGTTATACAATAAATGGCAGAGTCATCAGGAGTATAGAAACACAGAGGGACCTAGGTGTGCAAGTCCACAAATCCTTGAAGGCGGCAACACAGGTGGAGAAGGTGGTGAAGAAGGCATATAGTATGCTTGCCTTTATAGGACGGGGTATAGAGTATAAAAGCTGGAGTCTGATGATGCAGCTGTATAGAACGCTGGTTAGGCCACATTTGGAGTACTGCGTCCAGTTCTGGTCGCCGCACTACCAGAAGGACGTGGAGGCATTGGAGAGAGTGCAGAGAAGGTTTACCAGGATGTTGCCTGGTATGGAGGGTCTTAGCTATGAGGAAAGATTGGGTAGACGGAGAATGAGGGGAGATCTAATAGAGGTATACAAGATTATGAAGGGTATAGATAGGGTGAACAGTGGGAAGCTTTTTCCCAGGTCGGAGGTGACGATCACGAGGGGTCACGGGCTCAAGCTGAGAGGGGCGAAGTATAACTCAGACATCAGAGGGACGTTTTTTACACAGAGGGTGGTGGGGGCCTGGAATGCGCTGCCAAGTAGGGTGGTGGAGGCAGGCACGCTGACATCGTTTAAGACTTACCTGGATAGTCACATGAGCAGCCTGGGAATGGAGGGATACAAACGATTGGTCTAGTTGGACCAAGGAGCGGCACAGGCTTGGAGGGCTGAAGGGCCTGTTTCCTGTGCTGTACTGTTCTTTGTTCTTATTAAGGAGGCGCCAACTTCAAGGAACCCCACAGAATTGAAATCCTTCCTGGCGTTTGTGAGTTACTATGGGAAGTTATTCTGAATTTAGCTTCTCTATTGGGCCCCTTGTGTACCCTACTACAGAAACATCAAAGATGGTCTTGCGGCGGGGGGTGGAAGGGGCAGAGGCATCGCAGCTGGAGAGTTTCAACAGTGTCAAATGGGTATGCTGGAGGGATAGAACAGAGAAACCTATTCTAATAGATCTAGGACTGTCTTGGACACAAAGCTGAGGTATTCCCAGATCGAGAAAGAGGGATTGGCAATTGTCTTCAGCGTTAAAAAATTCCATCAATACATTGACAGTAGATGCTTCATCACAGTAACTGATCATTAACCATTGTTGGGAACATTTTAAAGAAGACAAGGCAATACCCACCATTGCCTCCACCCAGTACACCATTGGGCTTTGTTACTGTTGGCTTATGGATACCTCCTAGAACATCACCCCGGGACCCACATAGCTAATGAGCCGTCCGCCATTGCCCATAAGCCCGGCTTTATTACCAGCTGTGGAAGAGGTGATAACCCTCAATTTTTTGAATGACTTGCCAGTGTCTACAAATCAGGGCCTGGACACAAAAGAGTCCAGTCCTATGTAAATTAAAACATATGGAGGATTCAGAGGACAGCTTTCAGATGAAATGAAACACTACTTGACAAAGAAAGGCTCAGCGGTGACGATGGCATCATCCTCTGGGGTTCTCCGCAAAGGGTGACGTCTGAGACTTAAGCAATTACCCCAATTACACCTGGGATTTCAAAGATGGAAATGCTAGCCAGGAGCTACATATGGTAGCCCGGTTTTGATATAGACATTACTGACTTGTTCAGTGTGAGTTGTGCAAAGAGAATCAAAAACTCTCCTGTAGCCTCCCTACATCCATGGGAGTGTCCTGATAGACCCTGGGTGCTAGTGTATGTTGACATCGCCTGGCCTGCTTTGGGTTCCATGTTTTTAATTATTGTCGACGTGCATTCGGGGCAGCATGGTGGCACAGTGACATTCTCTCTTCCACCTCTTCTGTCGGGAAAAAGATACAAGAGTCTGAAGACACGTACCAACCGACTGAAAAACAGCTTCTTCCCTGCTTCCATCAGACTTTTGAATGGACCTACCTCGCACTAAGTTGATCTTTCTCTACATCCTAGCTATGACTATAACACTACATTCTGCACTCTCTCCTTTCCTTCTCTATGTACAGTATGCTTTGTCTGTATAGCGAGCAAGAAACAATATTTTTCACTGTATACTAATACATGTGACAGTAATGAATCAAATCAAATCGAAGTGGAATGACCAGCACTCCAACTGAAGCAAGACCTCAGGAAGAACCAGTGTCGCTGGCTTTACAGAACTCCTTTCAGAAGCAAAGGTCTCCAATCTGTTTCACATCCCCTGATCTGGTCCTGCCTCCGACCGATCCCAGGTCAATCACTAAGCGGCGCTCCCGTGGCGGGGAGCGTTGGGGAAGAAAATGACTTGGGGGGGGGAGGGATGTTATGATGGTAATGGGGGATCATAAACAGATATTCCCGTGGGCCTCATAGTTTACGAGCTCCCCTATTAAGCGAATGGAGGCTCGCTCAAAAGGGAAGCAGCAGCACAGTGGTTAGCACTGCTGTCTCACAGTGTCAGGGATCTGGGTTCAATTCCCGGCTTGGCTCACTGTCTGTGTGGAGTTTGCATGTTCTCCCCGTGTCTGCGTGGGTTTCCTCTGGGTGCTCCAGTTTCCTCCCACAGTCCAAAGATGTGCGGGTTAGGTGGATTGGCCATGCCAAATTGCCCCTTAGTGTCAGGGGACTAGCAAGGTTAAATAGATGGGGTTATGGGGATAGGGCCTGGATGGGATTGTTGTCAGTGCAGACTTGATGGGCCAAATGGCCTTCTTCTGCACAGTAGGATTCTATGTTAATAATTTTGAGGCCTAGGCAAGATTTAACGGTCAATGGGAAGTTATTGGAGTGCTGAAATTTTAGTGGATGGGAATAAAACATGTTTTAAACTGGAACTGGGAGTTTTGGTTCTTTCTGACGCTGAGCCATGGTTAGAGCAAGATCTTCTTCAGCCACCCAGTGTACAACTCCTTGGACCAGGAGGTCTGCAACTTTAACTCATTGCACAGATGACTGCAACACTTGAATATAAAGAGAGGAGAGTCTTTGAAATAATATTGTTAGGGACCAGATCAGAAACTCCAAGGTACATTATGAAGTTAGCCCAGACCCCAACTTCTTTTGATTTTGGCATTTGTGCCAGCATAAGGTGTTTCACTCCAGTTGAGAGTGTATTAACTCACTAGGAAACTTTTATCAAAACAAACTTTATTTAACAACACAGTTAAAATATTACAAAAAGAACTAACATAAGTTTTACCAATTGAAATATTTAAACATGACGAGATATAATTCTTAACAGCGAGCTATCTTTATAGTTCCAATGCTGTAGTGGTATTGTCAGTGGACTAGTAATCCAGCAACCGAGGGTAAAGCTCTGAGGACCCGGGTTCAAATCCGACCATGGCAGATGATGAAATTTGAATTCAAAGAAATTATGGAATTAAAAGTCTAATGATGACCATGAAAACCATCGTCAATTGTCGTAAAAAGCCATCTGTTTCACTAATTTCCCTTTAGGGAAGAAAATCTGATGTCCTTACCCGGTTTGCCCTAAGTGTGACTCCAGATCCACAGCAATGTGGTTGACTCTCAAATGCCCCTCTGAAATGGAGGGCAGTTAGGGATGGGCAATAAATGATAGCCCAGCTAGCGACACCCACATTCTGTGAATGAATAAAAATAAGCAATATCCCCATTCAGAATAATCCCTCTTCAGAATCTCTCTTCAGAATAAGTTAGCACAAAAAAAACATATAGGCTCACATGGATGCTAGATTTCCAGCCTTTTAACCCCTCTGGTCAGATACAGAAAGACACATGTCTTCTGACTGCCATACAGCAGCCTCCAGAGAAAAGGACTTACTTCCTGACAGATCCCAGTCTCTAAAACAAGAGAGAGACAGAGGCACAGAGTGAGAGCTACCTCTCTCTAAAGATCCCAAGCAGCAACTGACTTGATTTCTCTATGTAAGGCTAATCCTGCCCAGTCACATAATTTTCCCTATCAATCAACCTAATCAAGCCCTACTCTGAAAAACCTAAGAGGAAAACACAAAAAAAGAACTGCATTGGTCCAGATTAAAACAAACGCTTCAGCAATTAAGATCAATTGTGCTGTTGCAATAACCATGGAAGCTGCTGGTTACAGACAAAGCGGCACCGATTAATAGAACTGACTGCTAAAACAAATCCTGCACAAGAAACATGACCCAAGTACATTTCTTAAAGGTACAATATTGTTACAATATAAACAATCAAGAATTAGGATTGTTTACTTTAAAGTAGAAGATCTCAAACAGGCTTACAATTTATCTATTCTACACAGTGAAGGAATTGGAAAACCAAGGTCAGTCGAAAGATTTTAGAGCTGAATTTCAACAATTATTCAAAGGGCTTGATGAAAACAACTTATCACATCATCTTACATCCCGAAGCCCAGCCAATGTGTTTGTTTACTCTGACAAAAGTTCCTCACCCACTTCTGTAGCAGATAAAGCAGGAGGTTTGCTCAATGTTACGGCGAGGAGTGATCTCACCTGTAACGAAACTTACAAGTTGGTGTTCAGGTAGGCTTCCAGTATCGAAAACAAATGTATCATTGAGAATCTGTGCAGATCTCACATAATTGAATAAAGCTGTTGAAAGGGAAATTTAGCCAGTGTCATCTGGCAACGCTGGGAAAGAGTTTGATTTTCGCTCAGCAATTTGTGGCTTTTGGCAATTATCCTTAGATGAGGAATCCCAAGGACTTATAACCTTTATAACACCATTTGGAAAATATTGCTTTCAGTATCAAGTCTGTACCTGAGGTTTTTCAGTGAACAATGACATATCCTGGAAGGAGTGAAGGGAATAATTTGCCACATGGATGACATCCTAATCCATGGTTCCACCACAACTGAGCATGATGTCAGAATGAGAGCTGTGCTACAATACCAACAAGAAGAAGGATTTACCCTTAATAGCAAATGCAAGTTCTTATAACTGACTAGTAAATTGCTAGGGCATATTGTACATGCAGCAGTGGTGATAGAATCGTAGAATCATAGAATCCCTACAGTGCAGAAGGAGGCCATTCGGCCCATCAAGTCTGCACCGACCACAATCCCACCCAGGCCCTATTCCTATAACCTCACACATTTACACCGCTAATCCCCCAGCGTCAATTTAGCATGGCCAATCAACTTTGGACTGTAGGAGGAAACCGGAGCACCCGGAGGAAACCCGCACAGACAAGGGGAGAACGTGCAAACTCCACACAGACAGTGACCTGAGGCCGGAATTGAACCAGGGTCCCTGGCGCTGTGCATATCCTCAGAAAACTAGAACAATCAAAGCACTTCCACCTCCTCGAGATGTCATGGAGTCCAGCGATGGGGATGGTAAATCAAGTAGGGAAGTTCTTACCCAATTTAGCAAATGTGAATGAACCATTAGGTCTGCTGCTAAAAAGGGACCAGGCTTGATCAGGGAAGAAGTCGAACAGATATTGTTTGAAAGCATCAAGGAAATGTTAACAACACCAGCTATATTGGCCCATTATGATCCAGAACTGCCTATGATTGTTGCCACAGATGCATCGTTGACTGGTTTGGGGGCTGTACTTCTCCAGACTCAGAGGGATGGTAAAAATAGACTGGCGTACTACACATCTCATTCTTTGACTGAAACAGAACAAAGGTATGCATGGAAATGAAGCCATAGCTGCTATTTGGGCTTGTAAGAAGTTTGCAGAATGAGTCCGGTGTCTTCATATCATAATTGAGGCTGACCACACATCTTTGGCTACTCTATTAATGCAAAATAATTAGCAAAGTTGTCACCAAGTGTGCAAAGATTTTGTTTGAGGTTGATTAAAATTTGATGCTACAACTGAGTGAATGCAAGGGAAGAAATAGACTTCAATGGATGTTTGTCATGCAGCAAGGCCAGAACAAGCTGGCCAATGATGACATCATAGAATCATAGAATCCCTGCAGTGCAGAAGGAGGCCATTCAGCCCATCTAGTCTGCACTGACAACAATCACACCCAGGTCCTATCCTCTTAACCTCGCAAATGCCCCGGTACTAAGGGGCACTTTAGCATGGCCAATCCACCTATCCTGCACGACAGCAACAATGAGAATGGTTAAGAGCATGCTGGGAATTTTTATCAAGTTGTGTTAAGCTCAGATGCAGGTCAGAGAAGTCTGAAACAAGTTGTGACCTGACCTGGGAAATGTGACCTGACGTTTCCTGTGTTGATCAAATAGGGATGGTTGTTTGGGCGGGTGCCAGATAGACCAGTGCCACCATTTATTCCCGCCTTATTCCATATATGGTGAGATTACATCACTTACATGCAACTTGGTATAAACATTTGGGAGTTGCTTATGAGTAACTCCATTGGATATAATTGAACATTGTGATCAGTTTCCGGTGGTATCATTGGCTGAGTGTCAGAGAATGTTCTGGAAGAATGTGCAAAGTTTAGGATAAAAGAGGTACATTGAGTCTTTGTCCTCAACAGAAACTTGAGAACCACATTCACAATGTGTGCCCTGAAGATAGCTTCAGAGAAGGACAATGGACCATGAGGAGGATTCATACCCAAGGGCAGACCAGCCAGTTCACTCAAACAGGTAGTGTTTGTTTTCAGTCAGAAAGTTTAAAGTTAAATGAGTTATAGTTAAGGTTGAAGTTAAATTGAGTAAGTTTAAGTAAGTGTTTCAACTAATGTAGATTTATGTTGCGTATTTGTACCTGAAATGTTAAATAAAGAGAAGGCAGCCCAATGTACTGCTCGATGACAGACCAGGTGGCAGCGTGGGCCACATTGTAGTCGGTTTCCACATTGGTCTCGGGCCTCTGCACTGGCGTCATGAGCCATGACCGCAGCGAGTAGTCCTTGTCCCCATGAGCCATCCCGGCAGCCTTGCCTGGTCCTCAAAGAGCTTGGGGATATCCAAGTTGTGCAGGAGATAGCTATCATGCACACTCCCTGGCTGCAGTGCGCACCTGCATGATATTTATCTGGTGGTCACACACAATCTGAACATTAAGGGAGTGGAACTCCCTCCTGTTGATGATTGGCACCCCTCGATCGTATGGAGACCGGAGGGTGACGTGCATGTCATCTACAGCCCCCTGCATGTGGGGCAACCTCGAGATGGTGGCAAAGCCTGCAGTCTGGGCTTCCTGTTGGGCCTGGCCCACGTCAAAGTTGATATAGTTGCCTGCCTGGGCGTACAGGGAATCCGTTACCTCATGGTTGTATTTGTGCACAGAGGACTGGGACATGCCACAGAGACTTCTGCTGGAGACCTGGAAAAACCCAGTGGCATAGAGGTTGAAGGCCGCCATGACCTTAACAGTCACCGGGAGTGGGTATCCTCTTGTCTCACAAGGTTCTGGATCCGCAAAGAGCTGGCACAGGTGCCGCACTGTCTCCTTGTTGAGACACAGTCTGTGGCTGCACCCATCGAAGGACATCTGGGTCCTGTAGAGGTGGGGTCTCTGTATCCAATGTCCTCTGGCCCTCCCATCGACCCAACCTCTGTCCACCTGCTTTAGCCTAAAGCCTGGCTTGTCCTTGCCACGGGCGAACTTCTCACTTCTCCGTCATAGCAGCTGTGAGGATAATTGCCAGCTCTACTGGCTCCAATGCAAAGTCTGGGGAGGGAGAGAGAGAGAGAGATAGAGAGAGACAGTGCATAAGGATATCCATCCTGGGCCTCTCTCTCCCTCTCAGCAACCTGTGCTTTCATGAGTCTGGACGTTGGCAACCTGACACCATCCCTGGTGACATGCGCCACCTCAGTGGGCTGCCAACTGTTGCCACATTATCGCCATGGCAGGCACAGTGAGCATATGGGTGGCTGTGATGGGGTCCCCATTGGGAATTCCTGAAGCATAGACATCAGTGCACCCACCTGGACGTCTGGTGCACTGGCTTCGAGGAATGGCTTGCAGTTCAGACAGACGGTGGGGAAGCACTCTCGTGACTAGCATGAGATGGGTTCCCATCAAAGGCAGCACTGCAGAGTCCATGCAGAGTGAGGAGCTGTGTCGACACCTGCCAAGCTCCTTTGATTGGGACAACAGTTGCCAGACCTGGTTCTTGTCACTGTTAGTGGGGCCTAGGACGGAATGTTAGCAGTCAGCCATAGAGCCCGTCCAGCTGACTGATGGCAGGGTAACAAGAGCGACATTGGTGGGGTAGGGGCTCAACCTCATATGCAACCCCTTGGCATGCAACACAAGCTCCAAGCCAGCAGCGACTCCCGACAGGAGAATCCCCATACCCGCACTAGCAGCCCCCCCCACCCCATCCCTGCACCTATGCAAGCCCCCCCACCCGTATCACAAAGAACAAAGAACAATACAGCACAGGAACAGGCCCTTCGGCCCTCCAAGCCCGCGCCACTCCCTGGTCCAAACTAGACCATTCTTTTGTATCCCTCCATTCCCACTCCGTTCATATGGCTATCTAGATAAGTCTTAAATGTTCCCAGTGTGTCCGCCTCCACCACCTTGCCGGCAGCGCATTCCAGGCCCCCACCACCCTCTGCGTAAAATACGTCCTTCTGATATCCGTGTTAAACCTCCCCCCCTCACCTTGAACCTATGACCCCTCGTGAACGTCACCACCGACCTGGGAAAAAGCTTCCCAGCGTTCACCCTATCTATGCCTTTCATAATTTTATACACCTCTATTAGGTCACCCCTCATCCTCCGTCTTTCCAGTGAGAACAACCCCAGTTTACCCAATCTCTCCTCATAACTAAGCCCTTCCATACCAGGCAACATCCTGGTAAACCTCCTCTGCACTCTCTCTAAAGCCTCCATGTCCTTCCGGTAGTGTGGCGACCAGAACTGGGCGCAGTATTCCAAATGCGGCCGAACCAACGTTCTATACAACCGCAACATCAGACCCCAACTTTTATACTCTATGCCCCATCCTATCAAGGCAAGCATGCCATATGCCTTATTCACTACCTTCTCCACCTGTGACGTCACCTTCAAGATCTGGGGACTTGCACACCCAGGTCCCTCTGCGTATCTACACCCTTTATGGTTCTGCCATTTATCGTATAGCTCCCCCGTACGTTAGTTCTACCAAACGAGAGTTCTATTACGATCTACGATCTATCACTATCTACGTTAGTTCTATCACGACAGTGGCTTAGACCTCCCTGCCCATCCCCCAGGCACCCCAGAGGTTGGTGTTCAGTGGTTCTCACCTCTTCACTCTCCTTCGCAACTGCTGTGCCTGAACCACACGTTTATAGAGCAGTGGTGATTCGGGCTGGCGTGATGTCACAACGGAGAGGTGGGAAGCATCTGGGAGGAGGGGGACAATTGCATGTCGAACTCACTAATGACATTGAAATCCAGGCAAATTCATGCTAATGAGTTTCACAGCCATTTATGGGAATAAATCATAGAATCTATAGAATCCCTACAGTGCAGAAGGAGGCCATTCGACCTATCGAGTCTGCACTGACCACAATCCCACCCAAGCCCTATCCCAATAACCCCATAACCCGATGCATTTGCCCTAGTGAGTCCCCCTGATACCAAAAGGCAATTTAGCATGGCCAATCCATCCAACCCGCACATCTTTGGAGTGCGGGAGGAAACCCACGTAGACACGGGGAGAACGTGCAAATTCCGCACACTACCCAAGCTGGGAATCAAACCCGGGTCCCTGGCGCTGTGAGGCAGCAGTGCTAACCACTGTGCCACCCCAAAGCAGTACATGCCATGAAAGAGGGGCTGGGATGATAGCAAATTGTTTCGTGCAGGGTGCGATTCAGATTTTCAGCCTCTCACACTATTTTCCCAGCGTGCCGCACTGACCGCTGGGCGCGCTGAGGTGGTAAGATCACACCCACTATCTTTATCCTCTTCAGTTTGCCACAGTTAAGATTGCTTTCCCTGTGCTTTTTGTTAATCTTTAAAATTGCTTATTCTCTGACATATTTTAAAACCTAATTTCCCGATTTTCCTCATGGTTACACTTTTCAGATTTAAATTCTTGTCTCAGACTTGAATTTGTACATACAGACTAGAGCCCTGTTTGAGGCCCATTGTGCAAATTTGGTTTGGCCTGAAGTCAAACCTTCCTTGTCTTCATCCAGAGGGAGAGCAAACTCATCTGAAGCTATTATGAAGGAGGTTCTCTAACCTTGTGATCTGCAATTGAAGGGTTTTCAAGGGAGAGTTGTCCCATGGAGGTTGCATTTAGTCTTGCTGTATGAATGTGTAAATGCATGAGGGATTCTGTGATTCTCTAAGACCTGGACCTATTAAAAATGTTTTCTTGGTTTATTTGTGGCAGATCCCCAAAACTGAAAGGGGGGGGGGGGAGGGTTACCATTTGAAAGTTGTTGAGTATTGTACGTGCAAATGGTTGAGTACCTTAGCCATGCATTGGAAAATGAATGACTCAGGAAGACCAAGCCTGGATTTCCTGCTCAGGCCTTTCTCAGCGAGTCCCGTGTCTTTTGTCAATGGTGCGGGATTCTGCAAATCCTGGCGAAGGGAGCCAGTGAGCCAGCGGACCGGACCGGGTACGCCCGAGCTGAAGGAACACCGATAAATTCTGTTGCAACGCGGCGAGGTGATTCCCTTCGCCTTTCCTGGGCGAAGCGGAGGGCTGACAGGCGGGAGCCCGAGCCCAAGCGGAGAGGTGGACCGCTCATGTTGGGAGTTTGCGATCCGGTTCCAGGTTTTGCGAGGGGGCCGCCTGCAGAGGCTGATACTGTATCAATGTCAGTTTCGCAGCCTGAGCGATCTCCGCACTGCCGCCCCCGACTTCGGGCACTTCACATCGGCTACTGAGTTTGGACTTTGTGCGCGATGGCCGGTGCTGCCCTGGTCCTCGCGTTATTAATCAGCTTTGCTGTCACCCGATGCCACCAGGAAGAAGCGCCCCCGAAAAAAATAGGTGAGATTTGCCTTTGAGAAGCTGGAACACGTTTAAGGCTGCAAATTGTTCCGGCTTCGACTGGTGGGGTCTGCGATATTTTAACGTTCAGTTGCACTGAGAGCGATAACTGATACGAAACCTGATATCTACAGATGTCCAAGTAATGTCCCACTGGCAAGAAATATGCATTTTCATGAATCCTAGAAAAATGAAAGCAGGATCCTATTAACTGCAAAATCGATATATTACAGATGTTGAAAATGGATAGTATGATTCACTGCACCAAAATTGGATTGGCTTCACATAATATATCGTCATATTTTTAAGAATAAGTAATGGCAACTATGCTGTATGGAATTGATCAAAGTTTCTGATTTACTGCTGTTTTGAAAGCTTGATGTAATTTGAATGAGCTTATGAATCTCAAGACCTGACTTGTGACTGTGACACTGTTGGGGTTTTATGGTTTGATTCCTGCTACAGTCAGACGATTATTAAAATTGCATTATCGCCTTTGCCTCATACATAAGAACAATCAAAGATTTGCAGAGAAATTTCTAAGTCAGATTTTGAGACTACACAAAAGGTTCGAAAGACTATTTAAAATGATAAGTTGCATTGGAGGCGAGTTTAGTTGGATTTGGCTGATGTTGGCCTGGTAATTGTACAAATGTTTTTTTTCATTTTTTAAAAACTCCATTCTTAAAGTTACAAAATCAATGCTCAGAGTGGACCATCGGCTGGCTCAGAGTGGGCCAGGCAGACCTGAATCCATCTCCGTGCTTGCTTCTAAAAACAACTTCAAAACCCAGTTGAATCCAATTCATTGTCCCCCACAAGGAAAGCAAACAAGATAAGACATTGCATCCCATCCTGGGCTCGATCTGACGCTTGATCTTAGCCAAAAGGCCGAGAAGCGATTGTACAAATGTTGGATAAATTCCTGGTTGGTTTTGATTGTAGATTTTTTTTGACTCATCCAAGTTCAGAGTGAAGCCAATTCTGTTTGCAACCTTAAGGTCACTGGAAGTGTGTAAATTTGGTGCACCTCCAAGTCTTTCTTTCTCTCTCCCTGCCCTTATTTTGGGTTTCTTCAGTGTTCTGGTGATCAACTACAATTGTTGAAGAGTTGGTAAAATAGCGTTATGTATTTGGTATTTATTCTTACTGGCTTCACTAAGTTCTGTTGTATTAACGTATCCAATGGAAGTGCCTGTCTTGAGGGTGGCATGGTGGCATAGCAGCTAGCACTGCTGCCTAGAGCACCAGGAACCCTGGTTCAATTTCAGCCTGGGTGACTGTGGAGTTTGCATGTTCTTCCCGTGTCTACGTGGGTTTCTTCCAGGTGCTCCGGTTTCCTCCCACAGTCCAATGATGTGCAGGTTAGGTGGATTGGCCATGCTAAATTGCCCCTTAGTGTCCAAGGATATGTAGGTTAGATGGATTAGCCATGCTAAGTGTGTGGGGTTATGGGGAAAGAGTGGAGGAAAGGGCCTGGGTAGGGTATTCTGTCAGAGAGAGTCAGTACAGACTCAATAAGCTGAATGGCCTCCTTCTGCACTGTAGGAATTCTATGATCCCATAAATTACTAGTACAGGGAAAGAGGCAGAGCAGAAGCTGCATTTAATTAAAGCTCTGTTGTTTTTAACTCTCCATACTCCCTAGTAACATTCTCCAATGTACAACATTTTAGCAGTGCTAAAATGTCAAATGAGTTTTAGGTAACCCTGTGAGTATATAAACAGAAAACCCAAAATGAGTAAAGGCCATTCCCAGCCTTCGAGCCCACTCCTTGCCGAATGTGATGTGACACTTTGCGACGTTTAATTATCAAACTACTTCTTTATGAGGATGATCGTTATTTTGATGCTGACCTGGTGTGCTAATGAATAAAGTGATTTGGATTCAATGCATTTTTAAATGTACTGCCAAAACCAAAGTGAGTATTTTGATACAGTGCACTGGAATCTCTTTTATTGACTTTTTTTGTCTTCCACAGCTATAATAGGTGCAGGAATTGGAGGATCTTCAGCTGCCTATTTCCTCAGACGGGAGTTTGGTCACAATGTTAAAATTGATGTCTATGAGAAGGGCACAGTTGGAGGTCGACTAGCTACGGTTACTGTAAATGGTCAGCAGTATGAGATTGGTGGCTCAATCATTCACCCACTCAACCTTCACATGCAAGACTTTGTCAAACATTTAGGTAACGTTATGTTTAATCATTCAGTTTCCGAAGTTTTCAGTAAGTTTAAAAAAAATGTTTTGATAATAAGTGGCAAAATTGAGAACTGCACAAACCTGAATTCAGTATGAAATAATTTTATTTCGGAGGTATAATAATACTGTAACATGATAATGAAATACGTAGCCACTCCCCTCACTGTGTTGTCAATACTTCCAGGTCAGGTTTAGTTAGATTATGTTCCAAGAGGTTTTTTCCAGGAATGCTCTTTTGCCAAGCCCAGGGGAGTATTCACTACTTATGTGCAGTAGGCTGACATAGACTGCTTCATTATTAAAAGGGGGTGAATAGTGTGTAATTATCAGTAGACAGTCCCACTGCTAAATTTATGATGGAGAGAAAGTTTATGATGAAGCAGCTGAAGAGGGTTAGCTGGAGAAAACTGCCTTAAGGATTCTTGTTGTGATGTCTTGAGCTTGCAGTAGATGGTTTCTGATGAGCATGAGAATCCTCCTGGATGTCAGATATGTCAGTGACTTTTATTACGGGGCTCCTTATTGCTGCTTATCAAGTGCTGTTGCAACATTGAGGTTTGTTGATGTGTTATTCTTTCCTCTCTCTTGGGGTGACCTTCTCATAAGGACATAATTAATAGGAGCAGGAGTAGACTATTGGCCTATCAAGTCTTCTCTGCCATTTGATAAGGTCATAGCTGATCTGATTGTGGCCTCAACCCCACTTTCCTGCCTTGTTCCTATAACCTTGACTCCCTTATAGATCAAAAATCTATCTAACTCACCCTTGATATTCAATAACTCACCTTCCACTGTTCTCTGGGATAGAGATTTCTAAAGATCAACGATTTTCTGAGGGAAAAATTCCTCCTAATCTCCTTAAATGAGGGATGCCTTATTTTGAAACTGTGCCCCTAAGTTTTAGATTTCACCAGAGCTGGGGGATGACACCTTCTAAGCATCCATCCTGTCAAGCCCCCTCAGAATCTTTCATATGTTTCAATAAGACTATCTCTCTAATAAACTTCAATGGGTCAAAATCTAACCTGCTCAATCTTTCCTCATATGATAGCCTGTTCCTCCCAGAAATCAACCTTGTGAAGCTTTTCTGATCTGTTTCCAATGCAAGTATATCCCTCTTTTAAATAAAGAAATCAAAATGTACCCAGTACTCCAGGTGTGGTCTCAGGGATGCCCTGAACAGTTGTTGGCAAGACTTCCCTACTTTATCCCCCTGCAATAAAGGCCAACATTTCAATTGTGTTCCTGGTCACTTGCATGCTAATTTTTATTGATTCATAGTAAGAAGTCTCACAACACCAGGTTAAAGTCCAACAGGTTTATTTGGAATCACAAGCTTTTGGAGTGCTGCTCCTTCATCAGGTGAGTGGAGGCTCCACTCATCTAGGACGGCACAATGGTTAGCACTGCTGCCTCACAGCACCAGGGACCCAGGTTCAATTTCCAGCTTGGGTCACTGTCTGTGTGGAGTTTGCACATTCTCCCCGTGTCTGCGTGGGTTTCCTCCGGGTGCTCCGGTTTCCTCCCACAGTCTGAAAGATGTGCTGGTTAGGTGCATTGACCCGAACAGACGCCAGAGTGTGGCGACTAGGGGAATTTCACAGTAACTTCATTGCAATGTTAATGTAAGTCTTACTTGTGACTAATAAATAAACTTTAAACACCTGATGAAGGAGCAGTTCTCTGAAATCTCATGATTCCAAATAAACCTGTTGGACTTTAACCTGGCGTTGTGAGAATTCTTACTGTGCCCACCCCAGTCCAACACCGGCATCTCTACACTTTGTGATTCATGTACAATGACACCTGTCTGAAATGTAGAATTCTGCAGACACTCTCAACTTAAATAACCTGCTTCTCTATTTTTCTTATCAAAGTGGGAAGCCTTATGTTTTTCTACATTATACTCCATCTGCCAAATTTTTGCCTTTTCACTTAACATCCTCTGCATCCCTTTGCAGGCCCCTTATGTCCTCCTCACAACTTGCTTTCCAGCCTATCTTAATATTGTCAGCAAATTTGGCTTCAGTACACTCGATCCCTTTATCTATTGAGGCCCCAACATTGAACCTGTGCCACTCCACTGGTTATCGAAGCATAGAAGCATAGAAAAACTACAGCACAAACAGGCCCTTCGGCCCCACAAGTTGTGCCGAACATATCCCTACCTTCTAGGCCTACCTATAACCCTCCATCCTATTAAGTCCCATGTACTCATCCAGGAGTCTCTTAAAAGTCTCTATTGAGTTTGCCTCCACCATCACTGACGGCAGCCGATTCCACTCGCCCACCACCCTCTGTGTGAAAAACTTCCCCCAACATTTCCCCTGTACCTACCCCCCAGCACCTTAAACCTGTGTCCTCTCGTAGCAGCCATTTCCACCCTGGGAAAAAGCCTCTGAGAGTCCACCCGATCTATGCCTCTCAACATCTTATATACCTATTAGGTCTCCTCTCATCCTACGTCTCTCCAAGGAGAAAAGACCAAGCTCCCTCAGCCTATCCTCATAAGGCATGCCACTCAATCCAGGCAACATCCTTGTAAATCTCCACTGCAATCATTTCCACATCCTTCCTGTAATGAGGCGACCAGAACTGAGCACAGTACTCCAAGTGGGGTCTGACGAGGGTCTTATATAGCTGCATCATTATCCCTGGATTCCTAAACTCAATCCCTCAATTGATCAAGGCCAGCACACCATACGCCTTCTTGACCACCTCCTCCACTTGCGGGGCCGATTTTAGAGTCCTATGGACCCGGACCCCAAGCTCCTTCTGATCCTCTACAGTACTAAGAGTCTTCCCCTAAATATTGTGCTCCTTCATCCCATTTGACCTGCCAAAATGGACCACTACACATTTATCTGGGTTGAAGTCCATCTGCCACTTCTCCGCCCAGTCTTGCATCCTATCTATGTCCCTCTGTAACTTCTGACATCCCTCCAGATTATCCACAACCCCACCAACCTTCGTGTCTTCGGCAAACTTACCAACCCATCCATCCACTTCCTCATCCAGGTCATTCATGAAAATGCCAAACAGCAAGGGTCCCAGAACAGATCCCTGGGGCACACCACTGGTGACCGACCTCCATTTAGAAAAAGACCCATCTATACACACTCTCTGCCTCCTTTGGGCAAGCCAGTTCTGGATCCACAGGGCAGCAGCACCTTGGATCCCATGCCCTCTCACTTTTTCTAGAAGCCTTGCATGGGGGACCTTATCGAACACCTTGCTAAAATCCATATAAACCACATCTACCGCTTTCCCTTTGTCAATGTGTTTAGTCACATTTTCGAAGAACTCCACCAGGCTCGTAAGGCACGATCTGCCTTTGACAAAGCTGTGCTGAGTATTCTTGAGCATACTAAACCTCTCTAAATGCTCATAAATCCTGTCCCTCAGGATCTTCTCCATCGGCTTACCAACCACTGAGGTTAGACTCACCGGTCGGTAATTTCCTGGGCTATCCCTATTCCCCTTCTTGAAAATAGGAACCACATCCACAGTCCTCCAATCCTCCGGCACCTCTCCCGTCTCCATCAACGACGCAAAGATCATCGCCAGAGGCTCTGCAATCTTTTCCCTCGCCTCCCCCAGTAAATTGGGGTACATCCCATCCGGACCCGGTGACTTATCTATCTTGATGCCATTCAATTCATGGTTTTCCAAGTTGAAAATGATCAATTTATCCCTGCTCTTTGCTTCCTGTTAGTCAGCCAATCCATTATGCACACTGCAATACCATGAGCTTTTGTGTTGTAACCTTTTATGTGACACGTTATTCAATATCTTGGAAATCAAATCCATTATATCTACTGGTTCCCATTTTCCGCACCGCTGGTAGTATTCTCAAGAAATTCAAATAATTTGTCAAACACTATTTCCCTTTCAGAAATCCATGATTTACCAAATGCCCTGTAACTACCTCCTTAGATACAGATTTTAGCATTTCCAAATGACAGCTGTTCAGCCTATAGTCTTCTACTTCCTGTCTCAGTCCTATCTTGAATTGAGGTGTTATATTTGTGCTTTTCCAGTCTGTCGGGACTCTTCCTGAATCCAGGGAATTCTGGAAAACAACCAATGCAATCACTATCTCTGCAGCCACTTCTTTTAAGACCTCGGGATGCAGGCCATTGGTTCCTGGAGACTTGTCAGCCTTTAATCCCATTAGTTTTCTCGGTACTTTGGGGTGGCACAGTGGTTAGCACCGCTGCCTCACAGCGCCAGGGACTGGGCTCGATTCCTGGCTTGGGTTACTGTCTGTGCGGAGTTGGCACGTTCTCCCCGTGTCTGTGTGGGTTTCCTCTGGTGCTCCGGTTTCCTCCCACGGTCCGAAAGACATATTGGTTAGGTGCATTGGCCATGCTACATTCTCCCTCAGTGTACCTGAATAGGCACCAGAGTGTGGCGACCAGGGGATTTTTACAGTAACTTCATTGCAGTGTTAATGTAAACCTTATAAATAAACTTTTTCCCCTTGTGATGGTGATTGTTTTAAGTTCCTCTCTTAATTTTGCCCCTTGATTTTCTACTATTATTAGGATGCTTTTTATGTCTTCTACTCTGAATACAGATACAAAATACTTGTTCAATGCCTCTGCCATGTTTTTCCCCATTTTTAATTCCCCAGTTTCATCCTGGAAGGGACCAATGTTTACGTGAGCTACTCTTTTTTTCTTTTTATATACTTGAAGAAGCTCGTACAGCCTGTTTATATATTTCTTGCTAGTTTACTCTTGGATTCTAATTTCTTTCTTTTATTGTTTTTGTTTCGAACACCCTTTACTGCTTGGGAAAATGTTCCCAATCTTCTGACCTACCACTATTCTCTTCTGTCCATTTCATACCATCCTTAACTTCATTAGTCTCGGATGGTGCATCTTTCTTTCTCAGTGGGATATATCATTTTTGAGAGCTATGAAATTCTCCTTCAATATCTGCCATTACTTATCTCCCGTCTTACCTTTTTTTCTTGTCTACTGTAGCCCGCTCTGTCTCCATACCTTTTGTAATTGCCTTTATTTAAATTTAAGACATCAGCTTCAGAACTTCCAACTTTTTCACCTTTAAACTGAATGTGAAGTTCAATCATGTTATGATCCCCAAATAATTTATTTTCAAACTTATTCAGACGTCAAAGAGTCCTCTAAGTACTAAACTGAATGAAAATACAAATTCTATTGGTAATAGTGTTTTAACCCATTGGATTAGGATGTAGATAGGCTGGAAAATTGGGCAGGGATCCTGGATTCAGGATTCAATCCTGGACCGGGGGGCGGCGCGGGCTTGGAGGGCCGAAGGGCCTGTTCCTGTGCTGTATTGTTCTTTGTTCTAACCCACTCTGCCAACCAGAGTGCCCACAGGGCTCAGAGGACAATCATTTTACAAAGATTTTCAAAGCCTCTTTTCTTATTGTGTCAGTTTCACAAGCATTTCAAAGACTTGCGAATGGCTCATTGGTTCCATACATAGTGGGATACTGGGAGAGTGAGTGTTGGAAATGCTTGGGCATAATGGCTGATGTAATGGAATGGGCATGGGAGGGGATATCAGGGGACATGGGAGTAAGAGGGGACATGAAATTTGGGCAGAGGGATGAAGGCTAGGGGGCCTAACAACCATGGAGATGGTATCCGATATCCCAGAGAACCAAGACGGTCCTTCCTGCCAGCCTACCTTGCCATCCACGTGCCTCTGTGGTACCTCAGGCCTGACCAGGGAGGTGGCAGACCAGAACATTCCCGCCCACATCTCGCAGAGAGAAAAATACCATGGGAGTGGGAGGATATGACAGACCAGTGACTCCCATGCTGAGTTTGTTTGCAAAAGGAAGTAATGCACTGGGGGTAAATGTGCAGTTCATTCCCGGGACACTCTTGTATAACTGATTTTCTCATCCATAATCACAGCTGCGCTTCCCCCTTCCAAAATACTCCCTTTATTATTTTCTATAGTTAGCCCAGATGCTCCTGACCTCCCTGCTGGTGGTCCTCTAGCTTTGTTCCATTACATCAGTTCTCTTCAACTTTTGGATGAAGTAGCACATTGGATTCATATATATCTGCAACTCCACACCACTTCATTTTCTGATCTTAACTATATGGCTGCAAGTGAAGGACAAGTGAAATCCAGATGTTTACTGGGAGGGAGGATGGAAGACAGACCAGATGTTTGCCACTGTGTCACTAGCTGGTTTAGAATAGCACAGATGAAGCAATTAACTGGACAGAAAATTGAGCACAAACTTTCTGAGCAAGAGAAAGGGTAAGGAAGAAATAAAAAGCATGTAGTCAGCAATAAGCTACTACCTGCAGAGGGAGAAACTGAGTTGTATTTCAGATCGATGACCTTTTGTCAGAACTGGAAAAGCTTCCTCGTTGTTTTTGGACAAGTACAGAGGGAGGGAAAGGGGGCAGAGTTTCCAGTCATTTACATTTTCATTTTTCGTCGCATTCTTACTCTGATCTCTCTGTCCTCGGTTTCATAGGGTGGCACAGTGGTTAGCACTGCTGCCTCACAGTGCCAGGGACCCGTGTTCGATTCCCGGTTTGAGTCACTGGGCCTGATTTTACCATTTTGAGTCTAAGTGCCGAATCTGGGCGTCAAATAGATCCAAGCCTGGAATCCTCTTTCCAGCGCGCCTATACGCGTTTTGCCGGCTCTGGTCTGATTCGCGCTGTGGGCGGGGCTTAGCGCTGGCGGACCGATCGGAGCTCTGAACTGCGCATGCGCAGTTCGAAAAAAATCTGACAGAGCGCGCCCGGGCGCGAAAGAAAAAAAAAACAGAAAGCGGAGAGAGCGGCTCTCTGACGGTCATCCTTTGGTCGGGTGGGGGGGGTCCACTGCCAGTCTGTGGCCGATCAGTGGGGAGGGAGGGGGTGGGGGGGGTCCACCGCCACTCTGCGGGCGATCCCTCCTCCCCACCGGAGGTATGAATCCCTCCTGCCGGAGTGGACGTGCGGCCATGCCATCCCACAAAACCTTCAGGATTAAGCGATTCCTCGCTAAGAAGATGAAGCAGAACCGGCCGATTCCACAGTGGATCCGCATGAAAACCGGCTACAAGATCAGTACAAGTCCAAGAGGAGAGACTGGAGAAGGACCAAGCTGGGCCTGTAAAGGGATACACCATCACTGGTACACTACCAGCCACAGCCATCTCTCCCGCTCTCTTGCCCCTGCAGGGAAGAGTAATCTGTGGCTGGTAGTGTACCAGTGATGGTGTATCCCTTTACAGGCACAGCTTGGTCCTTCTCCAGCGTCTCCTCTTGAACTTGTACTGATCTTGTTGCCGGTTTTCCTGCGGATCCACTGTGGAATCGGCCGGTTCTGCTTCATCATCTTAGCTAGGAATCACTTAATCTTGAAGGTTTTGTGAGATGGCATGGCCGCACGTCCACTCCGGCAGGAGGGATTTGTTCCTCCGGTGGGGAGGAGGGATCGCCCGCAGAGTGGCGGCGGAACCCCCTCCCCCCCTCCCTCCCCACCAATCTGCCGCAGACTGGCAGCGGACACTCCCCCCCCCCCTCCCCCGACCAGAGGATGATCTGGGTCAAAGAGCCGTTGGAGGCTCTGACCCTGCTCTTCGGAAGCTGCAGCAACGACTTCAGACTTTTATTTTCCAGGTGGTTAAAAGCGCGGATCCGGATCGGGCCAGAAGATGGTAAAGTGGGATTTGGCGGTAGAGTTGGGTGTGCGGTTCATTTAAGTCGATTTAAATGCATGCTAATGCACTTAAATTGTCAGGCCGCCCGATTTGGGTGCGGGCCGGACCCGCGCCCGAATCGGGTGTCAGTAAAGCCGCGATCTGCTCGGAATCGGGTGCAGATCATGATATAGGCCCGACGCCCAACTTTACCGTGATTTGGGCGTGAAGTTTTGGTAAAATCAGGCCCACTGTCTGTGTGGAATCTGCATGTACTCCCTGTGTCTGTGTGGGTTTTCTCCGGGTGCTCCGGTTTCCTCCCACAGTCTGAAAGACGTGCATTGGCCATGCTAAATTCTCCCTCAATGTACCAGAGCAGGCGCCGGACTGTAACTTGCATTCAAAGGTGATGTTTAGTGAATAGTATTTTTGGTCATCTGTTACAGTAATTGTCTCAAAAGGTGAAATCGTGACGTAATTTTTTCAGCTATCAATTGGAAGTTCAAATTTATTTTTAAAAGTTATCGACCTCTACAGGGATTGTAACAAACAATCTTATCATGTGCATTGGATATCTGTGTCTTTAACAGGTGTAACTTTTGTATCTGTTTTATTCCACGGTAAGGTAAAATTTACAGAGCAATTAGTACAATCAGAACTGCTTAGTTTAGTTAATGTGATTTATATTCATGTAATACAACCAAAGAACGTGTGTGCTACAGAACGACGGTGAGCTGTCTTACGTTCGTCTCTGGGAGAAACAACTATGATTAGCATATGAGCCCCCTTTGCTTTTTACACTTGTTCATAGAATGGAATCCCTACAGTGCAGAAGGAGGCCATTCGGCCCATTGAGCCTGCACCAACAACAATCCCACCCAGGCCCTTATCCCACGTACTAACCCTGCTAATTGCCCTGACACTAAGGGGCAATGTGACTTGGCCGATCAACCTAATTTGCACATTTTTTGAAGTGTGGGAGGAAACCGGAGCACCCGGAAGAAAATCACGCAGACATGGGGAGAACATGCAAACTCCAACACAGACAACCACCTGAGGCTGGAATCAAACCCAGGTCCCTGGTGCTGTGAGGCAGCAGTGCTAACCACTGTGCCACAATGCCACGTGACTACAAATTGCTTCTAAATGACCTAGCATTAAAAATAACTTATTTTTCACCTCCAATCGCTTTGTAAGAAAAATGAAATTAAAATATCTGCAAAACATACAGCAATTGGCTTTAAAGTAAACACAGACAAATTAAAGCCTCCACCTTTTGCAACAGACTAATAGCCTGTGTTTTACATGGTAAAAAGCCCTTGTCCTTATGAATATAATTACAAATACATTTATTTATAAAAGCAATTTTCAGCCTTATCTTTCCAATTTTAACTGATGCTTTAACTGAGTAAAGAAGTAGGAGAATTGTTGGTGTTCGCTCGCCACTTTCCCAACTTGATAGGACTGGGATTAGGTTTGGAATAGTCTCTGTTAATTACTCTGTGGTTAGCTTGGGTGAAAGAGCTTAATGTCATCTCTCCAAATGTCTATTAAACACTGCCAATGGTAAAAAAGCTGGTATAAAAAGGCCTCCTGACACGTTCATTTATCTCTGGTTAAAGTTTAAAATAGTGAGCTGTGAATCTTGTATTCCAAATCTATATCAAAGTCAGGATAATATATGATTGGGCTACATGAAACTGCACTACTTATATTTGCATATTTAATACAACAGCTAAAACTTACAACAGGGGTATAAGAACTCGGGGACTACATCTGAATAAATGATTTGTCTATATGGTGATTTGTGTGTGTGTATATAAAGGACAATATACCGGACAAGCAATTTGCATTCGCATAGGAAGTGGGTTTTCTATTGGAAACAATGGGACAAAGAAACTCATTTGAAATTTAGATTTCAGTTCTGTATGGTGCTGTTTTACATCCACTGAATAGCAAAGTCCCTCATTTGTAAGTGTTTTTAAAATAAAGCTGCAATATTCGTTTTTTGTATAAATTGTTCTTTATCATATTCAAATGACACACTACACTTTTTAGATTCTTACAGGAAATACTTTGTTGAGATCAAGTGATAACCCTGGCAGATATCTTTAATAAGGATTTTAGGTGATGGAGGTACTACTTTTCTTTGACTAACCAATAAAAGTTGTCAGCAAAGTTGATTAAATGCATTTTACTCCTCCTTCCCCTAAAAAGTGCAACAATTGCTTTGTTTTTTTCCCCATTAATTTCTCACCCCCTCATTATTTCTTCTGGAAACTTTGACTCCTTATCTATATTTGATTTTTATAGGTGCTAGGTCCTATCAATTTATTACATGTCGGCCTAGACATTGAGCCTTTCACCAGGCCCAGTCCTGCCTTAATTGGATTTCCTGCACACACATTCCAACAGGGCACTGAATAGACACCAGATATTCTGGCTGATCCACCCCTACTCCCAACCCTAATCTATGATGCTGAAGCCAATAATAAAACCTCTGCCATCTTTCTTAGGTTAAACTTTTAGCCTTGTGGTTCAATTACTCACTGTCTTAATCATCTGAGCCATTAGGCAACCCTTTTATCATGAGATGTATATTGCCGGAGATCCAAATGTATCTTCTTAAAAGGTTGATTTTTAAAAACATCAAAGTTGCTATCACTTGAGTGATTCGTTGTTTCTTAGACTTTCCCCTCCATCTCTCCCAGGTCTGAAGCACAGAAAAAGTGTTCCAGAGAAAATTGCCCTCTTCAATGGGGAACATTTTGTATTTGAAGAGACGGACTGGTACCTTCAAGATCTCTTTAAAGTGTGGTGGCGGTATGGCTTTGGTTTGCTGCGTCTGCAGATGTGGGTGGAGGAGATAGTGGAGAAGTTCATGAGGTACTGCCCACTGCAATTCATATATTGTTGTTTCGGTGTGACATTACTCAGAAGCCTACAGATCATGAGTGAAGGGACAACCTGAAACCTCCAATTCATTAGTTGAGGGGCACTCTGAAATATTATGCTCCAATTGTTACTGTAAAAATGTATCTAGTTATATTTATTGCTTCTTTCATGACTTCAGGATATCCCAAACTTTTGCAATCTAGAGGTTATTGTAATGTGAGAAACTCAGTGGCCACTTGTTGTATAACAATATCCCACAAACAATAGTGAAATAAATGTCCCTATCATCTGTTTCAGGTATTGGTTGAGAAATACATGTTAACAAGCAAAACAGAGGCACACCCTTTTTGGATCTTTCATATCCATCTTCGAGAATGTGGTAGGGGGGTGGTTAGTGGGTGATGCAGCTCAGATAGTGAAGGATACTGTAAATACTGCATTAAAGTGCTTCCAAGATTATGTGCCCAACGCTCTGGAAAAGCGCTTTCACTCCATATCCTTTTGAGTTTGGTGGAAGCCAAGACTGCTACCCATTAAGATGACAGCCAAACTATCTTCAACGCAGGAATATGGTCAAACCATATTTACAGCAGAATATTGCTCTGGATCAGTGTGGAATCTGTTGTAAAATGTTTTTGTTTTGGAATATAACTTTATTCTGTTTCCTTGTCCGTTTTGCAATGTTTGTATCAGAGCCTTGGAGTCTATAGTAAATGAGAACATGGTTCACGCATTTGACCCCCAATAGGCACAGACTCTTGACAGCAAGTACAACCCCCATGGTATTTTGTTTGTTGTAGCTCAAGGATTCTAAAGTTAATTATATAATGCTGTCCCTCAGATCAGCTCACTTCCACCAGTGTTCATACTTGTAAACCTGTTGGTATGGTACCTTAGCAGCACATTGATCAGGGAATTGAGATTTTTGTGTTTTTCATATGAATACCATTAATTTTCATTCTGTGCTACTAATCCTTGGCTTTGTAACTGCCAAGATATAGTGATCCAAGGCAGCGTATTTCTAAGCCTAACATGTTGGTCTCAAAAGTCCACAGTTGTTCTAGTGATTTCCCATCGTAAGTTTGATAGCAATCCTCTAGAATAGCTAGGTCCCAAGTAAGTCCCAGCCTTTTTGGGAAAGTTTTCTGTATTGCCTCCTGCTGGTGGAGCCTTCACATAAAGAGAGACTGGGAATGCTGTTCCATGGGTTGCAAGTTTCCACTGCTAGGCCCTTAGATGGCACCTGTTGTACGATAAACACTGGCACACCCGACCTAAGTAAGAAGTCTAACAACACCAGGTTAAAGTCCAACAGGTATATTTGGTAGCAAAAGCCACTAGCTTTCTGAACAGGCTGTCTCTTCGTCAGGACCCACCTGTTGTGAAGTGATAGTCGTTTCTTGCAGTAAACATGCATGTGATTGGGGAAGCAACCTCTGTGTCTCACTGGGGCTAATTTTCCCCTCCTTTCTCTGTCTTCCTTTCTCCCGTTACCCTTGCTGTCCTGAAAACAATTGATGTTGGTTGTATCACTCAGCACCTCACACAAAAGGCCATTGTGTTCATTTATAAGCAGATAGTTTGAGTTGGTAGGAGATAGCACAATTGAGCTCAGTACTGTTTAGTCACTTGATACCAAAGCCACTTCTATTCAATCGGCAAAGGGAAAGCAAGTTTATAGCATCTACTGAAATAATTGCCAGTCCATTTTTAAAATACTGGGCATCTCTTGCCAGCTGACGAATGAAACTTATAGTGATATGTTTTTACATTAGTTCTGTTACTGCCTGCCAATCAGTGAGTCTCAGTTTTCTCAGGATGTAAGAAAAGAAATGTTTAACCCTATGTTGTCATTGTGGGGCAGGATCTACAAGTACCAGTCCCATGGCTACGCATTCAGTACAGTGGAAGAAATGCTGCAGTCATTGGGTGGGGAGCGTTTCATTAACATGACACGGCGATCTGTGGCAGAGACTCTGCAGGAATTGGGAATCTCACAACGCTTCATTGATGAAATAGTCACTGCTATTATGAGAGCGAACTACGGTCAGTCAGTAAACATTCCTGCATTTGTTGGTATGTACCTCTTCAATCTTTTATGTGGTTAATCAACATATAGTAATTTAGTAACAATACATATAAAACATGCATATTTACAGGGGAATAAACACTGGACATAGTTGTCATTTAAAGAATTGCTACTGGCTGGATTAATTTTAATTATCTGGTTGCATGATAAATCAATCGCTATTGCACCTTAGATCTATCTCTTACTAAGAAAGACCTGCGTCCATTTCACAATCGGGCTTCCATAAAAGGAGGTGTTTACTCTGGTACGAATGTATGATGGGATTTGTGAAATGCTGTAGCCTGTATTGCCAGAGAAGATATTGATAACATGATTTTTATTTATTGCATAGTGCCAACAACTTTCTTGTACCTTGCCTGTTTTATAGTACATTTGTTTGCATCTAGGATTTGGACTTAGGCCTGCAACAATCAGCTGCAATATTATTCTCCATTTAAAGAATACATTTCTTTGTAAATAGAGATTGACACAGCTAGATGCAATCCATGCTTCTCCATTTTTGAGATAAGCACTTGCTTCCTGAGATATTCACAGAAATTTCTGCCAGAAAGATAATCGCCGGAACTCTTCCACCTCGCCCGCCACAGAATTGGCGCGGACGAGGGTCCGACAACTAAAATTTCTGTTGACCTCGGGTGGGAATTTCCAGTCGTGCCCGAGGGAGGCTGTAAAATCCTGCCCAATATTAGCAGGTCTTGCTGTGTTCAGCATGGTTTGAAGTTAGTAGTGCAATTCTTCAATTTCTGTCAATGCAGTTAATTTCTCCTTTTTACAGGTTAAATTGAAAGAAGAAAAGGGTGAAATGTAGTGCCCCCCCCCCCCCGCTCAAAACACACATTATAGTGTTCCATCAGCAGATTTGAGTCCTGCCCATGGCTGAATTCATGTGCCTGTTGCATTGCTTTTATTTTATAATATACACTGAAGTAGATTATTCTTGACACCAAAGGGCAGAATTCTCCGATCTTGTCCATACCTGCCCCCACTGCCGACACCAGTGGAGAATTTGGCGCTCAGCCAAAACTCCATTCACTGCAGCGGCACCGGAGAATCCCTACCGCGGGCAAGATCGGAGCTTTTCGGCGAAAAGGAAAAAGGTACACATTTGGATGGCTGTGATGTTGCTGCTCAGGAATGCTTTTAAGACCGTTATCATTTGTGTAATGCAGACTCCAGACATGCCAAGCAAGTTTGTAATGTAAAAATACTTTGAATCTTAGAATTGCCCAAAAGTAACTAAGGCTACAGTAGTTATCGCTGTTGCATCTTTGTACACATGAACCAAAGTTTGTCCTAGTGCTGCTAAAAGTAGTACATCCTGTGGCATGCTGAGTTCATTATTGTACTGTTGATTCAGCTCACTTGAGGCAATTGCCATGTGTAAGGTATTTTTTTTAAGAAGCGATACTTTTTAAAACAAAAGGCACCGCTTTCTGCTGAGAAAGGCTCTTGAGGAAGCCATTCCCAGGCTTCAGCCAGTAATGCTTTGCAAATGGCTTCTATTGAATGGTCAGAGCCTCATTTCGTCCTCTCTTCCTTTTCCTGCTTTCCATGGCTGACCCCACTCCCACTGTGCTTCCTGACTGCCTGGTGGAACCAGGATTGGAAATGCTGGGAAAGGTGCTTCTTTCCATCACTTCATGCTGCTCCACAGATTGCAAATTTGCCAGGTTTAGATTTTGTTTGCTCTTTTACCCTTGCCTAACTTTAATCTGGATTCAACAATTTGGGTAAACTATGAACAACTGTTTGCGGAATATTGCTTGAGTTTGTGTCTTTATATGCCCTGTTTGTGAACACAAGTCCTCACTCACCTGATGAAGGAGCTTGAGACTCTGAAAGCTAGTGCTGCCAAATAAACCTATTGGATTTTAACCTGGTGTTGTGAGACTTCTTACTGTGCGGAATATTGAACAGGCATGTTTGCTATATAAATTAATGGTCCCATACTTATTTCTGATTTGGTTTACTTCAGGAACAGTACACAAGTAGATGTCTGGAAGTGTTTATTGTTGAGCAACTGCATGGGCCAGAGAGGAGAAGTGGTCTTATGTACTTGTGGATTTTTATTTTGTGAACTGCATTCTTTTCCTGTAGTGATATTTTAAACAGAGAAGGAACTCGTGGGTGTGTTTGCTTCTCCCCTGGATGTGCCGTCCCTTCCAGTTTTTCTCAGTACTTTTTCTTTGTTTTTGAACCCCTTGCTACAACTGTGGGGCACCTCTCCCAGATTTTTGGTTCTGCCACCTGCACCGGAACAAATGCAGGATGGAAAGGGTCAACGCTGGCTGACCTTGTGTCTAGCCAGCCTTTGTTTGCCCAGTAATATATATCTGTCAGTATACTGAGAATCTCAAAAGAGATGTTTCATAGCCTGCCTGTCTGCCTCTCTCGGGGTCAAGTGTGGGTCACACTGAGCTGTCAATCAAGCTTATCTGGTACTTCATTGGTGCTAACTAATCAGATTTGAATGGACGTGATTTAGCTCCCTTTAACATTCTTGAGAAGCAGGATTTTTTTTTTAACAGACATTTACAACTGTTGATTCCCCTCTTCCCATCCTGGTGTTCCCAGGATATAGTGCATACCCTGTGGTTAACAGGGCAATCAGCTAACCTCCTCCACCCCCCGCCGCCCCAGCTTTTTCTAGTGTGGCGAAGAACCAGTTGCCAAAAGGTGCCGAACAGCAGCGTCGCACAGCTATTATTCAACTCTTTTTCCCCTTTTAGTTCCCTGTGGAGCATCAGTTAAAAGACCTGTGTGTTTTATGGGGTTGAATCTTTCTTCCCATTGAGCATACTACCACATCCAATGGAAGTGACTGTTGGGGCTACACCGTAGCAAGGTGAAAGTCTTGTGACACAATGTTCCTACCTCTGGACCAGAAGTTCCAGGTTCTAGTCCAACTCCAGGACTTGTTGACCATGAAAGAGTGTTCATAACGCAGTTCAGCTGGCTGATAATCAGCTCAGGAATACTTCTACCACTTTCCCCATTGTTCCCCAAAGGAAAAGAAACTGTGTGAAGATACGCTTAAAACAAACTGCAGCAGGAAACTGCAGTCAAAAGAGAATTTAATTGATTAAATGTATCCATTTTATAGTGATGCATTCTGTTGAGGTACTAACGTGCTCAAATGTAATGCTTTTTCCTTTGTTGATCCTTTCCATGAATAGGAGCAGGGAAGGTCTGTTCAGGGAGAGGAAAATCATAATGAAACTGCCAAATCCAAATTTGTTTGAAAGCTGCTTTTAGATAATTGAAAGATGTGTTTTGTTCTCTTCCACTGTGTTTCCCCGGAAATGTTTTCTTGTACTTTGCTTGGATATTATTTGCAGAGGAATGCACACTGTACCTGTAGAGGACTTTGATTACTCACAGTTTTACAAAATATGAAGACACACTGGGATGGAATTCTGACCTCGCCCACGGCTGGGTTTCTCCAGTCCTGCTGCAGTGAATGGAGTTTTGGCTGAGTGCCAAATTGTCCGTTCTCACTGGCAGGCAGTGACGGGCCGTGAATGGGATCGGAGAATTCCGGCCCTGTTTTACCGACTACAGGTAGCCTTAAAGCAGCAAGCACTTTATTGCTGCAGATCTTTATTTTCTCTTAGGCTATGAGAATATTACTATTATTTATAAATGTGATGACAGGCTGAATCAAGACAATTTTTCCCGTGAGTTCAAAGCAGGTTTCAAGTGGAACAGATATTATTGGAAATGTGTGGGATGGACAATGTTAGAAAAGTGCGTCAGTTCTATCAGCTTCTACTGAAATTATAACTTAAATGTTCAGTCATGAGCCAAAGGATTTATACTTAATAGTTAAGCTCTTCTCTTTAAATGGCAGGTTTGTTAGCATGCGTAATTATTTCAGATTTGCAACAAAAGCTTATATTTATCCAGCAACTTGTTAAAGTAGTAAAAATCACATGATACTCCTTGGGACTATTATCAAAAGAAAAATTGATACCGAGCTATGTCGCAATTATGTAGACTTGGATGAAAGAAGGGCAGGACTGGCAGTTTAGTATTTCAGGATTTAGATGCAAGATAGGAAGGTTGACAAAAGAGTTGGGGGTGTTGCTTTACTGATTAGGGAGAATGTCACAGCTATACAGAGGGAGGACATCTTGGTGAGATCATGCAGTGAAGCCATGTGGGTAGAACTCTGGAACAGGAGTGGTGCAATCACACTGTTGGGGTTGTACTACAGGCCTCCCAGCAGCCAGTGTGAAGTGGAGGAACTGGTATGTTAGCAAATTATGGGAAAATGTAAAAACAACAGGGTTGTTGTGATGGGCGATTTTAACTTGTCCAACATTGACTGGGATTCCTTTAGTGCCAAGGGCTTGGATGGGGCAAGGTTTGTTTAGTGTGTCCAAGAGTGCTTCTTGAGGCAATATGTAGATTGTCCAACTCAGGAAGGGATTGTCTTAGGCCTGGTTCTGGGAAAGGAGCCTGGGCAGGTGATTGATGTCTCAGTGGAGGATCATTTTGGGAACAGTGATCACAATTCTGTAAGTTTCAAGATACTTCTAGAAAAGGATAGAAGTAGTCCCAGAGTGAGAGTATTAAACTGGGGGAAGGCTAACTATGACAGTATTAGTCAGGAGCTAGGGAAAGTAGACTGGGGGCAGCTGTCTGAGGGTAAACCCACATCCGATATGTGGGAGTCTTTTAAAGTCAGTTGTTAACAATTCAGGACAAGTATGTCCCTGTAAAAATGAAGGATAAAGATGGCAAGATTTGGGAACCCTAGATGACGAGAGATTGTGAGTTTAGTGAAAAAGAAGGAGGCGGCATATATAATTTCAAGAAATTGAAAACGGATAAGACTCCTGAGGAATACAAAGATAGCAGGAAAGAGCTGAAATAGGGACTTAGGAGGGCAAAAAGGGACCATGAAATGTCCTTGGCAGGCAGGATTAAGGAGAATCCCAAGGCTTTTGATGCATATATAAGGAAAGGTAGGTCCATTCAGGTTCAGTGGAGGGAATTTGTGTGTGGAGCCAGATGAGGTGAGTGAGGTCCTTAACAAGTACTTTGCATCAGTATTCAGAAAATAGAAGGATGTGGTGGATGGTGAGTGTAGAAAGGAGGATGTTGACATTCTAGGACATGTTGAGATAAAAAAGGAGGTGGTACTGCAGGTTTTGAAAAATATTAAGGTGGACAAGTCCCCAGGGTCAGAAAGGATCTATCCCAGAATACTGAGAGAGTTGAGGGAAGAAATTGCTGAGGCCTTGGCCAAAACCTTTGTATCCTCTTTAGTCACGGGCAAGGTACCAGACGATTGGAGAGTAACTAACATTGTTCCTCTATTTAAGAAGGGCAGAAGAGACAATCTGGGCAATTACAGGCCTGTAAGCCTTAAACACTGGTGGGGAAATGATTGGAGCAGATTCTTAGGGACAGGATGTACTCGCATCTGGAAGAGAATAGGCTAATTAGCGATAGGCAGCATGGTTTTGTGAAAGGGAGGTCGTGTCTCACAAACTTGATTGAGTTTTTTGAGGAAGTGACAAGTAAAATTGACCAGGGGCAGGGCAGTGGATGTTGTATACATGGACTTTAGTAAAGCCTTCAATAAGGTTCCTCATGGCAGGCTAATACAGAAGGTGAAGTCCAAAGATGTGCGGGTTAGGTTGATTGGCCGTGCTAAAAATAATTGCCCTGAGATGCGTAGGTTAGAGGGATTAGTGGGTAAAATATGGGGGTAGGGCCTGGGTGGGATTGTGGTCAGTGCAGACTCGATGGGCCGAATGGCCTCTTTCTGTACTGTAGGGTTTCTATGATATGGGATCTGAGGTGAGCTGGTAAGATGGATACAAAACTGGCTTGGGCATAGAAAGCAGAGAGTAGCAGTGGTACTTTTCTAACTGGAGGTCTGTAACAAGTGGTGTTCCACAAGGATCAGTGCTGGGGCCTCTGATGTTTGTAATACATATAAATGATTTGGAGGAAACTGTAGGTAGTCTGATTAGTAAATTTGCAGATGATACAAAATTGGGGGAGTAACGGATAGTGAAGAGGATTGTTAGAGGATACAGCAGGATAAAAACTGGCTGGAGACCTGGGCCGAAAGATGGCAAATGGAATTTAACCTGGACAAATGTGAGATCTACTACAGAAGGAAAGTATACAGTAAATGGTAGAACCCTTAGAAATATTAGCATACAGAGGGATCTAGGTGTGCAGATCCACAGTTCCCTGAAGGTGGCAACCCAGGTAGAAAGGTGGAAAAGAAGGCATATGGCACGCTGGCCTTCATCGGTCAGGGCATTGAGTATAGGAATTGGAAAATCATGTTGCAGCTGTATAAGACTTTGGTTAGGCCCCATTTGGAGTATTGTGTACAATTCTGGTTGCCACATTACTAGAAAGATGTTGATGCATTGGAAAGTGTGCAGAAGAGATTTACCAGGATGTTGCCTGGTTTGGAGGATATGAATGGTGAAGAAAGGTTGAACAAACTTGGATTGTTTTCATTGGAGCGTCAGAGGATGAAGGGGGAACCTGATAGAGGTTTACAAGATTATGACAGGCTTCGATAGAGTGGATAGCCTGAGTCTTTTTCAACGGTCGAAAGGTCAATTACTCGGGGGGCATAGTTTGAGAGTGAGAGGGGGAAAGTTTAAAAGAGATGTAAGGGGCAAGTTTTTCACAGAGGGTGGTGAATACCTGGAACTTGCTGCCGGAGGAGGTGATGGAAACAGATTCTATAAATAATGTTCAAGAAGCACCTGGATAGATACGTGAATAGGCAGGAAATAGAGGGATATGGATCACATAGAGGCAAGAAAATATCAGGTTACAGAGGCATCTGTGTCGGCACAGACTTGGTGGGCCGAAGGGTCTATCCCTGTGCTGTACTGTTCTTTGTATTGGCTGTCCCTCAGTTTGGGGATGATGTCTGCTCAGGGTTATGGATTTCTACTGTGGGTCTTCAGACTGATTCTTGGCCCACAGATCTCTGGGCACATGGGGCAGGATGTTCCCCGAGGCTGTGGTATTCAGGGTGCAATGTTTGTTTCCTTTTGTTTCCTTCTCTGCCCCATCATTAAAACGTTTAGACTCAAAGAGTGACACAGTTTGATGGACAAATTGCTGCCATTCTGAACGATTGGTAGCAATTTCTTCCCAGTCATTAATGTCAATGTAACTGCAATTCAAGGAGAGATTCAGAGTATCCATGAAGCATTTTCTTTTGTCTTTCCCTGGAATGCTGGCCATTTCAGTTGAGAAAACCTGGCCTGATGGGGGAGATGCTTTTCGGCCTTCCGGACACAGTGTCCAGTCCATCAAAGTCGATATTGGAGAAGTTTTTTCTGAATGCTTGTGAAGCTGGCTTCAAAAAGGACACAAGTATTTTTTCGATGGTCCTCCCTTGAATCAGGAGGATGTGATGTAGGCATCACCGATGGAATTTCCTGAGCACTCATTCATGTCACTGATACACAGTCCAGGTCTCATTGCAGTATAGAAATGTGGTGATGACAGCTGCTCCATACACTGAGACTTTAGTGATTTGCGAAGGACTTTGTTCGCTGCTGTAGTTTGTATCAGGAAGCTGGGCTGGAGCAGCTCATCTGACGTTGGATCTTCTCGCAAATTATAGCTTTTCGAGAGGGGTGGCTGCCAAGCTATGGGAACTGTTCAACTTACTGCAGAGTCTCTCCTTCAACATGTACAAGTGGTGGACTACTTCGCTGAAGGGTTTTGTTTAGCAACATTCAAGGCCAGGCCAAGTTTCTTGTACACAGAATTGAAGAGCTAAGGAACAGAGAAGATGCAGTTACATTGCTCAGTGCATTCCACAGACCACCAACTGCTGGGAAAAATGTAGAGGAACAAAATTGCAAGGAACCTACAGAGAGGTGAAATAATTATAGAGTAATTATAATGGGGGACTTTAATTAACTGAATATGGACCGATGTTGTAATAGTGAAAAGGGACAAGAATTCCTACAGTGTGTTCAGGAAACTTTTCTTCAGTATGTTTCCAGACCAACAAGAAGAGAGGCTGTACTAGACCTGGTTCTTGGGAATGAGTTGGACCAAATGGGTGAATTGAACATTTAGGGGACAGTGATCCTTGATTTTGATTTGATTATTGTTACATGTATTAGTATACAGTAAAAAGCATTGTTCCTTCGCGCTATACAGACAAAGCATACTGCACATAGGGAAGGAAAGGAGAGAATGCAGAATGTAGTGTTACAGTCATAGCTAGGGTGTAGAGATAGCTCAACTTAAGGCGGGGTAGGTCCATTCAAAAGCCTGATGGCAGCAGGGAAGAAGCTGTTCTTGAGTCGGTTGGTATGTGACCTCAGACTTTTGTATCCTTTTCCCGACAGGAGGTGGAAGAGATTATGTCCGGGGTGCGTGGGGTCCTTAATTATGCTGGCTGCTTTGCCGAGGCAGTAGCAAGTGTAGACAACATCAACAGTGTCTGTGCAGCGTCAATGGGTGGGAACCTGGTTTGAGGTTAGAAAAGCAAGATTGGGTTGGAAAATAAAGACTGAAAATCTCCTAAGAATTTACCACCTGAAGGAATGAGATCCTCACAGTTTAATTTTGTTAAGTTTTGGCGTTAGATTATTTAATTTGATTTATTATTGTCACATGTATTAGTATACAGTGAAAAGTATTGTTTCTTGCGTGCTATACAGACAAAGCATACCGTATATGGGGAAGGAAAGGAGAGAATACAGAATGTAGTGTTACAGTCATAGCAAGGGTGTAGAAAAAGATCAACTTAATGCGAGGTAGATCCATTCAAAAGTCTGATGGCAGCGGAGAAGAAGCTGTTTTTGAGTTGGTTGGTACATGATCTCAGACTTTTGTATCTTTTTCCCGACAGAAGGTGGAAGAGATTATGTCCAGGGTACGTAGGGTCCTTTATTATGCTGGCTGCTTTTCCGAGGCAGCGATGATACTTTGCATTATAAGGTTTAGGTTAGCTAAGGAAAACAGTAAGAATAATTAATTGAGGCAAGAATGGATCTGACCCAGATAAATTGGAATCAACAGGTTGGCAGAGAATGGGCTGCCTTTAAGGAGGGGATAGTTTGGGCGCAGTCAAGATATATTTCCATAAAGGCAGAATGTAAAGCAAACACATCCAGAGCTCTCTGGATGACAACAGAAATGAAGATGAAGAAGAAAAGGATGTGATTCTACAGATGTCTGATGGACAACCCAGCAACTGAGAACCAGGAATAGAGAAGTTACTGAAATGAATTAAAAAAGGAAAGAGAAGCAATGAGAGGAAATTGGCAGCTGACATAGCATAGAATCCAAAAGTCTTCTAGAGGCATTTAAATAGCAAAAGGATGGCAAAAGGCAGAGAAGGTCTGATTTGGGACTGATGTCCTCAGGCGAATATTTGCTAGTTTGGTTGGGGAGGATTTAAACTAGAATGTCGGGGGATGGGAACTTAAGCAGGGTGACAGGGAAAGAGAACCAAGGACAATAATAAAAGTAAGAACAGTAAAATGCAAAAACGGTAGGCAGGGTAATCAAGGGCGAGAGGTAAATAGGGCCACAAGACAGAGAAAAGTTAGGATGATTAAACATAGGCTAGCCTTTTTGTCAAAGACTTTGTATCTTAATGCACAAAGCATTCAGAATTAGGTAGACGAACTGATGGCGCAAATCGAGATAAATGAATATGATTTCATAGCCATTACATAGAGATGGTTAAAAGGAGATCAAAACTGGGATATTTGACTTTTCGGAAAGACAGAAGGGAAGGAAATGGTGGTGGGATAGCACTCTTAATAAGAGATGAAATTAGGTCATTTGTGAGAGGCGATCTAGGCTCAGATGATGTAGAGTCCATTTGGGTGGAGGTTAAAAAAACAGCAAGGGAAAGAAGACATTGGTAGGAGGAGTGTAGAGACCACCAAACAGTAGCCACACTGCAGGAGAGGGTATAAATCAGCAAATAATAGGAGCATGTAAAAAGAATCGAGCAATAATTATGGTGACTTTAATCTTCATGTTGATTGGGTTAATCAAGTTCAAAAGGGTGGCTGTGACAACAAATTCAGAGAGTGCATTAGGGATAGTTTCTTAGAGCAATATGTCATGGAGCCAACCAGGCTATCTTGGATCTGGTAATGGGTAATGAGGCAGGTTTAATAAATGACCTCAGAGTAAAAGAACCCCTCAGAAGTAATGACCAATGGTAGAATTTAATATTCATTTTGAAATTGAGAAACATGGGTCAGAAACAACAGTGTTTAACATAAATAAAGGGAATCCCAATGAAATGGGTATATAGTTAGTTAAAGTGGAATAAAGGTAAATTCACCATAGTCCCAGATGACCATAGGTTGCTCTCCCCTTTGAGGGCAGAGCTGACTGGTGGTGATTTAACCTGAGGATCACCACACTACACGCAAGGGACATGGTTGAGAAGGCTCAACCAGTATGGGAACTGAACCCACGCTGTTGGTGTCACTCTGCATCATAAACCAGTCATCCAGCCAACTGAGCTAGCCGACCCCAAGCAGTGTGGCAGATGTTTATGAGGTGATTCATGACTTTCAGCAAAGATATATCCCAGTAAAGAAGAAGGGTTCTAAGAAAGGGATAAACCAATCATGGCTAACAAAAGTAGTTAAGGAGAATGTTAAGTTGAAAGAAAAAGAATATAAGGATGCAAAGTCAGTGATAGCCCTGAAGACTGAGATGAATTCAGAATCCAACAAAGGAAGACTAAAAGATAATAGAGAGAGAAAATAAACCATGTGGGCAAACTAGCGAGGAATATAAAAATTGACAAGATGTTCTTTAAATATATAAAAAGGCACACTCAGTCCACTCACCTGATGAAGGAGCAGCGCTCCAAAAACTCGTGATTCCAAATAAACCTGTTGGACTTTAACCTGGTGTTCTGAGACTTCTTACTCTGCCCACCCCAGTCCAATGCCGGCATCTCCACCTTATATAAAAAGGAAGAGAGAGGTCAGAGTGAGCACAGATTCCTTAGAAAATGAATCTGGGGAGATAGTTATAGGGGAACAACAAAATGGCAGAGGAGCTGAACAGATATTTTGCATCAGTCTTTATGGTGGAAGATACTTTGAACACCTAATACGAGGGATGAATTAAGTGCCATCACTAGAGAAGTAGTATTAGGCAAGTTATCTCATAAAAGGCTAAGTCATAAGATAAGAGCCCGTGGGGTTGGGGGTAATATATTGGCATGGATAGGGAATTGGCTAATGTGCAGGAAACAGCAAGTCACATAAGAGTTTCTTTGGAGGGCCGAAGGGCCTGTTTCCTGTGCTGTACTGTTCTTTGTTCTTTTTCAGGTTGGCAACCTGTAGTCAGCGGGATTCCGTAGGGGTCAGTGCTGGGACCACAACTGTTTACAATATATATTAATGACTTGGAGGAAGGAAACGAATGTACTGTGGCCAAATTTGCAGACAACACAAGAATAGGTGGAAAGGCAAGTTGTGAGAGTTATACAGTTTACAAAGAGATATTGATAGGTTAAGTAAGTGGGTAAAAAGTTGGCAAATGGGGTATAATGTGGGAAAATGTGAAGTTGTTCATCTTGGAAGGGAGAACAAAAGGACAGTATTATTTAAATGGAGAAAAACTGCAGAAAGCTGTAACACAAAGGGACTTGGGGATACTTGTGCACAAAACACAGAAAGCTAGCACACAGATGCAGCAGGTAATCAGGAAGGCTAATGGAATGTTGTCCCTTATTTCCAAGGGTTTGGAGTATAAGAGTAGGGAAGCCTTGTTGCCCCTGCAGGACAAATTGAGTGTGTGTTTGGTGAAGTATACGGTGTCCTCGGCTTTACCAATAGGGACATAAGAGTACAAAAGCGAGGAAGTTACACTAAACTTGTATAAAACACTGGTTTGGCCTCAGCTGAAATATTGCATTCTATCCTGGGTACCACACTTTAGGAAGGATATGAAGGCATTAGAGAAGGTGCAGAAAATATTAACCAGAATGGTTTCATAGAATCCCAGCTACTCAGCTGGGGACCATTTGGCCCATCAAGTTTGCACTGACTCTGGAAGAGAGTCTAATTATTTTCTTGTCGGCTCCCTTTCCCCTCTGATGCCCCTGTTGATCAAAAACCTACCGAACTCCAACTTGAATACATTTAATGGCGCTGCCTCCACTGCTGTTTGGGGAAGAGAATTCTGGAAGGTCTGAAACTATGCTGTTACTCTGGGAGGAATTTCATAGCCACGTAAGTAGGAGATGTAGGGAGAGCCTTTGTCAGGATTTTCCCTACGATGGACATGTGGGAAATACCTCGACAGTTTCCACAGTATGATTTATCTCCCTTCTTGATGGATACTGTTGTTGCATTCCTCAATTCGGGGGCAAACTCTTTTTTTCTCCAAATCTGTCGGGTGAGTGAGTGAAGTCCTGTGAGCAAAAGCTCATTAGCTTTGAAGACCTCTTCTGGAAAGCCATCAGGACCAGAGGCTTTGTTGTTTTTCATCCATTTGATTGCATGTCGCAGCTCTCCACTGCATTATACTGCGGAATAGCCCAGAGAGAGTATCACTGCCACCGTGGATTCACAGTTGAGTTGTTGAACATTTTCTTTCCAGCATCAAAGGATGGCATTGTCACCCCTAAGAAGGGGACTTGTTAACAAAGGGATTTTGTCCATTTGACATTGACTTAGTGATGGCACTTTATAAGGAGTTATTAAGGCACAAACCCAAATGCTTGGTGAAACAGACAAATGTTAAGGAAGTGTTTTTTGCTTCTCAATTATTTTATAAGTTAATGGAGTTCCAATGCATTTATTGGCTTTTGCATTGCTTTTTAAAAAAAAACATTTTGTCCAAGTTTCCTGTCTTGCACTCGTCAGGACAATTGTTAGAATACCAATGTCCTGCTGAGTGCAAGACAAAAAACTTCAACAAAATGTCTTTTCAGCAATGCTCAAGTTCTAACTATTATTGGCTTTTGTAGGAAGTAAGCAGACAATGATTACTATTAATAATTACACACATACTGAGGATCACATTTTACAGTATAAAATTGGAGAACTCAACATGTCACAGGCTTTAAGCTTAGATTTAACAGCTGGCCAAGCCTTGTCGAATTCTGAACACTTCCTTTTATATACTTATTTCACTTATCTACTTGAAAATCTGCATGTTTGAAAATATTTCCTCATTGAATTAACTCAACTTCCTTTAACAAGAATAATGTGACATAATCCCTGATTTTGCAGATTTATGGTAGATTCCTTCTCGAGGCTAAAGCTAACAAAGTTTGCTTTCTTGCTCAATCTCTTATCAGCAAATTCTGTCCCTGGCTGTTCAGTGTCTGTACAGTAACGTATCAGCTGAAGCTGTCTGACTCGCATTTCTTATAAACTGTCCTAGCAGAATGTTACTTAATTGGCTAGTGTAAAAAGAAATTAAGAATTTAATTTCCTTACAGGCTAATGCCTCTCATTAACTGAGATGTATCTTTATGAATGACAAGTTCGTCATTTCAGGCAAGCGTTTTATCACCGAGTTAAAACTGATATAATCTGTGTTCATACTCAACAATCCCAATGGCTCCATGCTGTCAGAACATATTTCAGGTTAAATTACAAATTGCTCTTGATGTAAAAAAAGAACAAAGTGTTCGTGATTAATCAAACTATCCCAGGTCACATTAGCTCCTGCAGTGACAAAGTGGAGGGAAAAGAAAACTCACGTATGAGCAACATCATCAGGCAATGAGGCTGGACGAGAGATTCACAATGTAAATGGTTTTTATTTCCCATTTCTTCATTAATAACATTTACTAAGAGAAGCCCTGTCACAAGTGACAGAACCTCAGTGTTCCCATTTGGATACCAAGGTGTTATTCACTCTTTACCTCGAGCTCCTTTCCAACAGATAATGCTGCAACAACAGTATCCATCAAGAAGGGAGATAAGTCATGTTGTGGAAACCGTTGAGGTATTTCCCACATATCCATCGTAGGGAAAATCCTGATAATGCATACAAAAGGGCGGCACGGTGGGGACATTGGTTAGCACTGCTGTCTCACAGTGCCAGGGCCCCTATCAAGTCCGGCCTCAGGTGACTGTGTGGAGTTTGCACGTTCGCCCTGTGTCTGTGTGGATGTTCTCCGGGTGCTCCGGTTTAGATTCATAAAATCCCGACAGTGCAGAAGGAGGCCATTCAGCCCATCGAACCTGTATCGACCACAATCCCACCCAGGCCCTATTCCTATAACCTCACACATTTACCCTGCTAATCCCCCTGACACTAGGGTCAATTTAGCATGGCCAATCAACCTAACCCGCACATCTTTGGACTGTGGGAGGAAACCGGAGCACCCGGAGGAAACCCACGCAGACTCGAGGAGAATGTGCAAACTCCACACAAACAGTGACCAGAGGCTGAAATTGAACCTGGCGCTGTGAGGCAGCGGTGCTAACCATTGTGTCACCGTGCCACCTTCCGGTTTCTCCCCACAGTCCAAAGATGTGCGGGTTAGGTTGATTGGCCATGCTATATTGCCCCTTGGTGTCAGGGAGATTAGCAACGTGAATGCATGAGATTGCAGAGATAGGGCCTAGGTGGTGTTGTGCCTGCCGCACAGTCTTATATGATGGACAAAGAATTCCGAGTAGACTTCTTGTTAGTACAACCAATATTTATTTAAAACACACAATCAATAATCACCCACCCAACCAACAATAAGTTATCTTACAGAAAATACTAAAGTTCAAGTCCAATACGAGACCTTGACTTAACTTTGCGTGACTGGCAAGTACCCAAGCAGATATTGGCCTTTATCTGTGCGCTGGTCTCGGTAGTCCTCTGCGTAGTCTGGTCCTTTGGTCTGGTCTGGCACTCTGGCTCTGGTCTTCCTTCCTTCTCGGGTGTGGTGGCTCTCCTCGTGCTGGTCGTTGCTGGCGGCGGTCACCGTTGTTGTAGCTCGTTCGTGGGGTCAGAGAGAGATTCTTGGTTGCGCAGCACCCTTTCTACCCCGCTGGGTTTCGCGCCCCTTTTGGCCATTGCCAATCAATCGATCAGGACTTGATCACCCTGATCGATAAAGTCCAATTGGGTGCTGCCACACCAATCTCTGGGTGTGTCCCCAAAAGCCATGTCTGTAGGTGCTGGGGGCACGTAGGGGACACACGTCCCTCCCAAATAAGGGGTTACGGCGCCTCTATGTCTGGTAAACAACCCAGTTTGACCAGAAAGTCCCTTTTGTCCTGGAGATGACCCATATCCTGTATATTCAGTCGTCTGAGTTGTAGCCTGTTTATATCTGCCTTTTAGGCGGCAGCCTGTTTTAGTTCTTGCCCAATTGTCCCAAAGTGCTTTACAAATCGCCATTTTAGGTGGCCCGTTTGGCCACAGTGGGATTGTTGTCAGTGCAGGCTTGATGGGCTGAATGGCCTCTTTCTGCACTGTCATGATTCTATGATCTATAAAAAGATTCCGAGTACAATTCCCTCCAATCATGTCGTGGGCAAAGTTGATCCTTTGGAAATTCAATCTTGATTGGCTGACCAAGCTGAATTGGATGCTTTAACATTAACTGGCTAGTGCTTTGCATGATAATCAGCTGATAGTAGAAGGAGCTGTATCCTGATGTGCATTTTACCGTCAATAGTAGTTACCCAACTGAGAGATCTGGCAGGGCAGGGTCTGGTTTGGTTTGAAGAAGAGAATTCGGTACAATGAAGCACCGAGTCAGCAGATTTCTCCCGGCAGCCCAATTCTGCAGCATCTGAATAAATCTTCCTTGCAGACACCATCTGAATTTAGAGAAGTAATTTGGTTTCAGTTGGTGAATTAGTTCCATTTGACTTCCCAGTGTTTTACAAGTAATAATTTCTATATGAAGATAAACTGCAGTAATATATTTATTATGGCCAGATGCAAGATGGAGCCTTGCCTTCAATCATCCTGTAAGGAGATGACTGTAAGGAGTATTATATTTATTGATCTGTACATTAGTTATTTTTGTATATTTTTTTCTGTCAGTGAAATAGATATTCCCACATGAATTGTTCTCCGTGTTAGCAAGAGAGAATTTCAATTTTGTTACACGTTCTTGCTGCAGAGATAACATTGCATGCAAAAGTCAGCACTGGAACAGATTGTATTTATATACTGTTTTTAATGTATTGAAATAGGATTCAGCCAACATTTTCCCTGGCAGCTCTGTGGAGCTTTCTCTATCATCTTACCAAGAAAAATGCTGCAGCCTTAATTGCTAGATTAAAGTTCAAGTGAGCAATGAAAAGGAACTGGGAGCATTTTAAATGTCTCCTTTTTAATCGCCACTGAACACTGAGGCCTAAACTTACAATCACAATGGTAGCTGTCAGAGGAAATAAAATGGAGTCACTGAGGCATGAAATTGGTGTGAGGGATTTAGCAAGCAAATTAGAATAGTGAGATGTAGCGTCCAAGAAAAAAAAAAGCGTTTTCACAAAGTTTATGCTGTATCTTCCCACTAGTTTAAAGTTGTTGATGACTGGGGAGGAAGCACTGACCACTGTCCTCTCTAAAGTGCTGTTCGTCTTGTATTGCATCATCATAACACTGTTCTCGCCTCATCTTCACACATTGCATCTTACAGTAGGGCTCATTGGATAATGGATATAGAGGGATATGGGCCAAACGCAGGCAATTTGGACTAACATAGTGGTTTTTTAAAAAAAGCGCGGCATGGACAAGTTGGGCCAAAGGGCCTGTTTCCATGCTGTTAACCTCTATGATAAGGAGCTGCAACCATGGTGGATATTTCTATTCCCCACTCCCCTTTAGACCGCTCCCTAGACTAAGTAGCAGGGCTCAGTGAGATCAACCCACTCCACATAGGCCGGAGATAGACCAGGGCAACTTCCTCGGGCATTTTGCCTTTGTTCCTCAGAAGGCTATCGGGGGGAGCTACTCCATTTTGCAATATCCGTCCGTATCTCCTGATCCCAAGTTCTCTCGTAAATGCTTTTTCAGAATTACATTCTCAAACTTGAAGTGATTCAAAAATAAGTGAGGGTTTAAAATATTTATCAGCGTAAATGAGCTATGCCTCTATTATCTCCCATGATTCTCCACATCTTCGAGATGCTGATAAAGATCAGGTCCTGAGAAGAAGGTTAGGAAAATGTAGAACTTTCTTTTGTGTACTTCTTAACAGGTGGCTTGAGTTTGAACTAACCTGTGGAGTATCTTCCTTCAGGTGCATTTAAAGTACAACTTCCACGTCACTGCCACTTTCCTGCAGTGGAACTGTGGATTTGAAGTTCTGCTCTCCTGGGTTTGTACTGGAGCAGACTGAATCATTAAGGGATAGTGAATATTGTAATAGTAAAACAGCTCAGTGTGTGTGGCTGTAAAGAAACCAAACTTATTTTTAGTTGGTGCTATTGGAGTTTGATAAGTAATGTGAGGTTCCTACTGGAGGCATTGCAAGCTGCCTTTCCAGTGCCGTCAGTTTAGTTCAGATTCTGAGAGACTGGCTCCCATGGTTACGCTAACCTCGTAAGAGTTTTAACAACACCAGATTAAAGTCCAACAGGTTTATTTGGTAGCAAATGCCATTCGCTTTCGGAGCCCTGCTCCTTCATCAGATGGAGTGGATACCTGCTCACAAACAAGGCTCACAGAGACACAAAATCAAGTTACAGAATACTGATTAGAATGCGAATCTCTACAGCCAACCAGGTCTTAAAGATACAGACAATGTGAGTGGAGGGAACATTAGGCACAGGTTAAAGAAATGTGTATTGTCTCCAGACAGCTTGCCTCCTGGACTTGCAGAATCTCACTGGCTGTCCTGTCTGGAGACAATACACATTTCTTTAACCTGTGCCTAATGCTCTCTCCACTCACATTGTCTGTATCTTTAAGACTTGATTAGCTGTAAAGATTCACATTCTAATCAGTATTCTGTAACTTGTTTTTGTGTCTCTGTGTGCCTTGCTTGTGAGCAGATATCCACTCCATCTGATGAAGGAGCAGGGGTCCGAAAGCTAATGGCATTTGCTACCAAATAAACCTGTTGGACTTTAACCTGGTGTTGTTAAAACTCTTACTGTGTTTACCCCAGTCCAACGCCGGCATCTCCGCATTATGCTAACCTCCCCAGAGCACCTCCATGATGTAACTCTGGTCCCATGCATCCCCATTTCCCATTTCCTTCTATGCTACATTCGTGACTGTGCTTTCAGCCTAAGCTCTAACACTCCCTCCCTCTCCTTCTTTAAGACTTTGCTTTAAGTCTACCTCTGCCCAAGTGCGTGATCGCCTGGCTTAATATCAGCTTAATACCCAGTCCAACGCCGGCATCTCCACATCATTAATATCAGCTGTCAGTTTTTGCCTGATGTATCTGTAATATGCTGTGACTCTATAAATTCTCTTCCAAATGAAAGAACATTAACTTCTTACATTTTTAGTTGTGGCGATATGATCATGTAAGTATTGAAAATTACCTTTAGAATTAAGTGTGTCTGAGAGAGGGAAGCTGAACAAAAGGAGTGAGCCTTAAGTATAATAAAGGCTTTTTCATTTCAGACTTAATCTCAAGAGGGCTTTCAGTATAGGCAGTTGGTGTATATCATTGTTCACTCTTTTACAGCTAGAATTTAATGACCCCACCACCCCAGAAGTGATCTTTGAAGTGGGGAACCATTTGATGAGGTGGGAGGGTGCCTGATCAAGGAAACCAGGCATCAGAAAGGGGGAGTCTGCAGAGAGCCACTTCCCTGCCCTTTCCTCTGATCACCCATGCCCCCCCCCTCCTCCTGCATCCCCGCTCAACCTTGCCAACAGCCATCATACCATCATCCCCATCCTTCCCTATTTGCCCTCCTTAAGGGCTGGTTTAGCTCAGTTGGCCGGACAGCTGGTTTGTGATGCAGAGTGATGCCAACAGCGTGGATTCAATTCCCGTACCGACTGAGGTTATTCACGAAGGCCCCACCTTCTCAACCTTGCCCCTCGCCCGAGGTGCGGTGAGGTAAATCACCACCAGTCAGGTCTCCCCCTCAAAGGCGAGAGCAGCCTCTGGTCATCTGGGACTATGCCAATTTACCTTCTTGACTGCAAGAAATTACAAAGGTATGCAGTTAAACTACAAAGAATGTAGCCCAGCCCATCAGGCAAACCAGCCTTCCATCCATTGATTACACTTCCCGCTGTCTCAGAAAAGCAGCCAGCATAATTGAGGATCCCACGCATCCTGAACATTCTCTCTCCCACCTTCTTCTGTCAGGAAAAAGATACAAAAGTGTGAGGTCATGCACCAACCGACTCAAGAACAGCTTCTTCCCTGCTGCTGTCAGACTTTTGAATGGACCTACCTTGCACTAAGTTGACCCTTCTCTACACCCTAGCTATGACTGTAACACTACATTCTGCACTCTCTCCTTTCCTTCTCTATGAACAATATGCTTTGTCTGTATAGCGCGCTAGATACAATACTTTTCACTGTATACTAATACATGTGACAATAATAAATCAAATCAAACCTTCTCCAGAGATCTAGCAATGATCCCTGGTGAAGACAGATGTGTGTTACCAGCAGCAACCACCTCTGTTGTTGGAGCCGCCATTAATGGAGAACTGCTGGCCTCTGATTTGGCATTCTGAGGTTAGTTGAAAATCTTGTAAAGCTGACATTCTGATTGTTTTCACTGACCATCTGGTAAAATTGCTTTGCCTTTCTGAAAGATAAATTGTAGTTGAACGGGATATTCTAATGATTTTTTTTCTCTCTGTGCAGGGACAGTATCAATAGCAGGGGTCCAGGCTGGCCTCTGGGCTGTGGAAGGAGGGAATAAACTGGTTTGTTCCCAGTTACTTGATTCAGCAAAAGCCCATGTTCTCCACACCACAGTGACTTCAATTTCTCTGCAGCCGTCGGGTAAGAAAGGAAGACCATATATTTCCTGCAGACAGTTTGTTTTCATCCAATTGCTAAGCAACCAATCATTAAAGCCTCCAACATCCATGTGGGTCCAGCTGCAAAAGAACAGACAGCTGTTCCTATTTCATATTATCAACACCAGATCTGCTGCGAGAGGATTAAATGTGTTTTGGAACGCTATTTAATATCATGTACAAACTACGACATGTGTCTGCAATTTACTGTCTAGGATGAAGTGGATATATAAGAGAATGCAAGAGATTAACAAACATTGTGCCTTATATTCACACTGGTGCAGGCACAAGGGAAAATGTATACAAAACTGATGCATCGTAGAACTTCCACATTTGAACAAAACCCCATGGAGGCTGTATCCCATGCACAGTTAGAAATGATAATTTCAGACAATTTTTGATTTATTTGGCAGACTGTATCTTAACATTTTTTTTTAAAAACCCAGCAACCTCGTGAGTATGTTAGCTCCACTGATGAGGGCAACACAAGGTCCAAAGGCTAAACATGAAATTTGACGGTGTAAAATGAGAACTCATTATGGCAGAAGTTCTCAATCACAACCCCCTCCCCATATTGGTTAATTTAGAAAAGGAAGCTCAAGGGTTCATGTCTATTTTAATTTCCTTGTCATTGATGGCCATGTCTTCAACTGCTGAGGCCCTAATTTCTGGGATTACCTCACTAGGCTTTCTTTCCTCCTTTAAGACATTCCTTAAAATTTATTTCTTTGATCAAGCTGTTGGTCATCTGTCTTAGTATCTCTTCATGTGGCTCAGCATCAGATGTTTGATAGTGCTCCAATGAAGCAACTTGAGCTTTTTTACTTCCTAATATAACTCCCAATGTAATTGAAAGTTGCTATAATTACCAATTGTTCATGCTTCATCTCTTCCAAGCCATTTAGTTCCTCGTAGATATTTCTCTTGGTGGCACAGTGGCTAGCACTGCTGCTTCACAGCGCCAGGGATCCAGGTTCGATTCCTGGCTTGGGTCACTGTCTATGTGGAGTTTGCACATTCTCCCCATGTCTGTGTGGGTTTCCTCCGGGTGCTCCGGTTTCCTCCCAAAGTCCAAAGATGTGTGGGTTAGGTGGATTGGCCGTGCTAAATTGCCCCTTAGTGTCAGGGGGATTAGTTAGGGTAAATGCATGGGGTTATGGGGATAGAGCCTGGGTGGGATTGTGGTCGGTGCAGACTCGATGGGCTGAATGGCCTCCTTCTTTAAAAAAATGCTCTGATAGTTGAAGCAGAACACGTCAGAGACATCCTGTTCATCTTGGAAGATCTGTTGTTCCAAGATGTCGAGAGGTTTGACTGAATGTTAGCCATTAGTTATTCAGGATGCCTAACATCTATGCTGTAGAAGCGAAGCCAGCAATGATCTTGATAACCCCCAGAGGTGGATTAATTATTTTAAAATCCTGCAGATAGAAGGAGTTCACCTGATGGACAGAGGGATAGGGAGCTAAGGAAATAAATAAATACAAAAAAAAACTTTCCAAGTAAATTTGAATAACACATTTGGTTAGTTAACGACAGGTATAAAATAATTGATTTTTTAAAGATATGAAAATCTTGTTCAGGAAATAACTTGTTCACAAATGGAGAGCATGAAACTTAAACTTCAAATCAGTCCTTGGCCATTTTTCTTTGTTCCCTTACAGTTTTATCTTTTAACTCCCAAACAAGTGAACACTTTGGGGCTGCAGAACCTGCCCCCCCCCTCCCCCCCAATCACTTTCTGGTATTTCATCCAAATGCCTGTCCTTCGGAGAGGAGTCTTTGATATGTCAGTGACAGCTGCTTGACTCCAAGAAGCGTCACAGCTGGCATCTCCCTTGGTTTCATCCAGTGCACCACACACATTCATTGGGTACTGAGAACAAAGTGGGAACTCCCTAACAGCACAGAAGGTATACCTACACCATAGGGACTGCAGTGGGGAAGGCAGCTCACCACCACCTTGTCGAGGGCAATTAGGGAGGGGCAAGAAATGCTGGCCTAGCCAGCGTCACCCACATCCCATGAATGAATAAATAAAGATACATTGAGGCCATTTAATTGACAGATATCATCCTCCAACTCATCATAGACAAGTGATCAAATCTTAGATGGACCTTCTTGGTCTACGTGGATCATTCATTCACTGGAGAAGTTCAGCGAAGTCACCAGGGGAGCTAACGAATGATTGATTGACATCCTTCCATCTGCCAGCGATGAAGGGAATGCAGCCTCAGAACTTTGGTGAGGTCAGATGAGATCATCTGCTGTACATCTTTTGATGGTTGAACAGGTCAAATCTGGAAAGAATTAGCAAATTAAAGGAGGTTGTGCAGCAACATGACTCATAGTACAGCCACCCAGATAATGCACAATACTGCTGACTGGAAGGGCCATGGTCCACACTTCATGTTCTTAGACGTTTTTTTATCTCAGCCGTGCTATTGGGGAAAATGTTCATTGGGTGTCTGCTGTTCTCCATTGAGGGGAAGGGGTATTGCAGCGAAAGGTCAGAATAATTATAAACAGCTAACAATGCTCACTCTCCCTCCGCCCTCAGTTACAGATTATGTGTGGTATTGGCTGAAAGCCTCTGTCCTTGTTCGCGGCTGGGATTCTCTGATGCCGCTGAAAATGAATGGAGTTTAGGCTGGAATGCCAAATTCTCAATACTCACCTGCAGCGGAGCTGGCACGGACGAGATTAGAGAATCCCACGCACAGTGACAGAGGACTAAAGAGAAGGAGGGGATGGAAACTGTGTATTGACAATGATCTAAAAGCAGGTTGAGTGGCTAACTTTAGACCTTTCAGTGGATTTGTGAGATTCAGAGATCAAGTCAAATACTGACAGGAAAGAGCAGAAATGCTACCTGCATGGACATGGTTATTTTCACGAGCCATACGCTGTAACCTCTTCAGTCTGGAACTCCAAAATCCAGAAATGCCAGTTGCCTGCAATTTGTTTCAGCAAACCCAGCAACTCGCAAACTGGTCACCCGAGGCGCTGCTACCAGTACCATGCTACAGTTGGTTTCTGCTGTTAAGTAACTAAGGAGCATTTACTTGCTCCCAGATTCTACCAAGAAAGTAAGGTTATAATGTTCACTCGATGTCTGGTGATTTACATAGAAATATGGAAAGGAACATAGAACATAGAACAGTACAGCACAGAACAGGCCCTTCGGCCCACGATGTTGTGCCGAGCTTTATCTGAAACCAAGATCAAGCTATCCCACTCCCTATCATCCTGGTGTGCTCCATGTGCCTATCCAATAACCACTTAAATGTTCCTAAAGTGTCTGACTCCATTATCACTGCAGGCAGTCCATTCCACACTCGAACCACTCTGCGTAAAGAACCTACCTCTGATATCCTTCCTATATCTCCCACCATGAACCCTATAGTTATGCCCCCTTGTAATAGCTCCATCCACCCGAGGAAATAGTCTTTGAGCGTTCACTCTATCTATCCCCTTCATCATTTTATAAACCTCTATTAAGTCTCCCCTCAGCCTCCTCCGCTCCAGAGAGAACAGCCCTAGCTCCCTCAACCTTTCCTCATAAGACCTACCCTCCAAACCAGGCAGCATCCTGGTAAATCTCCTCTGCACTCTTTCCAGCGCTTCCACATCCTTCTTATAGTGAGGTGACCAGAACTGCACACAATATTCCAAATGTGGTCTCACCAAGGTCCTGTACAGTTGCAGCATAACCCCACGGCTCTTAAACTCCAACCCCTTGTTAATAAATGCTAACACACTATAGGCCTCCTTCACAGCTCTATCCACTTGAGTGGCAACCTTTAGAGATCTGTGGATATGGACCCCAAGATCTCTCTGTTCCTCCACAGTCTTCAGAACCCTACCATTTGGCCCTTCAAGCCTGCTCCGCTATTCATTTTGATCATGGCTGATCATCAAATTCAATATCCCGCCTTCTTCCCCCCCCCCCCCCAATATCCTTTGATCCCTTTAGCCCCAAGAGCTATACCTAATTTCTTCTTGAAATCACACAATGTTTTGGCCTCAACTATTTTCTGTGGTAGTGAATTCCACAGATTCAATACTCTCTGGGTGAATTATATTTACAAAAAATAGTAGTTTGTTTGGTTCAATCGGGAAGGTTATGAATTTTGGAGCTCTCCTACAAAGTATAGTGATTATCCTCATGGCATAATGAGCCTGTTTAACATGGCAAAGATCATCTTGTATTGCTTGGAAGAATTTAGTTGCCAAGAAATTGAGGCAACGGTGAGTTTAAATAGTAGAGGATAAGAGGGCAGCAGTTTTTCAGACAGTCATTGGCATATTTCCCCCAGCAGCATCTAGCAGATGAACAGCTTCCTGAGGCAGTGACAGTCTCATAAAAGTTTAATGATCTCTCCATCTGTAGACCCTGGTAAGGAGATTTTTTTTTTGTTCTGCTCTTTTGTGATAGATTGGAGGTTCTATCCTTTTATCATAGCCTTATCTTCCTCCTATTATAACACAAGGGTTGAGGGTATGCTAGTTGGAAAGTTTGTACCGTGCAGTACTTTGGTAACATTCAGGATGCATTGTTTGGATATTGATTTGATTTATTATTGTCACACGTATTGTTCTACAGTGAAAAGTATTGTTTCTTGCGCACTATACAGACAAAGCGTACCATTCATAGAGAAGGAAAGGAGAGAGTGCAGAATGTAGTGTTACAGTCATAGCTAGGGTGTAGAGAAAGATCAACTTAATGCGAGGTAGATCCATTCAAAAGTCTGATGGCAGCAGAGAAGAAGCTGTTCTTGATATGTCAAAGAACAATTTGTTAATGCTTTTTAATCACTGTTTTATGTCTCAAGTGCATATTTCACAGAATCATAGAATCCTTATAGTGCAGAGGGAAGCCATTTGACCCATCGAGACTGCACCAATTCTCCAATAGAGCATCTTAGCCAGGCCCAATCCTTCCCTATCCTCATAAGCCCACATGTTTATCCCGCCAGTTCCCCTAACCTTTGGACATGAAGGGGCAATTTAGCATGGCCAATCCATCCACCTAACCTGCACATCTTTGGATTGTGTGAGGAAACCGGAGAACCTGGAGGAAACCCACACAGGCGCAGGGAGAACGCACAAACTCCACACAGATTGGCACTCGAGGCTGGAATAGAACCCAGTTCCCTGGTGCTGTGAGGCAGCAGTGCTAACCACTGTGCCACCGTGCTGCCCATTTGTATCCCGTTTTCAGACATGTGGTTAGGCATTCTAGCATTATTCCATAATCCAGAAAATTCCAAATCCAGAAATACCTTGGACTCCGGTCCTGCCAGTCAGCATTACTTTGCATTGAGATTATCAGTGTGCCAGTATTGTGAGCAAGCATTCCAGACTTGAGAGCTTACAGTGTATTTGAAAGACCAGCTATTGTAAAATATGTTGGCTTTATTTAACATGCCGGAATGGTTTTCACAGACTGGTACTGTTTCTAAGACTTTTCCCTTCATATCCAGAGGTGTTATCTAAAGTCCTATCTTTCACAATAATAGTCACCCAGGGACTTTCTCATGCACCTTTTAAACAACTGGCTGAAAAGCAATGGTATTCTTATAATATAAGAACCCAAGAGGTTATCATCTGAGCCAGGAAATGTGAAGGGTACCCAAAATGGAGAATAGAGAGAGTTATGTTCTCCGCTGTAAACTGAAACATCTATGCGGAGTCTGCACATTCTCCCTGTGTCTGCTTGCGTTTCCTCTGGGTGCTCCGGTTTCTTCCCGGAAAGTCTGAAAGTATATGTATATTTCCATAAATAATTTAAAAATTTTCTTTCTCCAGGAGATAAAGCCCATTACCAAGTGAGGTATGAAAATGAAGATGAAGGCGGTTATGATTTCTATGACATTGTAGTCATTGCTACTCCTTTACATCAGGAAACTACGAATATCACCTTCAGTGGCCTGACACCCCCAGTCACAGATTTTCCTGGCCGTTACCAACATATGATTGTTTCCATAGTACATGGTTACCTCAATTCCTCATATTTTGGGTTCCCGGATCCCAAGCTCTTTCCATTTGCAGCGATTGTAACAACAGACAGTCCGAAGCTTTTTATGTTTAGCACAGCCAGTATCTGCCCAGTGAATGTCACCAGTAATTATAGAAGAAAGCAACCACAGGAGGCTGCAGTGTGGAAGGTCTTCTCCCCATCCCCCCTCACCAAAGAACAGCTGAAGACGCTCTTTCGTTCGTACTATTCTGTCCAAGTCACCGATTGGCTGGCGTATCCTCAGTACACCTCAGCGAAAGGAATCCCTCCCATCATTCTACACGACAACCTGTACTATCTGAACGGTATAGAATGGACAGCAAGTAGTATGGAAATGAGTGCCATTGCTGCCAAAAACATAGCTCTGTTAGCGTATAACCGGTGGCACCAGCAACTCGATAAGATTGATCGGAAAGATTTGATGCATAAAATCAAAACTGAACTGTGAGTGAGCAAGAGCACCAACAGTCTAAACGCTCAATGAAACAGAAGGATCGTATACTGTACTTGAATTTGAACTCTGAATGCAACAGTTACAGCTTCTATCATTTTAAAATATTGAATTAAATGGACCCTGTTGCTGACTGGTAACGTGTTAACAATGATTTATTTTAAAGTTGTGAAATATTCAAGTTTGTTTTTCAAAAGTTACACTGTCTCAAATGCTGTTTTGTGATTTGAAAATGGGAGGTCACAAGTTTATTGTTTTGGGGAGAATAGAAGAATCTTTCGATTAACTATATAAGTCAAAACAAAAATTGCTGGGAATACTCATCTCATCAGAAGCAGCGGTGGGGTGTTAACTTTTTTTTTTATATAGTATTCTTTCATACGATGTCTAATGGCAAGGCCAGATTTTGTTGCTCGCCCTAATTGTCTTGGAAAAGGTGGTGGTAAGCTGGAGGGACTTGCAGGATTTTGAGCTTGTGACAGTGAAGGGGCTGCGGCATATGTCCAAGTCAGGGTGCTGTGTTGCTTGGAGGGGAACTTTCAGGTGGTGGTGTACCCATGCATCCGTTGCCCTTGTCCTTCTAGGTGGCAGAGGTTGTGTTTTAGGAAGCCTTGGTGAGTTGCTGCTGTGCATCTTGTAAATGGTGCACATTGCTGCCACTGTGCACGGGTGGTGGTGGAGGGAGTGGATGTTTAAATTGGTTAATGGGGTGCTGATCAGGAAGGCTGCTTTGTTCGGTGTCAAGCTTGGGGTGTTATTGGAGCCACGCTTATGGAATATTCCACCCTACTCACGACTTATACCTTGTGGACAGTGAACAGGATTTGGAGAGTCAGGAGGTGAGTTATTTGCCTCGGAACTCCCAGCTTCTACACAGATCCTTCTCTGCAGTTGCTGCCTAATTTGCTGAGAATGTCAGCATTTTCTGTTCTTGTTTGTTTACCAGCATCTACAGTTTTTTTGCTTCTGTATCATGAATGGGATTACCTACCTCAGGAAAAAAAATCATATTTCTTAGCTATCCCCTTGAGCTCTACTTTGTTGCCATTGTTAATCAATGTGGAGATAGTTATAGAATCCTTTCATTCAATCTACAAACAACCAGAGAACAAGGTGATTGACCAAAAAAAGCAACAAGCGGGAAAGCTTTTTTTGTGCAGTGAGTCTGGAAGGGACTGCCTGGAGTGTGCAGTGGAGACCGAGGCTTTCAAGAGAGAATCAGATAAACTAAAATTTTCTGGGCTATGGGGAACTGGTGGGGAGTGGGAGTAGGTGAGTTGTTCTTTCAGAGGGTTGTCAGGGACATGATGGGCTAAATGACTTTCTTCTGTCCTGTAACCATTCTATGCTCTGTTACCCAGTGCACCATGTAGAATGACAGGGTAGATATTCTATCCCAGGGATTGCCCCACTCCCTCCACTGCTTCCAGTCCCCACTGAGATGCAGTCCCTAAGATTCCCCCAAACACACTAATTTTACCTAAAACAATCTGAAAGACGCCAATGGAGATAAAGCACATCCCCGAAAGAAAGCAAGCCTATTTTACTCTGCCTTTTGTGGCATTGGAGGATAAAGGCAACTGGAGAAGAAGCGCCAATTATAAAGGGACTTTAAAAAGGGGAGAAAAATCTTGACCAAAAACAGGTAGAGAATGGCCGGAATTCTCCGATCTCGCGTGCCCTGTGACCACTGCCAGCGAGAACGGAGAATTTGGCGCTCGGCCAAAACTCCATTTGCTGCAGCGGGATCGGAGAATCCTAGCCACGGGTGAGGTTGGAGAATTCCAGTCAATGTTGTTTGAAGGACTTGTGTCACAGTGCAAGGCACATGAGGAAATGGTGCAGTCCTTTCTGTTTGGACAGTTTATCAATATGAAGATGCCTCTTCAAGGGTGCTGCGAGAGCATTTTACTTTGAAGTGCAGTCAGTGTGTCTTTCCACCCGTGCACTCAGTTAAATCTCCAGACACTTGTAACTTAACCACATTGTTTGGCTCTCCTGAGATCCTAAAACCAATACCTCCTGTGCGATAACACTTTGCACAGTGTTTCTTCAACTCAAAGTGTCAGCTAATAATTACTGTTTAAACTGAGAACAAATGTATGCGAAATGAGTAAAATGACAACTGTACAGCAATTATAGTTTTTTTTTCTGTTGCTTAATCCTGCAAATGGCATTGCTTAATCGGATATGATTTTCCAATATGTTTCTGTAAAATGTAAATAATCTGAGCTTTGAACCATCTTTCTGGGGATGGTGGATGCTTTATTTAAAATCCAGCGGTGAGGGAGGATATTAAACATTGCCAACATGGTTTGTTTCTGAAAGGTTCTGCACCACAGTATGCGGTCTTGAGCCACACAGAGTAAGACAGTCCCAGACTGGGGATGTAATGTGCCATTCTGATGTTGATAAAGTATTTAAACCATGACACAGCTTTCACAAAAGTGCAACTATTGTTCAGTGAAGTGACTAGTGGCAGGATCGTTAGTATCGGAAGAAGACCCCCACCACACAATGCAATTTATGTTTCAATAAATACTTAGTGATTTTTTTTTTTACTGCCATCATGTGTTAATGAATTGCCAATATAATTCTGTGGTGTATTGTAATAAATACCATTTTTTTTTGAGAGAATATTGGAAATATTTTCTGACCATCAAAATAGATGGTTTGCTACATAGAAGAAAAACTGAGATTGATGTCAGGGTTATGTCTGTTTTATGTACCACAGAGTATTATTGAATGAAACCAACATAACTAAGGAGAACATCCCAAAGGTTTCTTTTTAATTGCTTGCAAACTCTATTTAGAGCTACAGAATATTTCTTCCCGCCTCCATGTGCACTCTTGTCCTTTACACCATTGTGTAACAAGTCTCTGAATGTCCAAAGACTGGACTGGATTTTCTAAGGGGAAATGGGGATTTGTCTTTCAAGACTTTGCTTCTTGTATTCTAAGAGTGTGATTCAAATAAAGCTTGCTGATTGTGAATAACGTTGTTGCCAAAGTAATTAATTCATTTCAGTGAATGTGCGACCTGAACTGAGTATTTTATTTGATATTTTTATTGAATGGTGGTGTATATGTTTTACATCTTGGCACGCACATCTTTTAAAAAAATTTTTTTAAATGCATTGCTTAGATACAAATGTGCACAAGGTGTGCAAATGCTCTTTTGTGCATGTTAAATCTAAGGCATTGTTTAAAATTTATTCATTTAATTAGTCCTATTTCAGTAGTTTATGAAGATTCTGATAAACTACTATTTCAAAGGAAAGGGGCTCCAATTTGTAAACTAAGTATGTTTTTATCGTTGGTTGATTTTCTGCCTCCATTGCCACTTGCTTTTCAAGAAGGTTAGAATGACGCATGTTATTTTGAACCATTGGGATCCAGGTATTAATTCTCCCAAAGGCCTTGCAATGAATTTGCGATTACTAGGCCTCTGGGCCTAGTCTGGGTACTCATATCCTTTAGGTTGGTACTCCCAGCTATTTGTAGAGGAGGAAAGAGGTTAGGGTGGGGATAGGGTTTGCTGCTGCTGCTGCCGTTAAAGGATTAATGGTGATGAGGTCTGGTGGGCAAAGTCACTCAGTCCTGTTAATTTGTCCACTTCTGGTGTGGTTAATTTGAACCGCCAGTTCTCACTACTATGTTGTGGTTTGGCATTGAAACATTCATTGCATTACAGTGGGGGGTCACTGGATTTTTCATTTCATTGGGAGGGAAGTCCTCAGAAGCAAAAAGATTGGCCTAGGCTATAAGCTCACGTCTGTAATACAACTTGAAGACTGTTACCATTCAACCAAGCTCAGCCAAGTTGGACAAAACTAACACCATGGGCATGATAAATCTCAGTAAGAAGTCTCACAACACCAGGTTAAAGTCCAACAGGTTTATTTGGTAGCAAATACCATAAGCGTTCGGAGCAGAGCTCCTTCGTCAGAGCCCTGACGAAGGAGCCCTGACGAAGGAGCTCTGTTCCGAAAGCTTATGGTATTTGCTACCAAATAAACCTGTTGGACTTTAACCTGGTGTTGTGAGACTTCTTACTGTGCTTACCCCAGTCCAACGCCGACATCTCCACATCATGATAAATCTAACAGACACATGTGAAGTGCGGCAGGACAGATAAATAGGTTACACAGGTACTTGATAATGGTATTGAAATATCTCAGTTAAAGTTGCCAATTCCTGTTGAAGGTATTCCTGGAGGTGTAATGGTGTGAAATTCAATAATGTGATCTTCAACCATGTAAGATTTATTCAGTGTTTGCAAATGTTAATTACACCAACCTCATTTGAGTGCCTCATTATCACTAAGGGTCTTGAGTACCAGACAACAATGCTCAGAAAAGCAACCCACAATCCTGGGAGATTGCTGGGCAATTCAGAAGGGTTACCAATTCTAGGTGAAGCAGAGAAAAAAGTAGGAATAAACAAGCTCAATCAATGCAGTGTAGAAATCAATAAACGTTGAATTATGTACATAACACTAGAATACAATGTCAGAGGAGGTAGACTGCACTGTGAATCAGCATTCTATTCTGTTTGCTAAGAAGCATCCAAAACATTTAAAAGCAGCAGTCTCAGGGTTGTGAGTTGTGAAGAAAATCTCGTCAACGTTTTGCAGATTGGTAAGAAGATGGCTTGAAGGGTAATCTTAAAGGTATATAGGTTTGTTCTGGGAATGGAAAATGAGGCCCCAGGATATGACTTTAAATGCAGGTGCAGAAGAGGAGGACACGGGTTCAAACTAGTAAAAGGCCTTTTCAGAACTGACAGGGAATTCGCTAAACGAAGTATATGTGGTAAACTCCCAGATAGAGTAGTGAAGGAAAAACCTGGATTATTTGAAAACAAAGGTTGCTACAGAACATTGGAACATTTCTGCATGGGTGAATTAAGATGAGTCAAATGGGCACCGTCCTCATTTGTAATTAATGATTGCGACACTGGTCAGCAGACTGAGCTCCGATATGCTGCCTCTTTCTTTTAATTAATTTGTGGGACATGGACATCGCCGGCTGGCCAGCATTTATTGCCCATCTCTAGTTGCCCTTGAGAAGGTAGGGGTGAGCTGTCTTCTTGAGCTGCAGTCCACATATTGTGGGTTTACCCACAATGCTATTTGGGAGAGAATTCCAGGATTTAGACCCAATGACTGCAAAGGAACGGCTAGGAATAGGAAAGGATATATCTTTCCAATGGGCTAATGCTGTAGCTGAGGGTATGAGATCTAGACATCGACTGGAAAATGTTGTTTCAGATTGAAATAGCCCTTCTCTCAGATTCTCCACATTGTGGGATGCCAGACGAAAGGTTGACTCTTTGTAACGAAGTCTTGAGTAATCTGTTTCTACAAAGGCTTTTATCAGCAGCTAATGAACTGTTCTTTGGTGCTGCTCCCCGTGCGAGGGACCATCCTCTGATACACATTTAGCAGCTTCTCCACTCACGCTGGTTACCAATGACTAGTGGGGGAACAGAACTCAAGGAATCATAAAGATCCTTAAATCTTTTCAACTGAAAATCCTTTAGTCCCTTCAAGATGCTGACCATGCACTTTCAACCTGGTTGACAATGATCTCTCCAGGTGGCTCTTTGTGAAGATCTGCAGTATTTCTGCTGAGAGATAGTAGTAGAAGCGGGGACAATTTTGTCTTTTTAAAAAGCATTCAGTTACATTGGTAAGATGGGTACATAGGGATATGGGCCAAATGCAGGCAATTGGGACTAGCTTAGTGATTTTAAAAAAAGGCAAGTTGGACTGAAGGGCCTGTTTCCGTGCTGTAAACCTCTATCACTCTATGATTTCATTCAGTGTTTCCTCATTGAATTTATTTGCTTGTTGGACCTCTCCTGAAGTAAGGGAAGGTTTGCAGTTGCCACTCACTCGCAATTGCCCTGCGATGACAAGGTTGCTGGTACTTAACAAGAGAGTGGGCTCCACTCCCAACCGCTTGTCTCACATCTTGGGAAAGGCCAAACAGAATCTTGATGCTCCACTAGCACCCTTCACGGAGAGACCAGCTGAAGTGATCTTTAGTTTTCTCTGCAGCTAGGGAAGCCACTTCTTAAAGCTCCTTTCTTTCACTAGGCTACATTTTCGAAGCTGCTCCTTTTCCACTAGGTGCTAGAGTTAGCAAATAAGTTCTTCTAATGCTGTAGCTGAGGGTATGAAATCTAGATGTCGGCCGGAAAATGTTGTGTCAGTTCAGATTGAATTAGCCCTTCAAATAAGAACTTGTGAAAAATACCCTTTGCATGAGGAAGAGTTACTGTTAGCAAAGGTACCAGGGACCTTCAAGGGGTTATTGTTCAATCATATTTTCTGCTGTCTCCTAGCTTGTAGCTGCTGGAAGAAAAGAATCAGTTCTATTAACTTAGAATCCTACAGTGCAGAAAGAGGCCATTCGGCACATCTAGTCTGCACCAACCACAATCCCACCCAGGCCCTATCCCCTTATCCATCCACTAATCCCTCTAACCTATGCATCCCGAGACACTAAGGGGCAATTTAGAATGGCCAATCAACCTAGCCCGCACACCTTTGAACTGTGGGAGGAAACCAGAGCACCTGGAGGAAACCCACGCAGACACAGGGAGAATGTGCAAACTCCACACAGACAGTGACCTGAGCCGGGATTCAAACCCAGGTCCCTGGAGCTGTGAGACAGCAGTGCTAACCACTGTGCTACTGTGCTGCCTGTACTTAAACGTGCTTCAGCAGTGTTCTATCTTAATTAACTATTTGATGAATTTTTTCTGAGGAAAGTGGTAACTGGCAAAGTGGTTGAAAAATCCATAGAATCACTACAGTGCAGAAGGGGGCTATTTGGCCCATCGCGTTTGCACTCATTCTCTGAAAGAGCATCTTACCCAGGCCCACCCTCTGTTAACTCCGGCCATTTCAGCCCCTCTTCCTGCTCAAACCTTTAACCACAGAGATCTCTTAAAAGATGCTGGTCGCGCCCTTGCTCCACTGCCATGCTGATTTTTGTGGACTTCCACTGCTTTTGGCCCTTTGCTGATCGAAACTCCACCCTTATCTTGCCATCCTTATTCAAAGCCGTTGACCCTGGAATTCCTGAGGAAGCCAACTTCCCCCGATTTTGCTGGGCCTATGTCCTGCTGACATACTGGTGCAAACCCCAGGAATTTCCATGTCTGTTTACTTACAGAAGCCGGAGCTCTCCCAAAAAAAATTCTAAGTGTCAAACGTGCATGAAAACTAAAGTAATTCACGCTGGTTTTTTCAATGTGTGTTCAGAGAAGAATCTCCCACACTCTGTGCACTGCAGAGGCCACCAGCGTGAATATCATTAAATACTGGGGGACAAGCCTATTCCCGCTGGAGAGACCAGCAGCATAGCGCTGAGCGGGCCATTGCTGAGATCGGTGCATGTGCAGTGGCCCCGCACTGATGGCCTCCCGATCGCTGGCCAGCTCGATCATTGGCCAGCCCACGACCCCGCAACGCCAGCTCTCTACCTCCCCATGGCCCGATCGCTGGCCCCCCAACCGTTCCCGGGCCCAACCATGAGACCCCCCCTCCCAGCCTGCCCCGATCTCCAGCAACCCCCCCCGCCGATTCCCCACCCCACAGTCCTGACACTAGTTCTAAGATTTAAAAAGAGGAAGTAAAATAACAGCTTGCAACCTTACTTCCTTTCTTAAATAACTATTCTCAAATGAAGATCATATCAGCAGCTCGACTTAGCCTCCTTAAGAATAAATTGACCTTGGATTAAAATTGTTCAAGAATATTTCTGAAATGCTTTGAATGCTCACCAAAATCCTGTCCTCAAACTTTAGCCCAGTAGAACAACTGACTTTCTTTTATGCAAAAGGTGACTAATACTATACTGCAGATTGCTTCTCTATAATGTGGCTAATCTTAATTCCATGCCATTGTGTTTAGCTGGTTTTCCCAGTCTATGTCCACAGTAACAAATGGTATCCCGTAACTTCAACAGGAGTTTGTCTTCTTGTTTATTCAGCAGCTTTCAGCTGTGGAGCAACTTCAACAGAAGCAATGTGATACAGATTTGTTATTTTCCTGCTATGTGGTGATACCAAGTGTAAAAATTTACCAAATCCTTGGTGACAATCATTTATTTTTCAAATGAGGGAATAGGTTTTGAATCCCGTTCAGATTGATGTCTTAAAACTCCCTTACTCTTGAACTAATTGTAGTTCATACATAAACTGCAAGATGTTATTTTTTTTTTAAAAAGCAGAAGTCCAGTTTCCGCAGAGATAATGTTTCCTGTCCCTGAGCTGCACCTATGATGGGTGTTCTGGTTTTGATCCCGGACTGTGCTGAGGTAGCTAAGCTTAGTACAGTTTTGGGTGCTACAATTGGCCTCAGTGCAGTCGATCTTTTCCTTTGCTATATGGTTATACCAAGCGTATATATGTGGAGAAAACAATAGGATTGAACTCAACTGCAGTGTCCCTGCAAAAAAATAGACTGCCAAATAATGGCACATTCAGTGGGACAATAGGTGATGGCCACCCATAGAACCACTTTCCTGGGAGGGAATCACTGCCTTCGGGCTAAGGATATAGGAAATTGGAGCAGGAATAAGCCATTTACCTCTTCAAGCCTGCTCCACCATTCAAGAGGATCATGGCTGATTTTCTACTTCAACTCCACCTTCCCACATGACCTCCAGAACCCTTAATTCAGTTAGTCCCCAAAAACATCTACTGACCTCAGTGAGCTCTTTGGGGTAGAGAACTCCAAAAATTCACAATCCTTTGAGTGAAGAAATTCCTCCCCGTATCAGTCCTAAATGACTGACCCCTTATTCTGAGAGTGTAATCCTCTAGATTCCCCAGCCAGGAGAAACATTTTCCTAGCATCTACCTTGTAAAGCCCCTTAATAATTTCATATGTTCAATTAGATTATCTCTCATCCTTTTAAACTACACAGATTATAGATCTAGTCTACTCAATCCCACTTCACAGGGCAATCCCCTCATCCCAAGAACCTGTCCAGTGAACCTTTGCTGCACTCCCTCTGAGGCAAATACATCTTGCCTTAGGTAAGGAGACCAAAACTACAAACAGTACTCCAAGTACTATGGCTTCACCAATGCCCTGTATAACTGGAAGTAAGACTTTGTTACTTGATCTCTTTGTAACAAAAGCAAACACACCATTTACTCAAGAATGTCTGGCCGACATGGCCCAGCCACTGGGAAGCTATTGGAATGATTGTTTACAAATCAGAATTTAATGGCTAGTTCAAATTCAGGTTTACAATGGCTAATGTTTTCTTCCTCGTTTGCATCTATTGAATCTTACCAAACAACAGCAAAAGATTACCTTTTTTAGGGAATTAAGTTGATTGTTTTATTTTGGAAAGAAACAGATTTTGAGCCAACTACCAAGATTGGTGTGGCAGCTAAATCTGAACATTACCAAAGATTATTTAAAATGCAAGTTGCTGACAAATTCCAAAGTTTGTTAATAAACTTACCACTCAATTTGGAGATCAGTGATACAGAAAAAAGTATTTCCTATTTACAGTGAACATGAGGAGTAATTTTGAATATCTCCTTTCAACCATGCAAAGCATGTCTTACATTGGGAAGAAATAAAAAAGTATTACTATAATTAATAATGCATGTCTTAGTGTATTCTGATTCATGGAGAGTAAAAAACACTTCTGACAAGTGCAGCTTCACCTTCTTACTTGTAGAACATGGAATTCCTACAGTGCAGAAGAGACCATTCTGCACCACCTCTTGCCCAGGCCTTCTCCCCTCCTGTACCCCCTTCTGTTACCCCAAACATTTAATCCATACATTTTGGGATACTAAGGGGGAATTTAGAATGGCTAATCCACCTAACCTGCAGATCTTTGGACTGTGGGAGGAAACTGGAACACCCAGAGGAAACCCACACAGACACGGGGAGAATGTACACACTCCCTACAGTCACCCGAGTCTGGAATCGAACCCGGGTCCCTGGAGCCATGGCGGCAGCAATGCTATCTACTGTGCCACCATATTTTGTCTCTTTCCACTAAACATCTAACTGACAATATGTAGTCATCTATTGTAACTATTTTAATCTACATTTTGTTCTGCGATAACTCCTTTAGAACTTTCTTTGAAGCAGTAAGAATTTTTTTTAGTTTGAAATATTTTTTGGGTTATGTGTTTATTCAGGAAGAGCCATTAACAGCTGCATTACTGTAGACTGTAACAAACAAATAAAATAAGAGTATCAGTTGGGTAATGTTTTTAACAAAATTGCTAAAAATCATCTCACCAGAACAGAATTTCAGTTTGCCTTGTGAATCTGGAAAAATTATATAATTTGCTATCTTATTTATGGCCACTAGGGGGAGGGAGTGAATGACTATCCCGCAGGTAACAATATATCAACCTTATGACCTAGGTATTTTAATGTTAAATATCTGTTTGTAAATCAGTTGATAGGAATATTTTAAAAATTACAGAAGAAAAACAGCTGAATTTATTCATCATTCTGGCTGACATCAATTTCAAAGAACAAAGAACAGTGCAGCACAGGAACAGGCTCTTCGGCCTCCAAGCTTGTGCCGATCACGTTTACCTATCTAAACTAATCACTTCTATCCCTCTATTCCCCGTTTGTTCATATGCCTATCAAGATAAGTCTTAAATGTGGCTAACGTAGCTGCCTCAACCACCTCACTTGGCAGTGCATTCCAGGCCTCCACCACCCTCTGTGTAAAAAACTTGCCCCCAACATCTCCACTGAACCTTTCCCCCCTTATCTTGAACTTGTGCCCCCTTGTAATTGTCATTTCTGCCCTGGGAAAAAGCTTCCAACTCTTCACCCTATCTATTCCTCTCATAATATTATAAACTTCTATCAGGTCGCCCCTCAGCCTCTGTCTTTCCAGGGAGAACAATCCCAGCTGTTGACTGGAAAGATGGCACGGTGGCACAGTGGATAGCACTGTTGCCTCACAGTGACACGGACCTGGGTTTGATTCCCAGCTTGTGCAGAGTCAGCATATTTCCTCCACCCAGAAAACTGGGTGCTTCAGTTTTCTCCCACAGTCCGAAAGACACGCTGGTTAGATGCATTGGTCATGCTACATTCTCCTTCAGTGCACCCGAACAGGCGCCGGAGTGTGGGGATTTTCACAGTAACTTCATTGCAGTGTTAATGTAAGTCTGCTTGTGACACTAATAAATAAATTAGATGAGTTGGTTGGTGAGCTCTCAAGTTTTTTCTTTCTAGAGTGGTGCCCCAATTTAAACTGGTATTCCGGTGATATAGCTATTGTATTAAATTTATAGCATAACTAGCGAAACTCTATAGCATAACCATGCATAATGGTTGTGTGATATTTCTAAACATGATTCACAACCAAACTCATATGGGATTAAGGGTTCACTGCTTATGTCTTGACTCCAGTGACAATAATCAAGCAAAATTTCATTCTCAAGTAGAATATTCATAGATGATATCTGCTTTCCAAAATTATTTTTATTCACATAAATCATTCCATAGACAATTCAAGGTCCAAATATTAATGTATAGAGGAGCATAAAAACATTTAATAATTCTGTTTCTAAACTGCCAAACATTGGGAAGCACGTAGCAAAATTCAGAAGAATTAATCAATGTCAGATGCACCTTTTGAACATAAGCTAGAAGCAATGAATTATAGAATGGTTACAGAACGGAAGTTGGCCTTTTGGTCTGTTGAACCCATACTGACTTTCTGCTCAATCGCGCTCCCGTAGTCCTGAATTATTTTTATTCCTCTTTCAGGTGCTTATCCAATTCCCCTTTGAAAGCCGCAAATGAGTTTCCTTCCACCCCTCCGTCAGATAATGCATTCCAGTAATCACGCATGAAAAGATTTTTCCTCAATATTCAGCCTCAAAGCTTACCATGGCCATCCTGGACAATCCGCCTGTCAAACAAGATGAGGAAGTGCCTATCAGGAACTGCACCCATTCTCAGTAAAGCTGGGAGGTTCAACAGAAGAAGCTGTTTTTGCAGCGCAAATACATTGGCAAGGAAACAGTGGATCTGAAGAGCATAATGGTGCCAGTTGTACTCGGGGGACAAGGAATTGGCAGGCGGTCAGCACGGGCTGCCTTGAATTGTGTGCTATGGGAGGAACTCAAGCTGTGCATCAAGCTGTGCTTATAAAGAAAATGATGAATAATTATCAATAATTAATGCTTTCTTTGCTCCTGAACTTGATTTGTTTTCAATTTTCAAGAGTAAAGCAACAACTTTTCAATTAAGAATAAAATTTACATTTTAGGAACCATAGGTTAATGAAAATATTGGTAAACACATCTGCATGTTTATTGATATTAAGAGGGACTAATGCATGTACATCAGTCTATACCACAGTCAGTCTAAATTGCTATATACTTTTACTGCAATCACTAATACAATGGAAAATGGCACTCCCCCAGAGCTGAATTTACCCAGTGAAAAGTAGGATCAGGATTTGATGCCTAGTTTGAGTTGATTCAGTTAATCTAAGCCATGCTGCCGTAATTAGACCCCGTGCTCCAGGTTAGGGTTGCAAAATCAGCCTATCCAGCCCTCCCCCTCCACCTCCTGATCACATCCAGTGATAGGTGCAAGTGTGAATGCAGCATAAGAATACGATAGGATGCAGGTCGAATATCCAACATCTCAAAGATTAGCAAAAGTCACCAGAAAGCAGTCAGGATTGTGGACGTTGCCTCATTTTCCCTTCGCTGGTGCAGCACCCTTGCTCCCAACTGTACAGCATCTCCTGCTGCCCGCTTCCGATCAGCAAAGACCTTGGAAAAGGCATTAAGGGAGCCATTCCCTCCTTTCCATCTCCAGAATAATGCCAAATTCGAAACTTGTTTTTTTGCTAAATCCTCATTTTGTCTTGAAAATGCAATACTGATCGTGAACTTGGATCGGTCTGAATTTCAGATTTGCTCCTCATCCCTAACACACTGATCTATACTTCAAATAATTTCACATCTACAATAGCCCAATATGCATGGAGTTTGCACGTTCTCCCCTGCGTGGGTTTCCTCTGGGTGCACTGGTTCCCTTCCTCACTTCAAAGATGTGCAGGTTGGATTGATTGGCTGTGCTAAATTGCCCCTTAGTGTCAGGGGGATTGGCAGAGCAAACATGTGAGGTTATGGGGAGAGAGCCTGGGTGAGATTGTTGTCGGTGCAATGGGTTCAATGGGCTGAATGGCCTCCTTCTGCACTGTAGGGATTCTATAATTCTATGACTAATCCTGTGTAAAAGAATACACATGTGAATAGACATTCAGAAAGAGTCTGTATTTATATGAAGAATGTTGCAGCATGCTGAAGTGGCTAAACAATAGTTAATCCGATTCATTGTTTGATTATTGTTGTTTCTACAGTGACTAAGACTTTAAGGAGGGATTTCCAAAACTTCTTAATTAGAATAATCAATTTTCACATTTTTCTTCAATTAATATAGTTTTCAAACTAAATGATAATTTTTGCTTTTGATCAAAATGCTTCACCTCCACTTACTCCTGGTGCAGTTCAATGGGCACTAGTTCTGCTCTAATATCTGTCCATGTTATTATTTGTGCATGACACTCACAAGTGAGGGTTTGGATGGCGTCTGACTGCAGAGGATTTCACAGTTAAATCTGACCCTATCCTATCATCATACACATCCAGTGAGGTTTGCCAGGCAATGAGCGAAAGTGAATCTGCAGGCTAATCTCCAAATTCTTAACCCATGAGTATTGAAATCAACTGTGGTACCCCAGCTGAGTTCAACTGAATCAGCACAGATTGGGGATTGAACCTATGATTTTCCTGTTCCATATGCCTCAAAGTGATTCTATGCATGTATGCATGTATATATCTGTGCGTGTATGTATGTATTTATGCATGTGTGTATTTATGTATATATGTATGTATGTATGTACATATGTGTGTCTCAGTAAGTGTGTGTGTGTGTGTGAGTGTGTGCATGTATGTGTGTGTCCATGTGGCTCAGTGATAGTGGGTGGAATTCTCAGATGTTGGGATGAGGTCCTGTGACGAGAATGTGGATCGTTTCCTGCTGTGGTGGCCCATGGGAAAACAGGCCAAATTTTCTGGCCTTGACCTCATTAATGATGTACCTGGGGGTTCACACCGTATTCCGTGATGGGGCAGGCCTGACGGGACATAGTCCATCGTCCTATCCAGCCACCATATTTGAAAAGGTGCCCAACATCACTGAACCACGATTGAAGAAAGAAGATGGACCTCCTGAAAATGCAGATAGATCTCTGGGTGCACTCTGAGGCCGGTAGATAGATCTCCTGAGAAAGAAGATGGATCTCGAGGCTGGAAGATGGACCCCCTTCAGGACACCAAATCTGGAAGGCCCACCTGTAGATGCTCCAACCCACCCATTGCTGTGGTTTTCCAGGGTTGTGGGCAGCCTCGATCCTGAACTCCAGAGGTAGCCCCAAGCATGGTTCAGGTGAATTGCGACATCTGCACACCACATTTTCCAGCCGTGTTTCGCACCAGCGTGTTTCCCTGCTTGCACTGTGGAGAATTGGGCGTGAGTGGTCAGACTTTCCACATCCCATTAATGATGGGATGCAAATTCATGCCGGCCTCCAGCGGGCATCCTGATCTGCTATGGTGGGCACCAGGAGAAGAACCTGTGGGAAATACACGCAGACATAAAACCAGGTTTTGAGCCTGCCGTTGAATTATCCCCCCCCCCCGCTGCCCGCCATTAAACCCGCCAGCAGAGGCCTTTGGAGAATTCCGCCACATGGTTGCGTTTGGTACAATGAGCGATTCCTGTAAGTCGCTAAATTATCAGGGCAACCTCCTTCAATAAAAGTACTAAATGAAATTAAATGACATTTCAGACACTTTTGAAATTACACAAATATTCGATATCATTAGTAAAATTACCATACCCTATCAGAATTTAGAAACAGTTTTCACGGGATTTATATTTGGGGATCTTGTTGTTCCATTCCTCCCCTCCCAGATTTTCTTGTCCCATTCCCACACTTTCCTGTCAATGTTGATTTTTTTTTTTGCTGGAGTACAGTCCAGTGACATCTGAGTGCCTAACTAGAAAATGAGAAAATAATTAGAAGTAGCCAGCATGGATTTCAGACAGGGTGATTGAGTGAGTCACCTGAGGGCGGTCTTTGAGGTGGCTAATGTGGGGATAAAGAAATCAGGAGTATTGCGGTAATATGGTCAGCCTTCAAAGTGGTGGGAAGTAGGCAGCGATGTTCAGTGTGTTCTTCCATGTTCAATTTGTACATCAATTTGGATAAAGGGTCAGATTGACAGGCTAGATAGAAACAGGTTGATTCCATACTGGCAGTTTAGCCATGACACACCCATCCCAGCAGAGAATGGTGAGGTCAACCCCTTTGCCCTCATCCCGAGCCCACCCAACCCCCAGGACCCTAGAGGGACCTGCCTTCTGCAGCCTGGCAACAGCAGAGTAGCAAGTGGCCACTGAGCCTACCTCCTTGAGCCACCTCGGGGCCCAAGCAGTGCAGGGTGCCAGAGATAATGCATCTTTGGTACTGCCAAGGCGTGTGGGGGGATTTGAGTGGCAAGTGGGGCTATGTTGGGGGGGGGGGGGGGATCTGAGAGGGAAGAGAGGCTGTTTGGGAGTTCTGAGTGGGAGGTTGGATTGGATATGCATGGTATGAGGGGAGGGGGAATAACTTCATTGCTGAGGAGTTGGTGGTGCTTCCTTGATCCTCAGGGTCCAACAAGCCAGGCCATCGCTTGTGAGGATCTGCACAAAAGCCCGCCTAGTGCAGAATAGTGAGAGCTATTTGACTCAGTCTGCAAGCCCGCTAATTATATTTAAAGTTGTGGATTTTGGGCAGGAGCCCGACTGGGGCCGACTGCATGGCCTGGGAGGGAAACAACTTGTTTGGTGACCGGTGCGGAACTTGTTTTCCACCGACTCCCGATTCTCTGGGCCATCACGATACTCATCGGGAGCTGGTGGGCTTGGAGAATCCTCGCAATGTGTCTGGAACATCAGGCGATGTTTAAACTTCTCACTAGGCTGTAAGTTTGCGGACCACAGACTGTGAATAGCATCACCTTTCATTTTTCCTCTGCTGTGATCTAATTAGCTACAAAAAATTAACGTCATCTTTCAATATATTGCCCCCAGTTTTCTGGGTCAAATGGCTCAACCTTTCCAATTCAAGGAGTATGAACCTTGCTTCTTCATAGTTTCGATGTTCACTCTCCTACCCTCTAGCTGCACACCGTGATCTCCTGATGATCAACAAGTTTTCCCTCATTGTCACTTTAATAACTTCGAAGGTGACTCATTGTGGTTTCAAGTTATGAGGGCTTATTATCAAGAAGATTTATACATAAATATACAAGCGATGATCTACTGAACTGCAGTACATGACAACTCCCTTCTCCTCCCTGGCTCCAACTCGGGTTCCTCCCCGACCCAAGACACGTGCCATTCCAGCGCTACCTCACCATAGTGTCCGGCACGATCGTGTGGCCCGCCAGGAATCACGCCCTTCAAGGGGCAACGCTACCACAGGGCAGAAAGCTGAAGTTTATTTTCCCTCAGACTGTTGTGAGGCTGTTAATTGCACGAAGATTAAAGCAGAGACCATGCCAACATTTAAAATTAGTTTAAGAACATGGTTGACTAAATGGGGGATATAAGGGGTATGGAAAGAAGGGTTTAGGATTCCAGTTTGTGTGACCGATAAACACCAAATTGAAAAAATTTTGGTGCTGTAATTTCTATCTAATTCTATGACAGTGAACACAGTAAGAAGTCTCACAACACCAGGTTAAAGTCCAACAGGTTTATTTGGAATCACGAGCTTTCGGAGCGCTGCTCCTTTATCAGGTGAGTCAATTCACCTGATGAAGGAGCAGCACTCCGAAAGCTCGTGATTCCAAATAAACCTGTTGGACTTTAACCTGGTGTTGTGAGACTTCTTACTGTGCCCACCCCAGTCCAATGCCAGCATCTCCACATTATGACAGTGAATATCAGGCAGTTGCACAGCCTCCTATAGCATGTTCCACACTTTCAAATAGGGGTTGTAGTATAAGGGTTAATATAGGATTAATCTGGGACTGAGAACAGTACCACCCACACAGTGATGTAAGAGAGCACATGACGACACCAGTCAGTCTTGTTGGACAGAGTTGTGTGCAGCAAGTGTAGAGACAGCTCCTAGTTTGTACCACAGTAGGTGGGGAACGTCAGGCCTAGGGGACAGATCTGACACTTTGCACTCTTGTATCGAGCCCATGGGGACATTTCAAAGTCTGGTCCTGCCCCCTGCGTGCTGCACCCTGGGCCAACCACTGCCATGTTCTGATGCCTGAGCCTTGGCCCTAGTC